>NW_023601433.1:24267849-24306398 GCF_014898055.3 Talpa occidentalis
ATGTTGAACATTTTTTCATATGCCTGTTGGCATTTGCATTTTCACTTCATCTGAAATACGTGCACTGATTTCTCCTAAATTTGCACTTGATGACGTACAGTGCCACAACCTCTGGAACCATGAAAACAAAAGCTTTCTGTTTCCTGTTGTTGTATTTGTTAAATTCCACGAAGATGTCCTGGGCCCTGGGTGATGGAGAAGAGAAATAAGCTGAGGAGCAAGCATATTTAGAACTATTTTAGAGGAGCTTTCCGGAACGAGACCTTAAGCATCTTTAAGGTCCACTACAGTCGCCGACGCCACCGACTTCAGACGTCAACCCGCGCCGCCAGCCGGCCGTCGCAGAGATTTGAGACAGCGCGCCCTCGCGCACGCGCACTGCTCACCCCTGGGGAAATGCCTCTCGGTGCGCAGGCGCAGGACGCCATTTTTCTGAGGCGCGCCCGCGCAGTTGCGTGTGGCGTCGTTGCTTGGCTACCGCTAGCCTAGTCCGAAAGATTTAAATCCGCCGCCGCCGGGCTGCGGTGACCGCCGCGGCGACAGCCGGTTGGCTTCTCTGTGGACGGGATTGAGCTCGGGGGGCGGAGGAAAGCCACGGCGGCGCGCGAGGAGTTTCTGACGCGATGAAGAAGATTTTTGGCTTTCGGAGCGGGAAGGGCTCGTGGCGCCGGGGCTCCTCCACCAGCCCGCAGAGCGGCGCCGCGGGGTCCAGGCCGTCGCCCGAGGCCGCCCGGTACTGCGTCCGCGCCCGGGACCTCGGGAAGATCCACCGGGCCGCGAGCGCGGGCGACGTGGCCGCGGTGCAGCAGCTGCTTCTGCTGGGGAAAACGGCTTGAATGATCGAGACAAGATGTCCAGGTAACGGGGCAGCGGGCCGGCCCCGGGGCGGGAGGACCCGGGAGACGCGCGCACGTTCGCGGCCCGGCGGGGCCCGGCCTGTCCCCGCGGGCCCGGCCGTCCTCGCGCCGACGCTCGGCAGCCGCTGGCCCTGGAGCCGCCGCGGGGCCGCGCCCGCCCGTGGGGAGAACAGCCCCGCCGGCGCTCGCGCCCTTTGCGTCCACTCAAAACTACCTTTACTGACAATTTTAGAAAGATGCAGCTAGTATCAGTTATAAGAGTCGTGTGCAACATTTTTTTTTGCTGTTTGCATTTTCATGCCATCACACTCCATACTGTAGAAAAGCGCAGAATGAGAGCGACCGTTCCCATCCTAGAGCAACGCCCAGGCTAGACGCGCTTCGGATGAACTCCAGGACCCACCTGGTACCAGTCTGTACCTATTTCTATATGTTCTTATGGAGCGACCTTCAAAGGAAACTTTGAAGGGGAAGATGGCCCTGGGTTCTTGAACAGAAAATGTCATTTTCTCTAAGTGCGAGTTCTTCCTGGTATTTATCAATTTATATAAACCAAACAAAAAAAATAAGGTTTTTAAAAATTTGAGTTACATATGCTGTCTTTTACTGTTGTGATGAAACTTACAAAAGGTTGTAAGATAGACAAAAGCTTGCCTTCTGGATATCAAATGTGGTATAAATTTCCACTAACTAGTAATTGGTTCACAACTGAAAATACACATAAATAAATGGAACAGGATAGAAGATGCCCAAACATCCAAATGCATGTGAATTTACTGGTGAAATATTATTATGGTGAAATACCAGCTAATTGTGTTTGGAAGAAACTAACTAGATTTTTTAATCTCATAAAAATAAGTTCCAGATCAAATAGAAATTAAAAATGTTAAATATACAAAATGAGAAAAGCACCAGAAGGAAACACAAATGTGTATTTGTTCATTTTTTATGTTGTCCAGGACCTTCCTAAGAATGACTTCAGGAGGAAGAAGTTTGATTCAGTAACATAAAAAATTAAAGCTCTCTGTATATCAAATCATATTAACAAAATAAAAATGTCTACAGCATATCTGTATCAAATGAAAAATATGTCTTCATTTTAAAGAATTCTTTGAAATCAACAAGAAGGAAACTAATGTGAAGATTGGGCAGATATATTTTTGCATATCTGGTGACCAGTGGACATGGGAAAAAATATTTAGTGGCCCAGGTAGGAAATGAATTTAAGTTAATAGATGAGCAAAATCACCTTTTCCATCCGCAGAGTTTGTGATGATGAGGAGCTGTGGTTCTTACACAGTTGCTTAAAGTTTAAGCTGCTTTTGATTTTTCAGTAGGCAACTTGGTGATAACTAACACACTTACAAATATATATATATTCCTTTTACTTATGTGTATTCTAAAAATATCTTTAAGAAGTTGATACCTATAATGTACATTTTTTCTAGTGCTGCTTAAAATAGCAATGTATTAAAAAAACTCATAACAGAGTTTATAATTACAGTGAGCCCATAATCTAGATAATGGCCTTTGAAAGTGGCATCCATATAGATGTGTGTTCACAATCGAAGGTGTACTTTAGTAGATCATTTTGATCTACATTCACTTGGATTACACATACACATAGACTGTAGTGTAGTGTTAGCCAAAAACATGTACAAGATGTGATAAAATGTTATTTTTGAGCTTTTGTATTTTAAGTGAATTTTTCTTTTTTTAAAAAGTCTGTGATTTCTACATGGAACATGTATAAAAATTCTAATGAGTTTATTATTAATGAAATATTCCTGGGGAAGAGCAGGCATATGAATTTTGCAGAGATTTTACTTTTTTACATTTTTTCTTGAAGGACTGGTATCTTCTGATAACTTTTGACCTTTCAGAAGTAAATAGAATCTTTTTATATGTGCTTGTAGATTTTATTATGCATACACTTAAATATATACATTTTTATTATATAGCTTTATTTTAATTTGTAAACAATTTTTAGTTGTGTATGAATCTAAAAATAGTAAACATAAATGATGATTATCATTATCAGTGCTTTACTTTATAAAACCTTTCTTTGAAGATTTTGAACAAACTGCACCCTCAGCTCTTTTCCACATTTAACCTGTACATTGTTTAAACCTATTGTTCTGAATTCCCAGTTTATAATGCGAGGATACAGGTAGACTTTGCTTCGATAACTTGAAAGTATGTAGTGTATTAGAGATATTGGGGAACTTTACTAGAGCTGTTAATGGAGATTATATATAGGTAAATATATACTTATATATGTGTGTGTATGTGTGTATATATGTGTATGATGTATTTTGAATTCTCCATCTACATTTATCCATTCTTTTTGTTCATCAGCTATAGCTTGAATATCTGTTATATAGCAGACGTATTCTAATACCTCCCAGGACGCTTTCATCCTTAGAAACTAAATGTTGCCCAGCCTAAGTTATGAAATTTAAAACTGAAGAATGTATTAAGACCTAATCTCATTTGAAGCTTTTTCTCCATCCTTTCAAACAAAAGCATTTTGGAGGGTAGGAAGTTGTAAAAGATAACTTTTACTTGCTCTTTTGAAAATTTATAGTAGTATTAAGTGCTAATGTTAATTATTGGAAAGGTCTGATTTTTCACACCATCCCTGGCTCAAAATAATTGAATAAATGAGCTATCTATATTCATGCAAATGTTCAGTTTCCTTTGACTTAAAGTTTCCTGAAAATTGAAGTAAGATTGACTTTTTAAAAATATGCTTTTGTTTTGCTATTTAGTCCCTTTTCTCCAGAATTTTTAAAAGAACTATAATTTAGTTAAATGCCAACCATGTGATTAGAACTGCAACATGAATCACATGCTGTACCGCACTGTGGATTGTGTAATGCCCCTCTATCTTATGTACCAAAGACATATTTTTTTAACTGCCTCAGTTATAATTCTAAGACATTATGAATTATAAATTGCATTCCAGTGTCAAGGGTAAAATGTGAGAAAGTGTGCATCTTAGAATCATTAAAGTGCAGTGTTCTCTTTAATCTTAAAACATACTGCAAAATAGGTATATTTGTATTATTTTTCTTAGTTTAAATGTCTTTGTAAAGTGGTAGTAATGGCAATAAATAGAATAATACTATCTAACAATAAGGAGTTGCTTTTTACTGCAGGGGTTGTTTAGAACACTTTGAAAGATTGTAACTTAAGTATCACAACAGTGCCTGTGAGACAATTCCTTTTCATCCCCATTTTATTCAAGAGAAAATGAGGCATCGAGAGGCTAAGCAATAGCTAATAAGTGACAGAGCAAAGTAGGATTCAAACCCAAAGTGAGCTGAATCCACACTCTAACTAGTCAAATGAACTGCTCTTTCACTACTGCGATGAGCAATAAGGGCTAATAATGGTGTACTTTCCAATGGGCATGTGTTTAAAGACATGGGAATTTTGGCATTTAATGTTTACAGTTTTGAGTTAGTACACTATAATTTCCTAAAAAGCCTTCTCACTTTCACAGGACTGCTCTCCATTTGGCCTGTGCCAATGGCCATCGAGAAGTGGTAACTCTCCTCGTAGAGAGAAAATGCCAGCTTAACCTCTGTGACAGTGAAAACAGGACAGCCCTGATGAAGGTATGTGGTAGCCAACTGTGTCAGTATGAAATGGACTTGATTAATACAATAAACATGAATTTATCTCATTTAAATAAAACTAATGGGTGAAATGTTTACTTTGAATTCCTAGAATTGACTATCTATTTCTTGTTCTAACACTGACAGGCAGTACAATGCCAGCAAGAGGAGTGTGCAGCCATTCTGCTGGAGCATGGCGCTGATCCAGACCTCGTGGACATGGACGGCAACACTGCTCTGCACTACGCTGTGCGGGGTCAGAATGCAGCCATCATAGCCAAGCTGCTGGCACACAACGCAGATGTTGAAGCCAGAAACAAGGTCTAGACCAACCAACATTATTTACAAACTATTTGTAGTACTGTTGTATTGACAATTCCTCACTGACCAATGGGAGTCGTGGAGCAAGCTGTCCAGTGCAGGATGTTGTTGAAAGAGCAAGCTCCTGGCCTTTTATTGATAGAAAAATAATACAGCATCAATTGTGTGGGATAGGAGAACAAGGAAAAAGGATGGGTGAAACTGAACAAATGTGCATATGTATCCAGGGTTTCCGGGGGAAGGCGAGTCTGCTAACAAGTGTATTTTTTTTATCCACTTGATCACTTGGTATTGAGATGGAAGCTGTATCTCAGTCCCCCTACTCCTGGTTCCAATCTTATTGATGATAAGACCTTCAGCTTATCAGTTTCTGGGAGGGCAGGGTTATGCATCAGTCAGTGGCCCTGCGCTAGAGTTCCTAGTCATACCTTGTGATTCATACTCATTGTTCCAGGATGATCAAACATCCTGCTCCTGTTGAATATGAAAGGAGCCTTGTAGGGTCTGGCAGTCCTACATTATTTTAAATAATTAATTGACTGGTCTGGACTGACCTTGTATTTTTTTTTCCTGACCTTGTATTTGAATGCAGAACTGCACATAACCAAGATGGTGGCAGAGCAGGCCTTTTAAATCTAGGAGACCCACAAAGTACACGTGTTTTTTTAAACCACAGAACATTTCATGCATACATACTGAATACTACCATCAGGCCTGTTGCCATGGAAACAACTCTAGAGCCATGTGAGGGTTGTGTCCTCCGCTTGATCTGTCCTACTTGATTCTTCACTTACTGGGTCACCTACTTTGCTTCCATTAGCACTGAGCTTACAGTGCTTGTTTTGTTGTGTATTTTTTTTTTTTAGATTTATTTATTTAGGGCCTCCCCTGGTGGTGCAGCGGTTGAGCGCTGGGCTGCGAAGCTGCCCGCAGCCTCTGCAGCACCGGTTCAATCCCCGGCTGTAGGCGAGGGTTCCACAAGACACGACAGACCTCCCCTGCTGCTCCCCTCAGGAGTGTATTTCGTCGGTCTGCCTGTTCTGTTCCCTGCTCTGGCTTTGGTGAATTCTCTCACCCTCCTGCTCTTCTGACTGTACCCAGTGCTTGTATAAATAAATAAATAAATCTTTAAAAAAAATTTTATTTATATAAGAACTGTGGTACAGGCCAGGTGAGTGGGAGGGTGAGAGGATTCACCAGAGACAGAGTGGGGAACAGAACAGGCAGACTGATGAAATACACTGCTGAGGGGAGCAGCAGGCAAGACAGGAGAGGTCTGCTGCGCCATAAGGGACCCTTGCCGGCTGGCCAGGATTGAACCAGCACTGCAGAGGCTGCAGACAGTTTCACAGCACGGTGCTCAACCGCCTGTGCCACCAGGGGAGGCCCTTGCTGTGTATTTTGATGAAGATTTCAAGATTTGAAAACAGTCTTATCAATTTATAATATGTTTCATATTTTTTTTAATCTCTTATAAATGAGTTTGAGTGTTTCAAATTAAAATTTCTCAGTGATTTTAAGAGGAATACTTACCTGTACTCTAAATAATCATATTGTCAATCAAATGTCTACCAGCCTTGTTAGGTTAATCTCAGTTGAATAGATTATGCATGTTGCACACAATATTTTATCTTTCTCCTCAGTATTCATCCTTAAAAAAGTGCAAGTGATTTAGTAGCTTTTATTTTGCTAAAATAACCCAAGTAGGTCATTATTAGAATTTTTATTGGTAAGCCATTGTATTTTTATTTCTAATTAATATTTCATATAAAATAGGAAGTGATTTTAAGTAGGAATTAAAAATGGAAATCAGAATAAAAGTGGATTTTTTAAAAAGTACATATGCATTAAGGTTTCAGAATTACTATAATTGAGAATAAAATTACACACTGAGCTTTCTGACAGCTAAGATAAAATTTACCAGCTTGTAATAAGGGAAGCCCCATTGGGCCATTTAATAATAAGCAATCAAACTTCATTTGAAACCTGTATCTTTCATTCAGCGCCCATTTCCCTAGTGCCTGCAGGCGACATCTGGGATCTTGATGCCATTGAGGGAAGAGACCCACACAAGGTCATATTACCTGGAGAAACGCATTCCCTTTAGTGGAAAATTCTCCAAACTATTACTGCAATTCCTAATTCCTCAAATGCTTGTGTTTGCCACAAAAAGTACTATCAAACAGGGATTAAGCAAAGTTAAACAGATTTCATTATCACTAGACATATAATGTTTTAAAATATTTCCAAATTGGGGCCTCCCTGGTGACACAAGGGAGGCTGTCCGCAGCCTCTGTGACGCGAGTTTGATCCCCAGCCAGCCGGGGGGGGGGGGGGAACCCACGTGGCGCAGCGGACCTCTCCTGGCTCGCTCGCTGCTCCCCTCAGCAGTGTACTTCGGTTGATCTGCCTGTTCTGTTCCCTGCTCTGTCTCTGGTGGGTCCTCTTAACCCCTACACCTCTGGCCTGTACCCCAGCTCTTGTATGTATAAATGAATGTATCTTTAAAAAAATAAAATGTTTCCAAATAATAGATGGTCACAGA
The DNA here is from genome assembly GCF_014898055.3 of Talpa occidentalis. Lineage (NCBI taxonomy): Eukaryota > Metazoa > Chordata > Mammalia > Eulipotyphla > Talpidae > Talpa > Talpa occidentalis. Next base: position 24,275,196 of record NW_023601433.1, read on the forward strand.
ATGTTTCCATTGGGGTGTATTCCTTAATTTCTGGTAAGGGTTCATATTCTTTGGAATGTAATTAAGAAACACTAGTCAAGAGATACTCAGCTTGATTATTAATGCAATAAAAATACTTAAAGCATTACTAGTATGTTTAAAGTTTGGAGATAGAGAAAAATAATTAGCCTGTGCCCCCAAGAAGCTCTTGGTTTAGATGGGGAATAATAAATTAAATACAATATACCATGGTAAAGGCTGTGATAGAAGTATGATTCTTGGAGACAGTAAACATTCAGAGTTTGCATTTATTGAAAAGATAGAGCAAGAGAAAAAGGAGGAGCACATGAGAAATTACAGAGGTGTGAGAACAAATGGGTCACTTTTTCTTACATTCTGTATTACATGTTTTAATTCATATTATCTATAAGTATTAAAATTCAGTTTAAAAATGTGTGACTTAGAAATTCTAAACTGTTTTTTACTGTTTTACAGGATAACCTCACACCACTTTTACTTGCTTTAAGTGAAAACAAACAGCAAATGGTAGAATTGTTGGGAAGGAAGGAAGGAAATAGACATGCTGTAGATAACATTATAAGGTACAGTAATTTTTTTTTGAACTTTAGTATTGTTTAGAGTGGTAATAGTCACTCAAATAAGAAGGATTAAATCATTAAGAGAATTAATTTATAATCCTGACATATATTGAAAAATATCAATAAGTCATCGGGAAGAAAAGCAATTATTCTGATGGGCAATATATAAAAGTATATAGCAAAATTTATTCCTTTTTAATGTTGCTGATATCATTTACAATCTGATTCTTTTAGTCCTATGATTAGCTAATGGAGTATTAGTTAATGGGGCTCCAACTTTTAGTTTATGGTACAATTGACTTTCTTAACTTTTATGGTATTTCTTTAACCTCTACTTAATATGTTTTTCCTTTAAAGCTGTATTTGATGCATAACTAAGAGTTGATTTGGTTTCCATTCACCCTACTGCTGCAGCATAGCTAGTCTGCTATGCTGCTCACAGGCTGGCCCTGCTGGTCTGGTAGTGATTGACCTTTGTTCCCAGGATAACCTTGCTGGTCCAGATTCCTCAGCCTTCATGGTGATCTGCATTTAGTCTTCAAAGCTGCAATTTTTTAAAATTCCCTACATATGTTTCCGTCACTGCTTCAAAGCACTGACAGGTGGGCCTCCCAACTTTACTCAAAGATAATCTTCCCCCCTCCTTCAAAACCCTTATGTAGAGTCCCTATCTTTGCCCAGACCGTAGCAGTAAGTTATCCTTCTAGGATCTTCTTTGATTTTCCCGCTAGTAGATATTAGTTGGGGCCATTCTAAGCTGTAGAGGGGTTCAAACAATGCTGCAGGAAGAGATAAGACTTTCCCTTCTCCTGTGTTACCAGATGTGTATGCTACTGCTGCTTTACGTCCTGTGACACCTTTTCTTGGTTGGGTGCCAACATGCCTGAGATTCCAAAATTAAGACTGAGCTCTCCAGCGATCTATTTCCTATACAAATGAAAATTCCCCTACTTGACTTATATTTATGTCAAATTTCAAATTATTTTCTGATTCTGCCTTAAAAGGAAGCCACTCAGCAGAAATCTCTAGATCTAAAGTAAGTTAGTTGACAATGGGAAAGCGAAGACCCATCCATGATTCACCAGTATCCACGAGTTATAAAAGTTAGATTATGTTTTCCAAGTCAGTTAGAGATGAACATGGCAGTGAACACTATTCCAATAAAGATCTGCTGGTTCAGGGTTTGAGTAGGTAGAGAAGGAATAGTGGTAGTCAAAGCCAGGTTTATCTTCTTAGTTTTCTGCTCTTGTTATGATTAGCTAAATTATGCTATATAATGAGGTGACATTTATAATAAATTTAGTTACAGATTTGTAATAGCTAAAACCTTGAGTAACAAACCACAAAGAAAGTCACTAATAACCCAAATTAATAACATTTTCTTGAAACTGCAACATTTCGTTGTCAGAACTTATGAAAAAACACACATTGAGATTTTGGGAGGATTCCAAAATTGTTCCAGTGGTAAAGTTCAAGAACAAATTATTCTATTGCTTCACTATTTGTCTTATCTTTGGGGAGGCTGTATCATCTCATTAAATCTTCTAATAATCCTTTAAAATAAGGCAATCAGATCCCCGTTTTATGGAGAAAGGTTTTGAGCTGAAGGGGAGTGACTTGTCCAGGAGAAAATAGCTGTGATTATAGAGCATTGGACTCGTTCTGAGTTCAAGACATCTTCCACTGTGTATGAGCTTCTGAGTTATACTGCCCTCATTTCATGACTGCTTCACCTTCCTCTTTTTTCTTCTTTAAATTATGTTGTTGTTGTTTTTTAAGATTGATTTATTTATTTATACAAGCACTGGGTACAGTCAGAAGCGCGGGAGGGTGAAAGAATTCACCAGGGCCAGAGCGGGGAACAGAACAGGCAGAAGGACTGAAGCACACTGCTGAGGGGAGCGGCGGGAGTGGCAGGAGAGGTCTGTCGTGCCATGTGGGACCCTCGGCAGTAGCCGGGGATCGAGCCGGCGCTGGAGAGGCTGTGGGCAGCTTCGTAGCCTAGCACTCAACCGCTGTGCCACCGGGGAGGCCCCTTTTAAATTATGTTTTATAAAAATTTGTAGACCATACAAATTTGAAGTATACAGGATAATTATCGTTTTGATATTATATGAAACTACTATTAAAATAGTGATATGATTATCACCTTTTTTTTAATCACAGCAATCATCAACTAATTTCTCAATATGAAGAAGAAAAGAGACTTCATTCTTCTCCAGCAATTAGCAATCCAGGTAAGACTTTAGATAGTGAACGACTCTTGGTGTTCCTACCACAGGTAAAGAAAGAAAACATAAGGGAGTTTTGATAATGAAAAAGATTAATGTGCCCAATTACATGTATATTAAATTCTTCCTAGTCTGTTTTTCACAGTTTAGAAAATTAATTGTAGATAATTTAAAATCTGAGACAATATTGTCTTTCTGAAAAAAAGAAAGTCATTTATTTAGTTCCTATGGACCCTAAAATACCATATAATACCTTTTATAAAAAAGAAAAAGGTTATTAGTTAGTATGCTATATGTTCTTCCTAATAACATCATAACAAATAGGACTTGTTTTAAAAATGATCTTTATTCAGTTTTTCCAACAAGTGGATTACATATGTTAAATGTAAATTATTATATCATGCTTTTTCTCACTAAAAACGTAACTATATCTTGGGCCTCCTGGTGGTATAGGCAGTTGAGTGCAGCGCTGTGAGGCTGTCCGCAGCCTCTGCAGTGCCTGTTAGATCCCTGCCAGTGGCAGAGATACCCACATGGCACCACAGACCTCTCCTTTCTTGCCTGCTGCTCCCCTCAGCAGTGTATTTCACTTGGTCTGCCTGTTCTGTTCCTCCCTCTGTCCCTAGTGAATCCTCTCACCTCTTGCACATCTGGCCTGTACCTCAGTTCTTGTGTAAATAAATAAATCTTAAAAAAAAAAAAAAAACTGTGTCTTTAAAACTGGAGGCTCAACAACACCTGTCGGGTACTATAAATAGGTAGCAAATAAAAAAACTGCAAAACTTAGCCAGTGTGCACCAATACCAAGAAGAGATCTTTTTTTTTTTAAGATTTATTAATTTTTTTTATTTCTACAAGAGCTGAGGTATAGGCCAGATGCTCAGGAGCGTGAGAGGATTCACCAGAGACAGAGCTGGGAACCGAACAGGCAGACTGACGAAATACACTGCTGAGGGGAACAGTGAGCGAGACAGGAGAGGTCTACTTACCATCTGGGTTGCTCCGAGGCCAGCAGTGGGGATCGAACCGGCACTACAGAGGCTGCGGACAGCTTCACAGTGCTGCACTCAACTGCCTGCGCCACCAGGGAGGTCCAAGAAGAGATCATTCTTAAGATGATCTATTGAGGGTCTCCCTGGTGGTACAGGGGTTAAGCAAAGCACTGTGAAGCTATCCTCAGCCTCTGCAGCACGAGTTTGATCCCCAGCTGGCCAGGGAGCTGACTCGCCCGCTGCTCCTCTCAGCAGTGTTTTTCAGTTAGTCTGCCTCTTCTGTTCCCCACTCTGTCTCTGGTGAATCTGCTCACCCCCTGCACTTCTGGCCTGTACCCACTTATTATATGCTTAAATAAATAAATATTTACCAAAAAAAAGATACCTATTGATAGTATAGAAGTCAAAAAAGTAGTAACAAAAGTAACTTGTTATTGCTTTTGGTTGCTACTTAATAAGTGCCAGATACTTTAAATTCTTGGTAAGGAATTCTAGTTTTTAAAAAGTGAACAGTAGTGCAAAGACTTTGATGCAGGAGTGAATTTTGCAGAATTCATAAGGTGTTCGCTCTTGTTGGTATGAAAAGTGTGCTCTGGGAATGGCTGGGAAAGAGGTGAATAACTAGCTAGGGCAAGCTGATGAGAGCCTGATGGTAGTATAAAGGGAGGACTCCTCCCCTGAACCCTGTGCACCTTGGGGGATTTATCAGTTAGAAGGCTTTTAGCAACAGTTAACAGGTGACTTAAATAACAGTGGCTGAAATGATAGGAATCAGGATTGTTTGGGGGTTCAGTGATGTCATCAGGATTCCAGTTGTCCCTCTTTCAGTTGTGGGGTAGGGGGTGTTTTGTTTGTCTGCTTGCCTGGTTGGCTAATATCAGTGATTCCAAGCATCATATTCTCCCATAACAATATCCAGAGGGTAAAAGGCTGCTTTTCTTCACGTGTCTCTTTTAAACAAAACTTGCAGTAGAAGCTTGCAGTAGACTTCCCCTAACACTGTATTGGTTGGATTACATCATAAGCACACCCATAAACCAGTCACTGGTAAAGGAAACGTGGTTACTGTGATTAGCTCAGGACAATCATTTCTCTTTGTGGAACTGTGGAGGGGCTTCAACTTGTGATTCTTCAACAATAACAAAGAGAATAAGAATGGCTGGCTATTAGGGCAGGTGCTAGCTCTGTTTGCCACAGGGATTCATTGAAGATTTTTCAGCATTAGAGTAACAAGCTTGGACTTGAGAGTTAGGGCACTGTGGTTATTGTATAAAGCAGGAATTAGAGAGCTTTTCCTGTAAAGGCCTGTTACTAAATGTTTTAATCCATGTGGTCTTTGTCATGTCTGCTCAACTCTGCCATTGTAATGGGAAGCAGTCACAGACCATAAGGGACTAGATATGACTGTGCTCCAATGAAGCTTTATTTTTAAAATCAGATGCAGGGTGGAGTTTGTCTATGGGCCAGAGTTTGCTAACCCTTCATGGAAAGGTTGAAGGAAATCATAAAGAGATTGTGAGATAAGTTTTTGGAGCTAGTATCAGTCCATTCTGAAGTTTTCACATATCCATGCTGAAATAAGTCAGCAAGCTCAATTTATTCCATTTAAAATGTTGATTTTTTTTTGATGGTGGATGAGTGGTGATATATATAATTTGTGTTGTAAGATATGGTACCCCTGAAACTTCTACAGTTTTGGAAACTGTTACCTCATTAAAAGAAAAAGGGGGAAAAGATGGGTTTTCTAGGCTTTCTGTCTCAGTTGTTTTGCTCTAAAAATGTATTCATTATGAAATAACAGTAATTATTGTAGGTGGTTTTGGGATTTAGTTTGCCCTTTTTTCCTGTGCAAGCCATAAGGGAAGAGCCATGCTTGCCCAGAGCAATAGAGTGGAAATGTAAAGGAGAGGCAGGTAAAGAACTTAGTAATTATTGAGTATAAAAAGTTAAGGGAGCTGGAGACAAATCCAAGATGATTCATAGGTTTCTGAGGTGAGCCCTAGTGTTTACCTTGGACAAGAATGAGTAGGACTTTGTCTCATGAACAAAGAACAGCAGGTCACCAGGGAAGACCAACTTTTTTCTTGGCTACTTGGAAAATAGAAATTTCTAGCTGGAGCTAAAGCTCAAGGTTAGAGATACATATTTGAAATAATCTTACAGAAATTATAAGGCAGCATTATAGATCTGAATGAACTGTCTGTGATGAAGAACATATGGATTAAGGAGAAGGCCATTGACAATACCTTGGGAATACCAGCCGGAATGGATGGTCAAGGAAGCTAATAAAATGACCGAAGAATGGACTCAAGAAGAGTAAGACAGGAATCAGGAAGCAATGTTGCAAACATTTTTTTTTTAAATAATGAATTTTATTTTTATATTCCCCATACAATTGCAGCCCCCTCATTCTGACCCCAATCCCTCCCCTCCCGCCCCCGTCCCCCAAAAAGTGTCTCTGGTTCATAGTTTTTTGTTGATTTTGATTTTCACTTTCTTATAGTTATTCATTTTCCTGGTCCCTTATTTAAGTTTTCTAGATTCCTGCTATGAGTGAGACCATCCGGTATTTTTCTTTTTCTTTCTGGCTTATTTTGCTGAGCATGATCCCTTCCAGCGCCATCCATGTTGCTGCAAATTGCATGTGTTTATCTTTTTTGAATGCTGAGTAATATTCCATGGTATATATGGACCACATCTTCTTGATCCAGTCATCTATTTTTGGGCATTTGGGCTGTTTCCAAAGCTTAGCTATTGTAAACAGTGCTGCTATAAACATAGGGGTGCAGGTGTTCTTTGGAATTGATGTTTCTGTGTCCTTTGGGTAAATACCTAGGAGTGGAATTGCTGGATCATATGGAAGCTCTATGTTTAGTAGGTCCAGAAATCTCCACACAGCTCTCCATAGTGGTGGGACCAGTTTGCACTCCCACCAACAGTGCAGGAGAGTTCCTTTTTCTCCACACCCTCGCCAACATTTGTTGTTGCTAGTTTTTTTAATATGTGCCATTCTCACTGGTGTAAGATGGTATCTCATGGTAGTTTTGATTTGCATTTCCCTGATGACAAGTGATGTTGAACATTTTTTCATATGCCTGTTGGCCATTTGCATTTCCTCTTCAGAGAAGTTTCTTTTTAGCTCTTCTGCCCATTTTTTGACTGGATTATTTTCTTTGTTGTTGTTGAGTCTCATCAGCTCTTTGAAGATTTTTGTGATCAGTCCTTTATCATTAGTGTTGGGTGCAAAAATGTTCTCCCAGTTGGTGGGGTTTCTCTTTGTTTTTGTTATTGTCTCTTTTGCTGTGGAGAAGCTCTTTAATTTGATGTAGTCCCAGCTGTTTATCTTTGCCTTCACTATCACTGCTTTGGGTGATGTATCTGTAAAGATGTCTTTGATGTGCAAATCACGTAGTGTTTCACCTATATTTCCTTCTATATATTTTATAGTTTCAGGTCTTATGTCTAGTTCTTTAATCCATTTTGAGTTGATTTTTGTGTATGGTGTGAGGTAGTGGTCAAGCTTCATTCTTTTGCATGTAGCGACCCAGTTTTCCCAGCACCATTTATTGAACAAACTTTCTTTGCTCCAATGCATAGTCTTTGCTCCTTTGTCAAAGATTAGTTGACCATAAATCTGTGGGTTTATTTCTGGATTTTCTATTCGATTCCATTGGTCTGTATGTCTGTTCTTGTTCCAATACCATGCAGTTTTGATGATTATGGCTTTGTAGTATAGTTTGAAGTCTGGGAGTGTGATGCCTCCATTCCCTTCTCTTTTTTTTCAGGAGAGCTTTGGCTATTCGGGGTTTTTTGTGGTTCCATATGAATTTCATCAATAATTGTTCTATTTCTTTGAAGAATGACATTGAAATTTTGATTGGAATAGCATTGAATCTGTATATTGCTTTTAGAAGGATGGCCATTTTAATAATGTTTATTCTTCCAATTCATGAGCAGGGGATGTCTTTCCATTTCTTTGTGTCTTCTTCTATTTCTTTTAACAGTGTTTTATAGTTTTCTTTGTATAGGTCCTTTACCTCTTTTGTTAGATTTATTCCCAAATATTTGATTTTTTTTGTTTCAATAAAAAAAGGGATGTTTTTTTTTGATTTCTTCTTCTTCAGATTTATTGTTTGTGTATAGGAAGGCTACTGACTTATGCGTGTTGATTTTGTATCCTGCCACTTTACTGAACTGATTGATGAGTTGAATTAGTTTTTCTGTGGAGTTTTTGGGGTTCTCTATGTATATTATCATATCATCTGCAAATAGTGATAGTTTGACTTCTTCTTTTCCTATTTGGATTCCTTGGATGTCTTTCTCTTGTCTTACTGCTCTGGCTAGGACTTCCAGTATTATATTGAAAAGCAGTGGTGAGAGTGGACATCCTTGTCTTGTTCCAGATCTTAATGGAATTGCTTTCAGCTTTTCACCGTTGAGAATGATACTGGCTGTTGGCTTGTCATAGATAGCCTTTATGATGTTGAGGTATGTTCCTTGTATCCCAAGAATTTCAAGGGCTTTTATCATGAATGGATGTTGCACGTTGTCGAAAGCTTTCTCAGCATCTATTGATATTATCATATGGTTTTTATATTTCTTTTTGTTGATGTGTTGGATAACGTTGATTGATTTTCGGATGTTAAACCATCCTTGTGTCCCTGGAATGAATCCTACTTGGTCGTGGTGAATTATCTTATGGATACATTGTTGGATTCTGATAGATAAAATTTTATTGAGGATTTTTGCATCAGTGTTCATTAGGGAGATTGGCCTGTAGTTTTCCTTTTTTGTGTTGTCCTTGTTCGGTTTTGGTATTAGTGTAATGTTGGCTTCATAGAACGTGTTTGGTATTGTCCCTTCCTTCTCAATTTTTTGGAAGAGTTTGTGAAGGATAGGCACTAATTCGTCTCTGAATGTTTGGTAGAATTCATTTGTAAATCCATCAGGTCCTGGGCTTTTGTTTTTGGGGAGGTTTTTGATTACCATTTCAATTTTGCTGCTTGTAATTGGTCTGTTTAGGTGTTCAATTTCTTCTTTATCTAGCTTTGGGTGATTGTAGAGTTGTAGGAATTTGTCCATCTCCTCTAGATTGTTAAACTTGTTTCCATATAACTGTTCATAGTAGTTACTGATTATTGTTTTGATTTCTGCTGTTTCAGTTGTGATTTCTCCTCTTTCATTGATTGATGATCCTGTTTATTTGTGCTTTCTCCCTTTTTTCCTTTGTGAGCCTGGCTAGGGGTTTGTCTATTTTATTGATTTTTTCAAAGAACCAGCTCTTGGTTTCATTGATCTTTTGGATTGTTATTTTAGTTTCAATTTCATTTATTTCTGCTTTTGTTTTTATTATTTCTTTTCTTCTACTGGTTTTGGGTTTTTTTGTTGTTCTTTTTCTAGATCTTTGAGCTTCGAGATTAGGTTGTTTCTTTGAGTTCTTTCTTGTTTCTTGATGTGAGCTTCTATTGCTATATATTTTCCTCTTATTACTGCTTTTGCTGCATCCCATACATTTAGGATATTGGTGTCCTCCTTGTCGTTCAATTCAAAGAATTTTTTAATTTCTTCTTTGATCTCCTCATTAGTCCAGTGGTCTTCCAGTAGTGTGGTTTTTAATCTCCATGAGATAGGAAAGTTCCTTGCCTTCTTTTTATGGTTTATTTCTAGTTTGATGCCTTCATGGTCAGAAAAGATGGTTGGTATGATTTCAATCTTGGTGTATCTGTTGATGTTTGTCTTGTGCCCCAGTATGTGATCAATCCTGGAGAATGATCCGTGTGCACTTGAGGAAAATGTGTACTCCGTTTTTTTGGGGTTTAGTGTTCTATAGATGTCTGTTAAGCCCAATTGCTCTAGGTCCTTATTTAGAGCTTTGGTTTCTTTACTTATTTTTTGTCTTGTTGATCTATCCATTGTTGATAGTGGTGTGTTGAAGTCTCCCACTACGTATGTGTTTTCTCTGATGTCTGTTTTCAGAGAGGACAACAGTTGTCTGATATATTTTGGTGCTCCTTCGTTTGGTGAGTATATGTTAATGAGTGTTATTTCTTCTTGAAGTATTGTCCCCTTGATCATAATGTAGTGACCATTGGGGTCTCTTTTTATCTTTTTGAGTTTGAAATCTGTTTTATCTGATACAAGTATAGCTGTTCCTGCTTGCTTTTTTGGTCCATTTGCTTGTAGGATTGTTTTCCATCCTTTAACTTTGAGCCTATTTTTATCTTTTGTAGCTAAATGTGTTTCCTGGAGACAGCAAAAGTTTGGGTTTTGTTTCTTAATCCAGGCTGCAACTCTGTGTCTTTTTATTGAAGAGTTTAGTCCATTTACATTTAGAGTTAATATTGATATGTTAGCATCTGTATTTGCCATTGTGTTTCTCTTTCCTTTGATTTTATTTATTTATTCTTTTAATAACTTTTTTTTGGCCTTCTTTCATTGTTATTCGTCCCTCTGAGGTTCTGGCTTTAGGACTCCTTGTAGTATTTTTTTGGAGTGGGGATTTAGTTGTAATGAAATTCCGGAGTTTCTGTTTGTCTGGGAAGGTCCATATTCTTTCTTCAAAGAGGAAGGAGAGCTTTGCGGGATAGATTATTCTGGGTTGGCTTCTGTTTTCTTGGAGTCTGTTGACTATGTCCCTCCACTCTCTCCTTGCCCGTAGTGTTTCTTTGGAGAAGTCTGATGTCAGCCTGATTGGCTTTCCTTTGAATGTTATCTGTTTCTTCCCTCTTGCCAGCTTCATTATTTTTTCCTTGTCCTGGATTCTTGGGAGCTTTACTATTATGTGTCTTGCTGTATTTTTCCTTTCGTCGTGGAAGTTTGGTGTTCTTCTTGCTTCTTGTATATCAATTTTCAGCTCCTTCTTCACATTTGGGAAGTTCTCTTCAATTATCTCTTTGAATATTTTCTCTGTTCCTACACCCCTCTCCTCTCCTTCTGGTATTCCTATAACTCTTATATTTCCTTTCCTCATGGAGTCAGATAGTTCCCGAAGTCTTTCTTCGTTCTTTTTCCTTCGTACTTCTCTTTCCTTTTCTGTTTTGGTTCTTTTTATTTCTGTGTCTTCAAGAGTACTTATCCGTTCTTCCATTTCATCTATTCTGCTTTCATTGCTTTTCCCAGAGTTCTTTAGTTCCTCCATTAATTCTTTGATCTCCTGTATTTCTTTTACTTCCCTCTTTAGGGACTCAATTTCATTCTTCTGACTATTGTTTTCCCTCTTTAGGGACTCAATTTCATTCTTCTGATCGTTGATTATTTTTCCCTTATCATTGTTTTCCTTTATGACTTCTGTCAGTTTTTTAATCACGGCAATTTTAAATTCTTTTTCTGGAAGGCTCAGAAGTTCTTCCAAGTTACTGTCGTTGCAATCTGGGGGCTGGTTTTCTTTTTGTGGTGTGCTTTTTCCCTGGGGAGTTGCTAGGTTGCGTGTGGTTCTTCTACTCCCTACTTTCTGTTTTCTAATTTCCCTTATGCGTTGGGACACTGTGTTGTTGGGACTGGCCGGCATCTTGGGTGAGCTTCTCTGCTCCCCTCTGGTTCCTTCAGGAGCCATATGTCAGTTTCAAGCAGACTTTACTGGAGAAAGGTCCCTGTTCTAAAATGCCGATGTGGCGACACACTCCCCTGTGCGCCTGGTCTGCCCCGGCGGTGGGTTCCTGCTCCCCCTCTGGGCTTGGACTGCAGGCCAGAGGGGGTCTGGCGTGGGCGAACTTCCCCCGCTCACCTCTGGCTCCTGAGGAAGCCTTCTGCAGGTAGTCTTTACTGAAGAAATGTCCCTGTTCTAAAATGGTGATGTGGGACACACTCCCTGCGTGTCCGGTCTCAGGCACACTCTTCTGCGCACCTGGTCTGCCCCGGCTGTGGGTGCTGGCTCCCCCTGTGTGCTCAGACTACTGGTCGGAAGAGGCCCGGCGTGGGCTAACTCCCCAGCTGGCCACTGGCTCCTCCAGGAGCCTCTGCTGGTTTCAAGTCGCTAGGTGGTGCCAGAGATCTGTCCTAGAGCCCTTGGGGAGCTGATTTTCCACCCCGTGGGACAGGGAACAGAGCGGGAATTGTAGGGTATACCTCAACGGCTTTGGGGTGCTGTGTCTGCCTTGTGCCCCACCGTCGTGGGGAACCCACGCCCCTAATTCCGTGCCCCAGGTCTCAGTTACAAAGCCCTCAGTTCCAGGACGCGGGCTGTAGCCCAGTTCAGTGGCGCGGGAATGGCGCCTTTTGAATCCCGCTCCCGTGCCTGGGCGCCTGGTTCCTGCTCACTCGGTGAGAGCCTCCGCGCGTCTCCCCGCAAGCCTAGGTCACAGGCGCGGGGACCTGGGCAGCTGCCATCCGGATCCGCGTTTGCTTTTCAACCGCACTGCTTTTCCGCGAGATCCCGATTCCGATCCATGCCACTTTTCCGCGCAATCCCAATCCCTATCCGATCCGCATTTACTTTTCCAGCGCATGCCGCTTTTCCTCGCAAGCTTACTGGGGGCCCAGGGTTGTGTGCTGGTGCTGGTCTCCTCCTGGGGGGGGGCTCTCTTTAATGGCGCCTGGAGCTCACCTCCTCGGCGAATCCTGCAGGATTCTCCACAGCTCCCGTTCACGGGGTGTGGTGGCTGAAATAGTTCCTTTCCACTCACATTCCCGCTTGCTGCGTAGTTTGTTCTTGTTGGTCGTTTTAGTTTGTTTGTTTTTTTTTTCCTCCTCTCTGCTGGTCGGAGAGTGCCGACTTTGTGGGCGGGGGAGGGGAGCAGGGTTCTGCGCTTTCCTCCCTTCTGGTCCTCTTTTTTGGCAACTTTCTTCTTCGGGCAGTTTGCTGTAGTCACCCGTTTATCTTCCGTGTCCCACTTCTCACTGGGACCTGCCGCTTTTCCTCCCTATTAACTTTTTTTAATGGGAGATCTTACTCGCAGCGTCTCCTTGCCGCCATGTTGCTCCGCCCCCCCAGACATGATTTTTAGGACTGAGCTCTCTCCTTCCATTGCTTTAACTTGATTTGGGGATCAGATATGTTGTTGTTGTTTTTTTTTTTTTTTTTAAACAAAGACCTATGTGTTTGTTTTGAGGCCAGAAATATTAAGTTCTGAATTATGAAACCATTCATTGTTTAATTAAGTCTTGTCCATTGACACCTTACTAACTTACATAAACTTATCCAAATTCCTTCTCAGGATCCTTGCCTCAGCCATAGGTTGATCAGTTTTTCCTTCTCGGTTCCTTTCTAAGGTTTCTCTTCTGTGTGCTTCTTATTGGAGAAGATTTAACTCTAGAAATTCTTGGTCAACTAGAGCTCAGGTAAAACATGAATCTATATGTAACTTTATCCCTCGAAATGTACTTATTAATGCATGAAGTAGTCTAAACTAATGGTCCACAATCTTGGCTTAAACATCTGTGGAATACTATACAGATGTGAAAAAGATGGAATAGTGGCTTTGGGGACAAAATGGATGGTCCTCAAGGTAATTATGTTAAGTGAAACAAATCAGAAAGTGAAAGATAGCTATTGGATGGTTTCACTCATCTGAGAAGCATGAATAACCAAAAAATACACAGACAAAATACAGCAGGAATAGATCTTAAACTCAGTGAAATAATTTAATGGTTACAGAGGAAACGGGGTGGGGGGAGTGAGAAGGAGGCCAGTATAGAGAAGCCAAGGGGGTTTTGCCATGAGTGATTTGGCAGAGTATGAGTGGAACATGTATACATATGGAGAAATAAAAATAAATAGAAATAGAAAAATCCATTGATTTTTTTTTTTTTTTTTTGTAACCACTGACTAGCTCTTCCATGCTTCAAGAGAACTCCAACTATTCATTTACCTTCTACACTTGGTTCCCCTTTGGGAGCATTACTACTATTTTCTCTGATAATTTTTTCAGATTATTGTCACTCTCTGACCTAATTAAATATTAAATTATTTTCCCCTTTTAAAGTCCTATCTCATCAATATTTCAGATCTCGTTTGCTTGTTTTACTTTTTGTGTGCTGAGTACAACCTTCAATGTCTCCTTTCTCCTTTTCTAATACTTCCATTAATGAAATCTCTATTTTTCTTTCCCTTAAGCAATCTCCAGTTTGTTTTCTGCTATGTCTTTCTGGGTATCACTCTATTATAGAAAATGGGAAATTCACTTTGTTATATAAAAAGGAATTTAAGGTCAAGGTTAAAGTAACTACTTTAAAATTTTTACTATGAGTGCTATGAATCTGATCCCAATTCAGCAGGATCCTGTATTCTCTTGTTTCAGAGTCAACAAGTTCCAAATGCACAAAAACTTGTCAATCCTCTGATGTCTCAATCCTAGTAATGTCTCATTTGACCAAGTTAGCCAAACCCAGAGTCATTAAGGAAAGGGACCACGGAATGTCACAAATACTGACAGTCAAGATTCAATGGAGGCCATTGATGTTAAGAGTTGACCACACTACCATGATATTGATACGCAACTTATCAATGTTTCCCCCCACATATTATATTCATGATCAGTTCTTGCTGTTGGCGCTATTAATCCTTACTTCACTTTCTTTCTGAATTATTCGTGTTTCAGCTTTAGAGCCCCTTCTCAATGTCTGGTGCAACTCTTACGATTTTAACCCAGAAAAAGAAAACTATGAGGAGTTCATAATGCCTAGGGGCAGCTTATTACACAAATTGGAACAACTCTATTGCTTTAATTCCTAACAAGGAAGAAAGAAGAAATGAAAAAGGGCTTATAAGAAGATACAAAAAGATACCTCATATCTCATTTAGCGTAAAGGCATCTGAAAAAAATCCTAGAGGATCTACTTAGTACAGAATCCATTTCAGTTAATGTGTCTACCACATCTTAATTAAATAAAACTGCAGTACAGAAAGGCCAGGAGGGCCATCTGCATAGTGAGAATAAGCAGTTACATATTAGTCATTTGGAAGTTCCTTTCTTTGCTGCCACTGCTGTATTCTCACCCACTTTTGAATAAAATAGAATCTCCAATGGGTAACAAATGCAGGAATGAATAAGCTACAGTTCTTGTCTCTGAAGAGCTTATGGTCAAATATAGGAAACAATCACATTACTTACTAACACACAAATTTAAAAGCCCTTTTTAATATCCCTTTTTCCCACAACCAAACTAGCTCTAGCTAACCTGAGAGATTGGGACTGAAAAGAAGGAGATGGGGACATAGAATATGCAGTGCACATGTACAGTGTCCACAGTTGAGGACAACTGGGGAAAAGAAGGAGAATGAAACTACCTACTGATTAAGATAAGGATAGCAGGTGACTGAGCACTCGGTTATGCTTTGTCTGCTTGAATTGATCTAGACTGCTTATGCCTAAGATGCAGACTAGATAAAATGTTAAGTTCTAAACTATGTTCTTTAATATCCCAATTCCTTTCCTGTTATCACACAGACGGTATTTTCTAAACTATGGAGGTTCCTTCCCTGGAAAAGTGTATTCCCATACTCAGATGAAATTTCAGGGCGATGTCTCAGTCGAAAGGAAGAAATCTAAGAAACAAACCGACTCTGATGACATATCATTTGCATGCCATCATTTCTCAGCTAATATTTGCTGTGATCTCCAGCTCTGCACCCAATACGAAAGAGTTACACAAATCAAACATAGCAGGTAAACCCATAGAAAAATCGGCCTGATCTTATTTCTTAGGAATTGTAAGAAAGCCAAATTCCTCTGTAGGTAAATGGTTTTTCAGGCTTTTCTGCCCTCCCACTATTGGGATAGCCCTGCCTGATGGGGCCCTGCAGTTGTTACATTGTTGCAAACTGTCTCCTTTACTTCTCTGGGTCATGGGAGGCCAGAGCAGGAGGACTGGCCTGAGCCAGAGTCTGAGAGAAGAGCAGATCCTGAGGCAGCAACTGGGCCCCAGCAGCTCCCCGCCCCCACGGGGCAGCCAGAGCAGGTCCTGGAGTCCAGTGAGGGGCAGGAGCCCGATGTTAGCTGGGCTTCGGGGCCTTTCTCAGACCCACCCCGACAGCCGTCTGAGAGAGGGCATTCACTGGTCCCAGAAGCCCAGGGGCAGCAGCCACCCCCTGGGAGGCCCCGCTGCCACACCAACTGCCTGGAGCAGCACCTTGCCCGGGGTTTCCAGAGGATGGGGCTGGCTGTGGGCTCGAAACCCTGGCTCTTCCTGCAGGCTCCCCTGGCGTTGACGGCTGTCCTGGGCACCGGGTGGATTAACCTGCCCAGTGAGACAGAAGAGAGCCTGGAGAGCAGGACACCCCTTCGGGCAGCCCGGCCAAAGCCATGCGGCACTTCGTGCAGGCACATTTCTCCACCAACGAGTCACCTCTCTTCTCCCCATTGCAGTCCAGCGCTGAGGTCAACTTCGCCTCCATTCTTGTGGTTTCCAACACTGCCAATCTGCTGGATCAAATCATCTTCTCAGAAATGAGTCAACTGGACGAGGCGGTGCAGACGCTGACCGCGCCCTGGGGAGATGGAACCCAGGTCCTCTACCCTCAGGTGTGTGCCAGGTACCAGAGCACCTGCATGCCCTCCAACGCACTCCTGTTCATCTGGCAGAAGAATAACAACATGGACCTGAAAAGCATCACCTTCCCTATTTACAACACCTCTGCTGCTCCCCTCTATTGGCCGGCCTCTTGGGAGGGACTGTCCTAGGTCCCGGCACGGGGATTAGCCGGTTACTCCTGCAAGCCAAGGCCATGCGGCTGCAGTACTACCTGAAGACCGCGGACCCCGAGGACAGCGCACACAGCCAGAAGTGGCTGCTCGAGTTCCAGGACCAAATTTCATGCCATTGAAAAGTGCCTGGCCTTGAAGAACTTCCAGGTGCCCTGGGCTGGGTTTAGAGGGAGGAGAAGGTGGGAGGGATAAGACCTGTCCAGGGATGTGTCCACGCCTGGCTACTTGCTGGAGGCCTTGACTTAAAACCGGCTCTGCTCCACTCTCTTTGATGCTTAAGCCAGCTTTCTTCAAGGGACACCAAGGGAAGCTGCCACTCTAGATACTGGGTTTCATTCTGGTGGAAAACACTCATTCTACACCCCAGGGGTGGGTGTGTTCAGGGCAGACATTCATCTTCAGGGTCCCTTTGGGTTTTCTACTCAGAATTCTCTCACTTCACGTCTGTGCTGTTTCTGGAGCCCACAAAAACTTGCTTGGTGTTACTGGAATAAAAAACAAACCTTTAAGCTGTAGTCCCTGGTGTTTTTGAAAAACACAGCTAGCTCAGATTTCTCAAGTATTTTCTAGCATCCTGCCAGGCACCTCAGATGATAAGCAAACCTGCTCATACTTTTGGCCAGGCCTGGTGAGAGACACCTGCTGGGAAATGGCTTTGGATACCAGGCCTTGCTGAAATTATACTTTGTACTTAAATAGCAAAAGATAGCAACCTACTGGTCATTTAGAAAAAGCCAAAATTTTGTCAGTTATTAATGATTACACAGTATTAGAGAAAATTGATAATTTGTATACTCAGAAATGTCAAACATTGGCTTATTTAAAAATATATATTTATTTATTTATACAAGCACTGGGCACAGTCAGATGTGTGGGAGTGTGAGAGAATTCACCAGAGCCAGAGCGCAGAACAGAACAGGCAGACTGGCGAAGTACACTGCTGAGGGGAGCAGTGGGTGTGGCAGGAGAGGTCTGTCGCCATCAGTTGGGACCCTTGCTGGCGGCCTGGGATCTAACAGGCACTGCAGAGGCTGCAGACAGCTTCACAGCCCATCATTCAACCGCTGCACCACCATGGGAGGCCCAACATTGGATTTTTGAAAGAAATCTTAGAAAGCATGGCATGGATTGGTGGAGAAAAAATTTTATTACCTTTATTCTAAAATCATAATTTACATATTTTAATCTTTTACCAAACTGTAACGTTTCAATCAATAAGCTATAATATTTTGATAGATCTTGTCACTCATACACAAATATTGGAATTAAAAGTTATTTACCTGCGTGTACTTTTACGACAGGTGGTCTACTTTACATCACTTTCTAGTGAACTGGAATTTGAGGCGACTGCTAGGACAGTGGTTTGCAATCATGTCATGCTACAGGTAAAAAAAACTTTTATTAGTTTTTAAACTTAAAAATATTTGTTGTAAGATATTTAACGTAACACATGCCATTCTAACCATTTAATTGTATAGGTCAGTGGCATCGACCACATCCCCTTGGCTGCATACTGTCGTGACTGTTTCCAAACATCTTTCATAACCCGAAAGAGGAACTCTGACCAGTGAGCAGTGGCTCCTGCTGCCTTTCTCTCCTCTAGTCCTGATTAACCTTGACTCTATTCTTTCTATGAATTTGCCTTTCTTAGATTTTCATGTCAATGGAATCATACATTTTTTGTGACTGACTTATTTCACTAATCATAATGCTTCCAGGGTTTGTCCTTGTGCACATGTGACAGCTTCATTCCACTCCATGGCTCTGTGCTCCATTGTATGTGTGCTCCACAATTTGGTTATCCATAGTCTTTTGTAGGCATGGAGTATTTCCTTCTCTTGACAATCGTAACACTGCAAGGAACATGCTGTGCTCATGTTAAAAGAATCATTTACAAGTGGAATTGGTGGATTGTATGAGAATTTCATAGTCAGCTATTTGAAGAATCATCACATGGTTTTCCAGAGTCTACACCATTTTCGATCCCACCAGCAGTAGATAGGGGTTCCAGTTTTTCCACAGTTTCCCTATAAAACAACACTCATTCTTTTACCTTTTATTGATATTACCTGTCTTAGTTGGTGTCAAGTGTATCTCATTGTGGTGATTCGCATTTCTGTAAATATCTGATCACGCTGATTGTCTTTTCAACTGTTTATCGGCCTCTTGTGTATCCTCTTTGGAGAAATGTCTATCCAAGTCCTTTGCCCTTCTTATAATTGGGTTGTTTGACCTTTTGTTGTTGACTCACGTTTTTTATTAGCACTTTGCATATTTCACTTATTAAGCCCTTTATCAGCTGTATGACTAGCTGATATTTTCTCCCTTTACATAGACTGTCTCTTCACTTTCTTGAGAATGGCCTGTAATGATTAACATTTTTTTTGATGAAATCCAACATATCTATTTTTTTTGGTACTTGTATTTTTGGTATTATATCTAAGTGTCCATTGACAAGTCAAGGTCATGCATATTGACCCTGTGTTTCCCTCTACAAGTTTTATGGTGTTAACTCTTTTATTTAGATTATTGATCAATGTCTGTTTCAGTTCTGTTTATGGTATTTAGTAAGGTCCCAGCATCATCCTTGTTTATGTGAAGATCCAGTTTTCCAAAAACCATTTATTGAAGAGACCTTTCCAGTTTGTTTGTTAGACTTACTACACTTTGTCAATCAACTGGCAATATTTATGGATTATTCCTGGACTCCCAATTCTATTCTGTCATTCTGTATGTTTATTTGCGTGCTTATACCATATTGTTTTCATAACAGTATCTCTTTGCAAGTTTTGAAATCTGGAAATCTGATTCCTGCAACTTTTTCTTCTTTTTCGAGATTGTTTTGGATATCCTGGGCTCCTTGCAATTTCAAGTGAATTTGAGGGTTGGCTCTTCCATTTCTGAAAAAGAAAAAAAGGAAATTGCAATTTCAATAGAAATTGAGTTGAATTAGTAGGTTTCTAGGTGATTGACATTTTAACAATATTAATCCTTCACATCAAGTAAGGATGTCTTTCCATTAAATTAGGTTTTCTTTAGTTTCTTTCACCGGTGTATATAATTTTCAGTGTACACGTCTTTTACCTCTTGGTCAAATGTACTCTTAAGTATTTTCTTCTTATAGATGCTATTTAAATAGAATTGCTTTCTTAATATCCTTTGCAATTCCCTTTTGCACATAAATAGAAACACAGCTGATTTTTATAAGTTGTTCTTGTATCTTGTAGCTTTGTTGAATTTCTTGTATCTAGTAGTTTTCTTGTGGATGCTTTGGAATTTTCATATCTGCGATTATGTAATCTGTGAAACAGGATATTTTTCTTCCTTTCCAGCTGAAAGGATTCTTTTTATTCTATTCCTTGTCTAATTGCTCTGGCGAGTAATTCCAGCACAATGCTAAATCTGGACAGCATCTCTAAGATTCACTTGTTTGTGTTGTGTGCGTGTTTGGTGGTTGGCTTTTTAGCTTTTCAGCTCCAGAATTTGTTATGTTCCTCTGAAGTTTTTCTATGTATATTATTATTTCATTCATATACCGTGTTCCCTGTCAGTGTTCTCCTTTAGTATTCTGAGCATATTTAAGACAGTGTTTCTCATAGTATTTGTCTAGTATGCCTTCCTCCTTTCCATACTGCAAGACTACTTCCTGGGTTGGAGCAGGCACAAAGAGGAAAAGGAGCAGGAAATTTTGTCAGCACAAGTGCTGAGTATAGTCCTAATACTTGCCTTCCTTGGACTTGAATATATGTAACTGATTTACCTGCTAGTGCTTTTGTAGATTCTTCTGACATCTCGCCCTCCCTCTCTCTGTTATCAATACGACTATCTTATGTTTGTTTAGCTCAGGGATTCAACACATTTGAGCATTCCATATTTTTTGGCTTGGAATGAAATCATCTGGACAACAGTAAGACCTTCCCAAGAGAGTATGGCCAAATTGAACACCATTCTATGGCAAGTAGTGGTATATTGAGTTTGTAGACTATTTCAAATTTGGCATTTTAGAAATGACAAAACTTATTATACCATTAGATCAACTTCTGATAAAATCTGGGAAATCTTTCTCTTCTCAAACATACTTTAATTGTTCTTGTGTTTAACAGACATCATTATCTTTTAGAAAGATGTGGCCTCCTCCCCAAACATACAGTTTTCAAAGTGTAATCATTTCAATTCAGCCCGATGCTGTCAAGTTATTAGAATATTCAGAAAATAGGCCATTTTGCTACCAGCGCTGCCTCAATTTGACTGACCATTGGAATCGTGTGAAAAAATTTTAGGTACAATGATTCTGCAGCATCATTGTAAACCTACTGAATCAAGATCTAAAGTTTGATAATTCTCTAAACATTTTGATAAACTGCTTCTATCAAGTTTTTTGTAGGGTTCTAGAATATCTGCAAGCACATTCATAAGTCTCTTACAGTGTCCATTTTCATCTTTCCTTCACTTACAATTAATAGTTGTTTAGAGAATCTCAGCACAACTAGTCAAAGTAGAGTCACTGTGGCCAACAATTTACCTTCCTACCTCAGTGTCTAAAAATTTACATAAAAATGAGAATCTTGTAAAAGGGATTGAGACTAAACATGTCCTGTGTAGCTCTCACTAATCTTTTTGCATTTGAACTTCATCCTTGTTATGTTCTTATCATAAACATTTATAAATACTGTTTTCAAGAATTATTGCAAAAGGAAAATATTCATTATGTTCAAATTTATTGTAACCCAAGCGGATTACTTTAGCTCTGAAATTTGTGTGTGTGTGCGTTTGGACCCTAAATTTAACTCAAGGTACCAGCAGTTTGAGAAAAAGTGGAACACATCAATGGTGCAGAAACCTTTTAATAAAAAGAAAGTTTTGCTATGTGAATATGGTCTGAAAAAGTCTTTTAGTCACATTCTGTTTTGGAATCAGTACCTCCATTTCCTTAGTTGTCTCTCCTAGTCTTCAAACTTAGTTTCTTTTTCCTACAGAAGTCCAGAGAGACTTTTATCAATTATTGTTTTAAAACTGTTCACATAAAATTAAAATATAAAGCCACAGGTTGTTGTCAATATTTTAAAACGTAATGTGGTTATTGTGGAGGCAAAGTACTGCATACATGCTTTCAAATGCTCTCTCTATATTCCCATTTCTGGTGGTCCAACAGAGAAACAGAAAAGTCTTGTGTTGATCCAAAAAAAGTACATTTCAAAACATTTTTTTTGCAATTAATAGCAACTTTTCTAGGACCCACTTCATCATTAAAGGAGAATCTTGAAACTGTTTTAGCAGGATGCTTTCATGCATTTTATTAACCACATACTATCTCTGTTGTACAGGAACCCTTTAGGTTGGTGTTTATAGCTAGTTGGAATCAGAAAATGAGTGCAAAGATAATTGGATGTGGGTACTTTCTCAACTACAGCTGCCTGCCCTTTAGTGTTGTGTTCTATTCACACACAACTCCTTGAACACTAGAGTGGAATTAACCATCTGCTGTGCTCTAGTACATGTATGTTTCTGAAACACCATCAGGGAATTAGTGCTTGGCCAGATGCATAAGTAGATAGTTAAGTAAAAAACACAAAATGTCAACTTTTATTTTCCCTCTTTCAATTGGTGAAGTTGGTCTGGGATAGTGCATGGGAATTAAAGGTCTCCAGGAGACAGGTGTAGAATGATTGCAGAAGAGATTTCAGAACAGGTCCAAATCAAGAATGTCATGAATTGATGGAATTTCAGTATGGCAGCTGCTGCTAAAAATACATCATTTTCCTCCCTATTTACAGGTTTAGCTGTATACGTAACAAAATGTTTACTGCAGTCATTGGAGTGATTTCTGTTACCTTGGCAGTGGTGAGTGGCTTTGGACTCATGTTATACGTAGGGGTGTCATTTGTGCCAATAGTTGCAAATTCACCATTTCTAATACTAGATGAGTAAAGCAAATAAGAGGCTACACTATGAGGGTATTGGGGAGAAAGTAGATAACAGAGAGTTTATGATAGATTAAGTAAAATAACTGTGATTAGATGACTACAAATCCAAAATAAGGTGTCAGAAATGAAGACAAACATTAAATTGTGTCTTCAGAACTGGAAAAAATAAGGACCCCAAATGCAAAAGTAAAGATAATGACATGAGCAGGCAGTTCACTCTCTCTCTCCCCCACCCTCTCTCTCTCACACAGACACATACAACACCAAAAACGGAAAATACAGGTCACTGAAAATGTAAGGGGGACAAATATATGGCATCTCAATCAAGGGATGCAAATTAAACCAAAACTGAGATGCCTTGTTTTCTTAATAGATTAATAAGTATTGCAAGACTGAAACTTTTGGGGTGGTTGTATGTAATGAACACTGTCTTCTATTGCTCAGAGAAGACTGTCAATTGGCTCATACTTTTCTTAGTCCAATATTTCTATCAAATCAAAAGGCTTAAAAGGGGATTCAAGGTGCATATCTTTTACCTCTCCATTGTACATCTAGGAATGTCCTAATAATTCAAAAAATGCTCCAAAAAGTAGAGTATGTTCATTTCTGTGTGATTCAGATTTGAAAACTAATTGAAAACCATCTCCCCTGTCCACAGGAGATTGGTGAATTCAAACATAGGAAACCTCTATATTCCCACCAAGAAAAGACTAGCAGGAAAACTAGTGTGCACGTGCCTGCATATGACGCTGTGCCTCTCAAGTCATACCACAATGATAGACTGATGCTGTTGGTGGTCATATAGGTTTAGTAACAGAATGTTGGCTGAAAGTGTTTGTGCATTTCTGTGAAATGGTGTATGAGAGAAAAAGGTCTCTCAAGTGATCTAGTGGAATCAGAAACAGATTGCTAATCCTGCTTGAACTAACACACATCCACCAGGTTTCCTGATCTCAACACTGAGGCACCATAATTGGAGAGGAAGAGTATACTGTGCTGTGTGGAAATAATAGGAATCCGTGCAAACCACAAGCTTATGACAGAGGAAGGAGTGTGCTCTGTTGTGGACTCAGAGACAACCAAGGAAAGTGATACCTCAGCACAGATTGTGTGAGATAAATAAAACTTGAAGGGACAAAGAATAAGACCTTAAGGGACAAAGGATCATTTCACTTAGATGTGGAATATAGGGAAACTAGACAAAGGGTCAAAGACAAACTTTCAAAGCAACTCTTGAGAGCTTCCCTAGAGCTGAGACAGCCAGGAAACAGGGGGAGGAGGGGAAGGGTGGCAAGAGGGACAGGGAAGAGAGCACAAGGACTCTGGTGGAGGACCACAGGTGCGTTGGTGCTGGGAGAGTGAAGGTGGCCACACCTGAGTGGAAAAATCCCCTAAACTGTCAAGAACTCAACAAGGATGTAAAACAATGTTGCTTCATTCAAAAGAGAAAAAAGGGGGAAACCTTTTGAATTGTGCTATTTACACTTTAATGGATGCTGGGGACCAGCCTCCAGCAAAATGTCGTGTCAGGGTTCCTGAAAGGATGAGACAGCCTCGGCGAATACGAATGATCTGAAACTTAGGGACTGAGGGGAAGGGAATGAGAAGACACCAACACTTGCTGAGGTGTTAGTATCTTCTGCTGTGAGGCTCAGCAGGTTCTTTATTTATACATTTTTTTGCAAGCATTGAGATTACATTATCAAGTGCATAGAAACAGAGCAGAAACAATTAGTACATCTCTTTTTCTATGGGCTTTTGTCCACTACGTGCTCTCAGCAAGAAGGCAACCTTCAAGGTTAATAAAAAACTAAGTCTTACACTAAAATTCACTGTTTCAGCTAAACAATAACCTAAGACAATTGATAGCCGCCAGTACATCCCTATCAGCTAAAGACTAAGCAAAAAAAAGACTTTTCTTATTCTCAATGGCCTTCACAGCAGGGGCTGGCTGCTACTCAGCTATCAGAACTTCCTTTACCTAGAAACTCCTTAACTCAAAGAGCTTTATTTAAAAACTATCCCAAGAAACTTCAAGGGAAGGCAAAAGGACCCACTATAATTATTGTATTGTAATGCTTGTCAGGCATGTTCAACAAACCATCTCCCATAGTCAAGTGGGCCAAACTGCCCAACAACTAATTTCTAAACAAACAATTTTTCGTGCTATTTACTTACAGTATGCTGATACATATAATTTATTGCCTAATATACTTTTTGATAATTTTTTTTCTCTCTACGACCAAGACCAAAAAGCAAAGGGATGCCAGATCTTCAGCCCCACGGTGTGAGACCCTTTTTTTTGCTGCTTGTCAGTATCCTATCTGGCTGGAGCAACAAGGCCTCCTGCAGCAAACGGATATGAATATGCATTAAGATTTTTTTTAACAGGTGTTGGCGTTGATGACATGCTTATCATGATTTCTGCCTGACAGAAGACCAACATCATGGACAGCATACAAACGTGAATGTCTGACGTCTACTCCCACGTGGCGGTGTCCATCACCATCACCACTCTCACAAATGCCCTGGCCATCTTTACAGGGGTAATGACCTCCTTTAAGTCCGTGCAGTACTTTTGCATTTACACGGGAACAACCTTGCTCTTCTGTTATTTTTATAACATCACACGTTTTGGTGCCTTTATGGCCCTAGATGGTAGGAGAGAATTGGCCTGTCTGTGCAGGCTGCAAAAGTCAGAGGGTAACCCAGACCAAAATTCTTCACACTGATAAGATGCTGCTGCTTCCCATTTAGTTCTCTTCGAACTGATGAAGAATCAAGCATCCATCCAATGAACTTGTTCTTTAGAGATTATTTTGGCCCCTTTCTCACAAACACTAAGTCCAAGTTTGTGATAGTGGGTTTATACCTTCAGTACATCGCATTCAGTATGCATGGCTGTTTCCAAGTGCAGGAAGTTTTAGACCTTCGATATATGGCAAGTGACAATTCTTATATCACACCCTATTTTAACATCCATGAAGAGCATTTTTCAGATTATGGTCCCATAGTGATGGTTATCATGACTGAAACAGTTGACTACTGGGATAAAGACGCTAGGCAAACATTGGGCAAATGTCTGACCACATTTGAAAACAGTGACTACTGTCATTCAATATCTAACTCAGTTTTGGTTACAAGCATATATACAGTATATGGAAGCCAACATCTTAGCTGTAAATGACAGAGGTAGTTTTATAAACAACATTCCTTGTTTTTTAGTGCATATTCCAATTTTTACATATGATATTAACATTTCATCATCACATGAGATTACTTCTTTCTGGGCCTTCATTCAGACCACGGGTGTTTCTTCTTCACGCAGTAAGAAGAACATGTTATTCCAATTACAAAGTTTTGCCAGAAGGTGTGAGATTCCCCTAATGGTGTATAACCCAGCATTTATCTATTTTGATCAATATTCTGCCATCTTAGAAAACACTATTTGAAGTGTCATTTTTGCATCCGTAGCTATGTTCATTGTTTCTTTATTGTTAACTCCCCACCCATTGTGATCCTTGTGGGTCACTTTTTCTATTGGGTCTGTGATTGTAGGAATAACAGGTTTCATGGGATTCTGGCATGTCAACCTTGATTCCGTATCCATGATGAATCTTGTGATTTGTATATGGTTTTCTTTTGATTTTTGTGCACATATTTCATATGCATTTGTTTCCAGTTCTAAACCCTCAGCAACCCAAAAAGCAATTGAGGCATTGTTTTTGCTAGGTTATGCAGTGTTACAAAGTGCACTGTCAACAATAATAGGAGTGACTGTTTTATCTGTAGCTAACACATACATCTTCAGGACATGTTTTAAAATTATGTTTTTTGTCATGGCATTGGGGGCTATTCATGGCCCAGTTTTTATTTCAGTATTCTTAACCATTTTTTGAAGATTTGTTGGAATATCCACTAACAAATCAGTGCCCAATGATAGAATTCTTGACTGCCCAACACAGTCTGGTAAAAACGCTCTATTAAGGATAGTTGATAAACTGAAAACAAGGCATGTTTTCCTTGATTTGGAAATCTCATTCCAAGCTGTTCTTTAAAATATCCTTAGAAAAATTAATTAGTCCTACATTAAAATAGTTTTACTCAATTAGGAAGTGTTGTCATCTTTAATGTAAACTATAAAATTGCATATAAGGTAAAACTTTCCATTTTTTTCTATTTTTTTCCTTCTTATCATTAGCCTTTCTGCCTGGAATTAAGAATTTTCTACATTATATATGCTATCAGTGGGATTTTATGTGTACTGTACTTCCTATATGCATTACTATGTAAAGGTTCAAATTATTATTACTTAATTTCCATACTGGGACTTTTCTATGCACTTTCTTAATCGTATATTTGGATGAACTGAAGTTGCTATCAATATTTTTTTTTTTTTTAATTTTGAAGAATTAACCACTTTTGGGTCCTTCTGGGTGGCACGGGCAGTTGAGCGCCACAATGTTAAGATGTCCGCAGCCTCAGCAGCTCAGGTTCGATCCTAGCCGGCCGGGGAGAATCCCACATGGCGAAACAGACCTATCCTGTCTCGCCAGCTGCTCCCCTCAGCAGTGTGTTTTGGTCGTCTGCCTGTTCTGCTCCCCACTCTGTCTCTGGTAAATCCTCTCATCCTTCCGTGCATCTGGTCTGTACCACTGTTCTTGTATAAATAAATATATCTGAAAAAAAAAAAGAATTAACCACTGAAGCCATCAGGTGCTGGACTTTTGTTTTTTTGGTAGGGGTTTGATTACTGATTCAATCTCCTTGCTAGTAATTGATCTGTTTGGATTTTCTTTATCAGTTAAATTTGATACCTAAATGAGACTTAAAGTATAATGGATATATATTTTATTTATAAACAGATACAGATAATAAAAATAAGTATTACCTAATGCTGTAAAAAAAGGAAGTGATATTCCTTGTAATTGTAGGTTAAAACTATTTTATTTTTTTACCAATAGAAAATAATAATTTGATCTCTCTTATTATATAGAATTGGAAAGGATAATTTTTTTCTTTGAAAAGGAAAAGGTTTTGAGACTTCTCAAGTTCAAGATTTTCTCAAAGGGCATCTGACTGCTAAGGTCTCATTCTCCAAACTCTGTATGGATGATGCCCTAACACACTCTTCCTGTCCAGACCATCTCTAGAGGCAGTTCAGGGATCGGAAATGATGTCACCCACAAGGAGGAGCCACTAAAACCACGTCCTTTGTTAGCCATTTCAAACACTGTAGGGAGAACAGATTCAAAGAATGCCCTCCATTAGAAGAAGGAAGTGAGTTACAGAGGGGTGGTTGGCAACACTTCTGCCCTTTTTTCTTGGTGAGAATTTTTTTTTTTTATTTTAGACATCATTGTTCATTTTTAAACAACATTTGTTCCCTGCTTTCAGATGTAGTCCCCATAGAATTTCCTTCACCAATTATGCTCAGTGAAATAAGCCAGATGGAAAGAGAAAATATAGGATGGTTTCACTTATAGCAGGGATAAAGGGGAACCAAATAAGACATCAGTGTAAAAAAATAACAACAGTACAAAACAGAATAAAGAAACATGCAACTATTAATCAGAGACATCCTGCAGGGAAGGAGGAAGGACAGGTTGCAGAGGGAAGGAGGGAGGAGAACAGGGGACTGGGGTGGCGGTGCACTTGTCTTTTTAACAGCCATACTAATAGGCCTTTGTCCTGGTTTTACATCCCCAGTGTTAAAAGTGAACAACTCATTTACTTCACAATTTGTTTTAAAGCACTTGCATTGTGGCAAACACTATTCCAGGCTTTTAGCATAAAACAATGAAGAAAGTGAACAGCGGTCTCTGCCCGTGGGCTGAGGAAGAAACACTCAAGGCAGATACTCAAATGCACATTAGGAAGTGATATCGGTCAAGGAGAAACCTGCCATTCACCGTGGAACACAGCAAGGTCATGTGAGCCCTCAGCACCACACAGGGAACTGCATGCTTGTGCGAACCCTGATGGGAAGGTGGCTGCAATGTGTAAGGGACTGAGAAACGTGTGTTGTATGTATGTGTGTTAACATGCAGTGACTTGCAATTTGAAAAAGTGGGTAAAAAGAAGTACACTCCTATGACATAATCAATCATGATTATTCTCTTTTGTAAAAAACTTAGCATCAACATCAATTTTGGGGTATTTAAAAGAAACTGATTTTGAATTAAAATTCAAACGGCACTTAATTATTTTAACAGTTTTTTTGGATTTGAAGTTTCACCGTAAGGTTTTTAGATTTTTCTAAGTGGAATAGCCATAAAGTGAACTGACATTCTAGGGGGATTTCATAAGAAAGAGCCACATCTCATTTCACTTTAACAAAGGTCATCACTCACTGGGGACTCCAGCCACGCCCTCCAGATCTTCAGCACAAGCTGGCTGTGTTGAAGCAAAATCCCAAATGCAGGAACCATTCAATTTCTCTATGAGAGCTACCTTTTTGAAAGGCAGAGGAGGAAAAGGAATTCCATAATGTGACACAACCAAAACAACCAAAGGGAAATTGTTCCTCCAACTCAAAGTCTGTTCCGTAAGCATTTAAGGAGAATCAGTTTATCAGACACTACAA
The DNA here is from genome assembly GCF_014898055.3 of Talpa occidentalis. Taxonomy (NCBI): domain Eukaryota; kingdom Metazoa; phylum Chordata; class Mammalia; order Eulipotyphla; family Talpidae; genus Talpa; species Talpa occidentalis. The sequence continues at coordinate 24,304,148 of NW_023601433.1, forward strand.
ACACATGGAGGCGGGCTTACTTCAGGGAAACACACAACTATATCAGCAACAGCAAAATATAGTCAAGGAGCGAGTGCCTATGCTTGGTGTGAAAGCAGGTGATGGACAATGTTTTGTACAGCTTTGTCCAACACCCAGGGTTTTCTTAATGAAATCCGAATGATGCCACTTTTTTCCTCCTCTGTTGCTCTGTTGTTCCAATAAAATGATTCTCATCCTCTCAAAATTTTAGGTTGAATTAACCCATGTGACTATCCAATCATCCAAATAATAACTATCACCACTGAGATGATGAGTAAAATGATCAAGATAAGGATTTAAAAGACCCTGAATGGAAAGAAATTTAATATATTTCTATTTTTTTTCTCCAAGACAACACAACAACACAACAATAAAAACAACTATAATCCAGGAGTTAAACTAATGCACAATTCATCCATAAAATCATAAGCCAACTAAATCTTGAGCCAAGAATCAATTGTAGGTCATGAGAAGCTGTAAAGATTGATTTTTTGTCGTTTATTGAAGAAACAGATATTTGCATGAATGCAAGACATTCTTAGTAAGTACGCACAATTTTTAAAGAGATTTACCAGTAGCGGTGACAGTCATTATCTCTCTTTCTCTCTCATAGGATGGAGAGACGTGGAGAGGAAGAGACATTGCAAACTAGATTCCTGAATTTACTAATAAGTCAAGGTTTTATTTTCTGTTTATTTTTCCCTTTTTACTGAATTATTTCTTCTTAAGACATATTTTATTCTCTGAGTTGGGCAACTGATGAAATCATACAAATACATGAACAAACCTGGGCTCTCACCCTCATTTTCTATCTTCTTCCCATATTAATTGTCTCTCTAATGCAGTCTTTCAAAATGTTATTCAAATAACAGGCTACCAGATAATGTTCCCTGTAAGAGTGCACCTGCATATTTCATCTCCTCTGATGATTATGTGTGAGCGAGCGCCTAAGCTAGGAGCCCGAGAGTCAATGAGGAGGCAAAATATTAGGAATTTTCTGATTGTTGAACAACAAATACCATCCATATCCTACATTATTTGTGCTGTTAAAGTGAAGGTCATATCACTTCTGGAACATAAAATAACTTTAAAAGCAGGGCCTCCCCTGGTGGCACAGCGGTTAAGTGCTGGGCTGCAAAGCTGCCCGCAGCCTCTGCAGCACCGTTGCATCCCAGGTATGAAACAGGCCAAAAAGAAAGGGGATAAAAAGGGCATTGGAGGGCAACAATTTGGATAATAGGTTTCTCTAACCCTTTCTGAAACACTTTGCTACTTTAGTTCACTATGCCTAGACACAGAATCAAAGAATTTGACATATTTAATCAGATAGGGTTTGAGAGATTTCTATTCTACCTCATTTGTGAAAGTGAAAAATGAAGGCCTTCAGTGTTCACATAAGGTCACATAAATGGAAGCATTAATTTCAAAATCCTGATCTCACACATAGTTTATTCTCCAACAGTCTGAAATTAACTTGAAAAATAACCCACAAATTTGAATTAAAGACACTTGTGCAATGATTTCTCAACAACACAAGTGATCTATCATTGACACACTGGTTTCTGCAAAACAGAAACCAACAACTGGCTAGAACACTTTCAGATTATATCCATGACCCATGTTTTTATACTCACTCACTTTAAAAAGCATCTATTTCCATTTTAGTGGAATTATTTATTTCATCTTATACAGAAAAATAAGTATCACGGTTTATTTTCCATAGCATATCATAAATAATGTTTATCTTGCTAGAAAAATAAGACAGTTTTTCACAAATGCCATCCTTCTTGAAAGTTATTAAAGGTGTTCAACTACTGCAGGGAGCATCTGACAACTCACTACTAAGTATGGAAGAAAAGTTTGGAACAGATTAGATCCACATACTTTGCGGGAGGGGACGAAAACAAGAAATCACTTAAAGACTGGTGTGTGGTGGAAGAACCTCAATCAAATCAACACTGTACTTCAAGTTCATATTCAAAAAACCTCTTGCAGAGCCTTCCTAGGCAGTGATCCACCAATACATTGAGAAAAATGCCCTGCCATTTATTGGGTTGAATCACATGAAATGATTTTCATCTTGACTTCAGATTTAGCAATATGATATGCCTTAACCGAAATGACAGTCACATCTCAAGAAACAAAAAGCTCACAAGGCTATGGAGTTCTTATTGAGATAATGCTAGTATAAACCTATTAAACCATCAAAACAAATGGTGATCATTCTATC
>NW_023601433.1:24306498-24588362 GCF_014898055.3 Talpa occidentalis
TGAAACAGGGCCTTCTAGTACGCCTTCAAGGGACAGGCAGAGGCTCAGGAATTCATGTGTCCCAAAACCAAGCCTTGAGACTCAAGGCCAACCAACCTCTGCTCTTTATTGCACACTTTCCTAATAAAAACATATGTAACAAAATAGCTAAGATAGATAAAATGTGTAAGAAAAAAATACAGTTCAGGAAGCAAATATGAAATAGAAACTATAGGAGATATTATAGGTAAGCTTCCAGATCAATGTGAAAAAGTTAATGGTTATTATAGAAGTAGCCTCCAGTTCACAGAAGTTTTTCCTAAAAGGAAATTTAAAAGTCTTTTCCCTAGAAACCTTATACAGGAGTACAGAATGATGAGGCAGCAATTTCAGGCTCATCTCCACAGGAGAAAATGGAGGTCCCTGAACCCCAACCTGACACATGTGTGGCCACCCCACGGTCCCCTCCACCGCTGATACTTCCTCCTGAGCACACCAAGATCAACCCAAGCTTCTTCCATGTCCTGTAGCTATAATTTTAGGAGGGGGTTCCAATTTGTAGACACCATTTTGAAATAATTTTATTCAAAAAGCTGAGCATGTTTGGGCTGAGCACAGGGCCCCAGCATCTGGACAACTGAGACAGTGTCTTGGCCTGGTTGGAGAGTTAACTAGGCCCAGGGAGTGAGGAAGTTGGGTGCCCCTTCTGAGTTCATATGGGTGAAAAACCATCCTCTGACCTCACCCACTGGATAGCAGGAGGGGCTGTTAGGTGAGCTCAGAAGTAGGGAGGAAGCTGAGGCCTCTGGCAGGGGACAAAGTTAGGGTGTCCAGGGGCGCCTATTTGCCATTTCCAGTCGAGGGCCTGGTGGTAAGGGGAAAGGGAAAATTACTGGTGCCAGGCACTATTCACCCCTTTATGATGGCCAGAGGAGGATCTTTGGGTGGGGGTGGCAATTCCTGGACTCAGGAGCACTGCTGGAGGTGAAATTATGTCTCTCCTCACCACCGGAGCCAATGGGTTCTGCACCGAAAAACTCAGATGGCTTCCTCCCCTGTGAGTCTTTGGGCTCCTCCTTGACTTGGCATCCAATCTCCTCTGTGAAGAAAAGAAAAGGGACGATCAGAGTAGGAAGGTACAGAGACATCCAGGTGGAGGAAGGAAAGACCAAGCAAGCGCAGAGCAGAACTTTTCCACAGGAAGATGCTCTCAACACCACATCCCAGGAAAGGGGTGCCCGCCAAGACCTCCCAGTCACCTGGGGACAGCATACCACCACGGGGCCAACCTGTGTCCCACGCTGATTAGGAAGCTGTGGGACACATTTTTTATGGACAGTGACCAGGGACTACAAGAGGCATTCAGGGTGGGAGACTACCTAGGACAAGGAGGACCAGGGAGAGCCTCTGAAGGTGGACGCTGCAGAGAGGAGAAGGCCCCAGAGGTGAGAAGCTGATGGCGCCTGTGGGGTCAGCCGAAGGGTCTCCCCGGACACACATTTCCTACAGGGAACAAACAAGTCATCTCGGAAAAAGCAAGATCAAGTGAGGTGGCAGGAGCAGCTCCTGGCAAGAAGGGGGCGGACCTAAGTGCCTCAGGGAACCCATCAGGACCTCCTAACAAGTGTCTTCACCCCTAGGCACACCCCACACCCCACGCCCCAACCCAGACAGCAGCCAGATGCAGGCAATGGAAAGCGGAAAGGAGACTTGAGGACTGCTCTGGGGCTTCCTCTGCAGGCCCACCTACTTCTTTCCTTCCCAGGCAAGGCAGGACCCAGAGGCCTCCAGAGAGACCCTGGGAGGCCCCCAGCTGCAGGACATGTCATGGCTTCTGGGAACTGTTGCTGGTGTGTTTGGGGGGAGAAAACAGGGGCATCAAGACATCTCAGTATCACGACCCCACCTGGGACCAGCCCTGGGGCCCAGCCTCAGGTACCTGCACAGCCTCAGGCTGCCCCTGCTGGCAGCAGCTCTCCCCCAGCTGGGGGACACACCTTGGCCAGGATCCCTCCAGGCAATTAGGGAAACATGGGCTGTTTTCAGATGCTTTCTCCGGCCTTCCCGGCACACTCAGGGACATTGGGAAGAGTCCTTTGCGCCATCCACCCTCCTTTCCAGCTGGACCCCACATTGACGGACACACACTCGAGGATAACTCACAGTAAAAGACAAAATAAAACCGGCCTCCTGCAGCATGTCTTTCCCTCAAGGAATCGGCAATTTAAGAGGAGCCAGTCCTCTGTCCAGGAACGGGAACTTTAATGGGCGCCCGGGGCATCTGGGACCAGGCAGCACCTGGAAGGAAGGGAAAGTATCTCAGCCTGGCAGGAACTTAGCCCGGCCCCCGAGACCCCAGACAAGCAGCTCCTCATGCCCTGCCTTCCCGCACCCCAGGCTGCCGGGGGCGCCAGCATCCCAGGAGGCACAAAAGCAGCACCCTGGCTGCTGGGGAGTTCTGCACCAGGAGCTACAGGGTGTTCCACAGCCCAACCGCCAAGGCGCATCCGCAGCCCTGCCAGGCTGCCCGGGAAGCCCCAATGGCAGCAACGGCCATGGGGGCGGGGCTCGCAGCGGCCACTCGCGGACGAGCTCCCGGGGGCGCAGTGGCTCTGGGACCAGCGAGGGGCGCCTTGGGGTTCCCGTCTCCCCCAGAGGGGGCCTGACGAGCATCCTCCTTAATGCATAGGTCCATAATGAGGAAAAGGATGGCGCTCAAATATGTGCCGTTCCTGAAAAATGAGGTGTAAGGCGCGGGGGTGAGCAGCGCAGGTTTGCGAGCAAAAAGGGGGCCCCGGTAGTGGCCGCGCAGCGGGGGACACCCCGTCCGCTGACCGCCCGGAGCCGGAGCCGAGCTCGGGCCCGGCAGCCTAGAAGCAGCCAGAAACACGACTGAGGGGGCCGGGCCGGCAGGTCTGTGTCCGCCCAGAGCCCCCCCCCGGCCCGACCCCTCTGAGCCCCGGTTCTGGTGACCGGAGGGCGGGCGGGCGCCGGGAGCAGGCGCTCAGGAGGAGGGATCCAAAGGGAAGGTGACCGGAAGGACGCGGGATGGGAAAGCCAGAAAGTGGAAAGATCACTGGGCAGCAGGACGGTGACGCTAAAGGGGGACATGAGACCAAAAGACACAGGAGACATAGTAGGGGCAGGTGAGGAAGACAAGCAGAGGGAACAGAACTTGGGGCCTGAAGGGGGGCAGTGGGAGCAGCAGAAGCCGATGGACTGACCCCGCCTCTCCCAAGGGGTCAGGCTGGGGGACAGAGGGCGGGGGGACAGGCCCAGGAGCGCCCCCTCTCCCTTACTTCCTTGTCCCCACTTTCCCCGCCTCCTGGACGCGCAGCTCTGGACACGACACGGGGGGGGGCAGGCTAAGGAGGCGGGGTGGGCGTCTAGCAGGTGGGCGTCCAGTCCAGGAGGAAAGTGCTTCTCAGGCATCAGGGACCAGCGAACCCCCCACTGGTGCGGAGTTAAGCGCCCAGTAGGGAGCCCTGAGGGCGGGGAGCTCAGGCGGGCAGGGTTGGCAGAGCTGCAGGCTGGAAGCCCTCAAACCCCAGCCTGGAGGGGTGGGGAGGGGGAGTCCTCCAGGAAGGCCGCCTCCCCCACCCCAAGGGTGGCAGGTGCAGACAGGACAGGGAGGAGCCAGGTGAGGGGCCACAGGCCTCCTCCCAGGTCTGGGAGCCCCTGCCAGACTTGCCTGGAAGCCCCCGCGGGAGCAACCGCCCCTTTTCCCTCCTCAGCCAGGGAGGTCAGGTCGTACTTCAGGGCTCAGAACTGCTGCCTCAAGGGCCATGGCAGATAGGAACGGGAACTGGAATCAGAGCCCTGGGGAAGGGGGTTATTGAAAGACCGTCCATGGGTCTCCGCGTTGTCAGGGCGATGGAGCTGGATGGAGCTGTCAGGGCCTCGGCACCTCTAACTCTTGCTGCGGTGGGAGCAAGCCCAGCGGCGTGGGGGCCAGCAGAGCTGGGAGGAAGCCTGGGGCACAGCCCCGGCAGAAGACAGAAGACGGTCCCGCTCCCAGGGGCCCAGCGGCCGGGCCCGCGGGTGGGTGGGGCCCGGAGACTCCCCTCCCCTGCTGACTTCCTGCTGCAGCTCTGCTCTGGAGTTTCTTCAGGGGTTCACCCACCCCTAAGCCCACTGCTTTATCATATGTGTGGATCTTTGCTTGGCACTGGGGCCACAAAGATGAACGAGGCCCAGTTCCTGCATTCAAGTGCCTTCCTCCCCAGTGAGGACCGGCAGATGGGCGTGCTGAGGCGACAGCAGAAATTAGGGCCTGGGGCTTGTGCTGGCGGGACACGGCCTCTGCCGGCCCCCCACCCCCACCCCCACCACGCAGAGACCGGTAAACCCACTCAAGGGAAGTTGAACATTCAAAATATATTCCAGGGCCGCCTCCGGTGGCGCAGTGGTTGAGCGCTGGGCTGAGAAGCCGCCCGTGGCCTCTGCAGCGCTGGTTCGATCCCTGGCTGCTGCGAGGGTCCCACATGGTGCGCAGACCTCTCCTGCCGCCCGCTGCTCCCCTCAGCAGTGTACTTCATCAGTCTGCATGTTCTGCTCCCTGCTCTGGCTCTGGTGAATTTTCTCACCCTCCCGGGCTTCTGACTGTACCCAGTGCTTGTATAAATAAATCTTTAAAAAAAATATCCCAGGGGAATAGTGCCAATTAGGAAATAGTGCATGCTCGTGTGGGGAACTAACATGTTCTTCACCAATTAGGATTCCAGTCTAAAATAACAGTCCATATTATCAGGGTCCTGATCTTGAGCAGCAGTAATGTTGGGGTAAGGGATAGGTGGGGCCTTCGGGGTCCAGGGGACAGTACCTCTAGGCTGCTGGGGGAATCACAAAGTTAATAAAGGGTTTCTAGGGGTCAGAGACTTCCTGAGAGCAGCACAGGGCTAAGGAAGAGGTTCCAGGGAAGCCCAAAAGATCCAGGCTCTGGGGTGGGGAGGTGCTTCCAGGGGGCTGGGTTTGTGTCTGAAGCTGCCTCCTTGGTGTCCCCAGTCATAGGGCAGGGACCAGAGGCTGGTCCCAAGAAGGTGACAGCCCAGAAGACAGATGATGGGGAGTTGGGGGTGGCCTCTGGAGAGGCCAGGAGGAAGTGAAGTGATATTTGTGCACAACCCAGGTGGTGCTTTCAGGAAATTAGAAATGAAGCCTGGTGAGGAAGGAAGGGGCCTCCCGGAACCCCTCAGCTGGCTTCTGATGCTTCTCACTCCTAGGGGAGAATCCAAGGACCAGAGACCCAGGGTTTTTGGGAGAGGCCTGTTTGGGGCTGTGGGGAAGGAGGTATAAGGCAATGGCAGGTAGGGGTCTGAATCCCCCCTTTTCAGGAAATTTCCCACTCTTCTCCCTTTAAGCTCAGGCACCCTGAGAACCTAAGGCTGAGGAGGCTCAGGTGGGGCCTACTCGGCCTGGGATTTGCAGCTGGGGAGGAGCAGCCCTTCCCAAGCCAGCACCTGGGGCTGTGCCAAGGAACTGCATGGAATAAGCAGTTGCAGTGTACGTTCCCCAAGTCAAGCCCCAGGGTCCCCTACCCAGAATCAGGCCCCATCTGCCTCTGGACCAATACCTAGACTGCCCCGCCCCAAGAAGTGCCATATGTGAACTAAGGGACTCCTTCTTAAGCAACTGTGGCCCCAAGCTCCATAGATTACAGATTCCTAAATGCAAACTAGACTGGGGAAGTTCAAGGTCCAAGCTCCCTGTGGCATTGCACTCAGAAAAGGTCCCAGGAGGATTTGTAGGGTAGGGCCCCCAGAGCTGGGGATTCTTCCCTCATATCCCCACAGTGGTTTCTTTTGAATCAGCTACTTGACTTGTGCAATTGTGGAAGATGAGCCCCCTTGGGGTCTTTACTATTTTTGTCTCTTCCTAGCAGCAGTCATGTGTTCCCCTTGGCTCAACTTCCAGGGGATCCTGCAGAGCTTGCCCTGTGACACACCCGAGTCCAGCGTCCATGGTACCCAAATAAGCCCTTGTCACCTGCTCAGTCTCTCTCCTTGGCCCACCATACTCCACAGGCCCTTCATCCAGGCTTGTACTTCTTGCCAGACAACTATGAACTTGAACGGAGCCAGGGATACAGCAAGGAGCAGGACTTGGTTCCTGCTCTCAAGTTGCCCACTGCATCCAAGGGAAGGGTTGCCCGAATGCCAGGGGTGGTGGTCATGGGGGCACATGGCCCTTTGTAAAGGGAGCCCTCTGATGGCCACACACCCCAGTCTTTCCCCACCTTGGTCCTCACGGAGAACTAAACCACTTTATATGGCAGAGAAAAGCTAAAATGCCCCCAAAACCCTAGTGTGAGCTATTTTGGGGGTCAAAAGCAATAAGCTAGGTATCTTCTCAAGATATCATAGTTTTAAAGTAGATATTATTTTGGGTGCCTGATACCTACATTCCTTTATGCTACAATGATTGGTGGGGGCCAGGAAAAATTTCGGGGCTGTGTGTTTAAAGCGGGGAGTACTCCTTAAATGCTGGGGACTGCAGGCTTATAAGGGGGTCTGGGTGTGCCATATGGGTTTATCAGGGATGAGAGTCAGATGCTTGTTGAGGCCAGCACAAGACTGGGGAAAAGGGAGCAGTGTCGCCCCAAATACCTTGGAGTTGGAAATGTGGAAGGTGGGCACTCACAGGAGTGGGATTGTGTCTGGAAGCTGCCTCTTTGGTGTTCCTAGTCATAGGGCAGTGGCCAGGGGCTAGTCCCAAGCAGGTGACAGCACAGATGAGAACGTGGGAGGCATAGGAGGCTTCCAGAGGAGGTCAGGAAGAAGTGGGGAAGCACCAGGAGGGTGCTTTCTCAAAATAAGAAATGCCTCCTTGAAAAAAATTTGTGTGGCTTATATTCAAACACATTTAAAAAATAAAGGGACTCTGAGAGGAAGAAAGGTGTCCACAAACCTTTGCCCCTGAGCTTGAAGGATGGATGGGCGGAGGTGGGCTGTGACTTTCTTGATGCCTCCACATTTTGCCCAGTCCCCAGTCCAGTCCTTGAGGAGGAAAGCAAAGGAGGGGCACTGGATCTGACTCAAACACCCAGAGGACATGGGTCTCTGGAGAGACAGGGATACAAATTCCGTGGTTACACCTACAGACAAAGGGAAAGGAAAGCACCATGGAGAGAGGAGAAACCCGCACATGAGAGGGAGATACAGTTCAAAGGCCAAGGCAGTGAAGGTGTGAACCGGGCCCCCAATACCGAGCGCCCTGGTCATAGAGGGGGAAAAACAGGGACAGACACTGAAATGGAAACAGCTGGCTACACTGTGCCCCAGGATGCCCATGTCCCAGGACTGGCTGCTCTTGTGCATTTCATGGTTCAAAGAGATAAAGAATGAGAAATGAGCATCTTTCAGGGGATCGTGGAAAAGGGCTGGGAATCTGCAAGATTCTGGTGATTCAGAGATAGGCTCGGTACTTGCTTCTTATTTAGTGGCTCATCTCTCTGATGACTAATTGTCCTGCTATATCTGACCTAAGACTGAGAACAGGACAAAAGAAACATCAGATCACTGCCCTTTGAGTGGAACTAGGCACCACGTCTCCCAGGTAGCCATGGCCCCTGCACCCCATGCCGGGGGTCCTATGTGGAAGAAGTCTGTTGTGGATGGAACTTAAGAGTCGCCCTGCCCTCGCTACTGCTTGCTGGAGCTGCCTTTCTGGAGCCAGAGACCCACAGACCTGTGCCCCAGGCTCCTGGCCACCTTTGGTAAAGCTCATCTCCAGCTTGGCCAAGCCTGGTGGCACCTCCAGACCTGGTGAAATCCTTGCTGAGCCAGTCCTAAGCTGGATGGGAGACACCTCGCTTTCCTCCCTCGATCCTTCCTCCTCCTAACTGGCTCTTCTTTCCAAAGAGTCCTAAGGAAGTGTGTTTGCTTTCTTCCTCCCACCCCAAGCTCTTTTCTCAATATCCTGCATAAATAATGTTAAGTCCCCTGCTCCTCAGAAGCAGGAGGGTGGTGACATTTGAATGGAGTTTTTCTGCAGAGAACATTTTATTTGAACCCCAAATGGTGGAGATATAGGTCAAGGATGGATACCTTTAGCTGGTGGCTGGTTATTTGCAAAAGAACCAGGTTCTGGTCTGGCTTCCATGGAATCAAGCCTAAAGCCCTCCCATTTTACTCTCCTTCCAGAAACCTAGGCAGCCTCAAGAGGCCAAGAACTAGTGAAAGCTTTGAGTCACAGGCACAGGTCCCCAGGGGGAGGGAGTGGATTAGTTAGAAAATGCCCAGTTCACAAATAAATAAGCAAGGTGTCCTGACCTGAGGTCTTGAGACTAAGCCACAGTTCAATCTGATTCTAGTAAAGCTAGATTCTGATTCTAGTAAAGCGAGGCTTCTCCCATACAGCTTAGGACTGGCCTGGCAAGGATTTCACCAGGTCTGGAGGTGCCACCAGGCTTGGCCAAGCTGGAGATGAGCTTTACCAATTTTTCAAAACAGGTAATCTCTAAAAGTCCTGTTCCTCTCGCACATTCAATATAGAGCTCATGGATCTGTTTGCTGAAATTTAGAAGAGGATCCAAGTCCTTGGCCGTCATCCCACTCCATCTGAGGAGGGGAGACAGAGAGCCATGGCACAGTCCTAGTGAGTCTTAGGGCAAGTTGGGGTTAATTAGCTTCAGGGACAGTGCAAGCAGGGGCTTGGGGAGATTTAGAGGCTTTTGAGATAAAAGAAACAAAAGGAATAAGGGAAGCTCCTGAGATAAGGGCAGAGACATCCAAAGGGTCACAGTCAGAATCTCAGAATGTCAGAAAGTCCTATCACTGATTCCTCACTTTTCTGTCATCCTTGGATTCAGAAGATTCTCCAGATGACCAAGCTGTGTCACTTGTAACCTGGACCTCCTGGAGATCCGATGGTGTAGACAAGGCGTTCTGCTAAGCCGGCTCTGAGGTGGGAGTCACGGAGGCCTGATGATCTAAAAAAGGACTTTTACCTGCTTGGTCCTCCAGGGTAGCTCCAGAGATGAGGGCAACAACTTCCAAAGGGAGTTCATCAGACACCCCAGGACCAGGGACAGGTATGTTCTGGGACAAGGGAAATAAAGAAAAAGAACTCTAAGGGCTGGGCACAGAGACTTAATTCTGGGCACAGAGACATTAATTAAGGCAGAGTGAGTGAGACCACTGAGGACTAACCAGTCCCACAGAGACTGGTGGGCTTTAGAATAACCAGGGAGGGAAGGTCTGTGTTCCCGGAGACACAACTCCACTTCGCCTTCCTTGACCCTCCCTGGCCTGGTTTCATGGGCCTGGGAGTCCCACTTTATTTCTATTCCTTTTCTTCTTAATAAACTTTTTTCTTTCTCTAAACAAATCTGCCTCTTCTTTCTGGTCTGAGCATCAGCAAAGTTCCTGAGGCAGCTTCGTGAGACACCAAACCCTGGTGGTCTAGTGACTGGGGCTCAGGGCTGACCCTGCAGTCTGGGATCTGTTTCTGGCTGGAAGACTAGGCCTGAAAGCCTAAAATTAGCACCCTGTGTTCTGGGCACCAGAGCACCTGCCAGGCTCTAACATATAAGAACCCCAGGTTCACCTAGTCAGCCGTAACAGATGACGAGACCTAGCAACCCAACCCCTTCAATGAAAATGCATCCCAGAGGGGCCCTGATCTTTCCTCTGACCAGCCCAGGGTCAATGAGGCAGGGGCTCAGTCCAGGGCGGAAGAGGGGTTTCTCAGGGCCCAGGCATGGGAGACAGTATTTATTGACTACATCAGAAGCTCTCCGGTGTTTCTAGGAAGCAAGGAATGGCGTGAGCGGGGTGGGTCAGGAGCTGCACCCGAAGCTGGGCCCTTAGAGACTGTCTGTCCCATTCCTGGGAGCTTTGGTGCAGCCATGTCAGAAACAAAGGGGCAGCAGCCCGGCTAGTGAGTCTCCGCAGCCAGGCTGGGGGATCCAGGAGGTAACAGAGTCTCTATGGCCTTGCCTTTGCTTGCAGTCCCAATTTTGACCCCTGGAAGCAATTTTTCCTTTATTTTTTTTAAAAACAGATCAACAGGAATGTAGAATGTACATCCTGGAACAAGAAAAGTGAAGAAGGAAATAGAGAAGGGCAGGCATGTGGAGAAAAGAGCACAGAGGGCACAGGGCCTGAGAAGGCTGAGCAGTTCCCAATGCTGGGGGAGCCAAGGAGCCTCAGGGAGCTCATGCCAGGCTCCAGCCTTGCTTTAGATAGAGAGCTGGGGCAGACACAGAGGGCAGGGCACGGCTAGGCCCCCCCAGAGAGATGTCTGAGCCACCTCCTGAGTCTCAGCATAAGTTTCTGAGAAAGAAGAAAATACCCTGAGCCTGCTTAGTCTTCCAGAGAAGGGAGGGTAGAAACAGAGTGCCTCACAAAGGCGAGAGGCTGACTGGCTACTAGATTCCAAATGTAACAAGGTGGCCCCCAGGAAAGAGGAGGTTCCAATGCTCTACCAACAATTCCTCTTTTATATTGTCCTTTAGTGTGCAAGGGATTATTTCCACCACCAGCACCCTTATCCTGGTCCTTGGTTTTGACGGTACCCACTTCATTCCTAGCAGATGCCTTTGGGCTGGCTTTTCCATCAAGGCTCTGCCCCCACTAGCCTTGTTCAGCCACCCTCCTGCAACTCTGGATTCCTACATCTCCAGCTAATGGGAACTTTTGAATGTCCATTGTGAAGGTGTTATAGGACAGGGAGAGGGGCAGCCCAAACCCCGCAAACCTGCCTATTCTAAATGGGTTCTGCCATCCGCCGCATCAACACAAACCTATGAGACTTTAATGGGAAGGGACTTTAATAAAACTAGGAAACAATACAGGTAAGGCAAAGAGTCTAGTTTCTAAATGTAGCACCCAAAGTTACCAGTCCCCTCGTGGGTAAATGTCCATCCATATGGGAATGGCCCAGAGCAAGGCCCCAAAGCCTGCCACAAGTCTAAAGCATCTTCCAGTGGGGACCCACAGAAAAGGGTCAGAAACTACCAGACAAACCCGGAAGGAAAAGAGCAAAATCAACATCAAGATAAAAGCTGCCATTGTCACCGCCCCATGGGTCTCACCCACATCTGTGTCACCCAGTCCACGACCAAAAGACAAGCGCAGTTTCTTCACATGTCTCTAGGCTCCATGCGCCTCCTCCAGGTCTCCTGGCTCCATCCTGCTTCCTTCCCCAGTCTCTTCTGCAGCTTCTCCTCTCCCTGCTCAGCTCCACCCTCCCTTGGGTGGGGCAGGGAACCTCCCCCTTTCCTGGGGACCACCCTGTTACAATGGGAGCGTTTGTGGACTCTCTACTTTTCCACAAAACCTATGGCCATGCAATTTTGAACATAACTGATATCAGAAACTAAGCACAGACATTTAATGCATACATTATTTTTAGCCAAGGACAAAAGGGATTTGGCAAGAGCCAATCTAAAAGCAGGGCCTCAATTTTCCATCTGCTGGGATTTGGGGTTGGTCTCAACTCATAATAAATGGTCTTAATCCATGATAAACGCCATGAACATGAAACATGCTGTTCTGTAGGGCTCTTCAAGGCGCAGAATTAGTGGTCGAGGACCTGCGCAGTCTCGGCAATTATTGAGAGAAGCTTCCTCAGCTTTAGGGTTCATGGTTCAGTATTCATGTAGCTTTTTTCTCCTCTTTCCCTTCAGACTCTCTCATCCTGCCTTCAGATAAGTTGGCTCTCCCCCCCAACTAATGTAATAGAGATATAAAAATACTTTAGGATTATTATTCCTCTGATTACCTAATATCTATCACTTTTACAAACATTTATTGAGGTTTAATTTATGCCAGAATTCTGGAAGTATTGAAAATTCAAAATCAAGTGAGAGTGGGTTTTCCCCCTCTTTACCCCCCACCGACCCCGCCCCCAGAAAGCTATTATTGAGAAGGGAGGATGTCAGAAGGGAGCTGGGTCAGGTGGGCGGGGCAGAGGATCCTCTGAAGTCTTACCCTATGGGCATTTCCAAATACTGGGGTTCCAAGAAAAGACAAAGGGTGATTTCTTGCTGTTCCCAGTTGGAGAATGAAAAAAGTCAGATGCTGAGGATGATGAGTGAGGAGGGCAGTCACTTGAGAGGCCATTCTTCTCAGAGCTAATAGCTGAAGGGATGGAGAGAGAAGAAATGACAGGGGCCAGGGCAGCTACGGAAGAGTGTGGGGATGGGCTGTCCAGACAGTTCTCCAGGGCGCCGTGATTCTGATTGTCACCTCTTGAGTGGTAAAAGGTGCTCTACCTCTTTCCTCTGAATCCTCAACGGCCCTGAGGCTAATTCAGGTTTCAGCCATCACATTTGTCTAAACCACAGATTTGATGGTCAAGATAAAAGACAATGAGATCCTGACTGGCAAACTAGGAAGGAATAAGTAGACACACGCTGATACAAAATTATGTCTAGAAAGAGAAATGTAGAGGTTTAATGGCCAACATATAATAGAGATTTGAAGAAAACTAAAAATGGGGGAGTGGGAAGCAAGGGACAGATATGTGGTCAGAAGGGAATGTACAAGAAGGGAGAATCATAGGCAAATGGAGGCACTGGGACAGCAGGTGGGAGCTACTTGGGAACTTTCAGCCACACCAAGGCATCCTTCCCCTGCTGGCGGCTTTGTTTCACAGTTCCTGAAAAGGTAAAAGGGATGTGGTTTGGGGAAGAGGAGCTATCACAGACCATGAGAGGAGCAGCTGAGGGTCCCAGCAGCTGTACTGCCTCTTATTCTTGGGGAACCTTTGGGAAGTTGGCAGCCAGAAATTCATCCTGTCCTCTATCGGGGGGCTGCTGCTCAAGGCAGTGGGGTGAGGCATGACAGACAGGTTCTGGGGTGTTGGTTGTGAATGCTGGACCTGAGTCTTACTCCTTACCTCATTTTGGGCTATTAAATTTCAGGATCTCTGCCTTACTGAGGTCAAAGCTCAAACTCTTTATAAAAATGCAAACCAGGACATTAAAAAGGACTCACATTATCATTGAGGTTCTCAAAGGCCCCAGAGGTGCTATTTTTATTTTAAAGTTCTTGAAGTGGTGTGGCCTTTCCTTCCCTACATTGAGGAGAATAAAAGGATGTTCCCCATCACCCAGGACCACATGGGGCTCTGGACTTGTGTCCCTGGGAGTCTGAAATGTGCTGTGTACTGGTGCCAACCCACGGGCGATGCCACTTTGGGGGGCTGGGGCAGTGGCACACTCAGCTGCCTTGGGTGGGGCCACAGCAGTGGGCCCAGCTGCCTGGTTGTGCTGTGGTGACCAGATTTTCCGGTGAGGCGTGAAGCTGGCTGGAAGTCATCTTAAATCCTGTCCAGGAGTTTCCTGGCAGTCTGTGTGTGGGGAGGGGAGTTGGACTGAAAGGGAAGAGGCCACCGCTGGCCTAAGGAGATGCTTTGCTCTTGACTGGAGGGACATTCACATAGATGTGGTCAGTGGGGAAATCTGAGGGACACTCAAGAGCACCCCAAGAAGAGTCAGCCCTGAACATGCACTGAGGTCAGAGCTCCCCTCTGCCAGGTCCCTGTCCTGGACGCTAGGGTGGAAGCAAGGCCAGGAGGGTCAGCATATGAGGAAAAGCTCAAGGCTGGGCATTTGAGAGAAGCTGACCACACCCACTTTGAGGTGGGTCAGGGAGTTTAAATGAAGTTCTCTGACTACCAGTATTAGGCGTTTTAGTAGCTGAAATGAATGTGTCTAACTTCTAAAACTGGAGGCTTTGGTGATTACTTGAGATTTTCTGAAAAAAAAAAATAATGGATCCTGCCTGAGCTTTCACCAAAAAAAAATGGAGGGCAGGAAGTAGCCTCAGAGCACAGATATGCATTGGTAGTTCCTTTTGAATGGCTGGGTGGTGGAGGAGGCGAGATGGGCTTCCCACACCCCTCCCTTTCCCCTCACAGCCTTCCCTGCGGACAGGTCCTGCAGGACAGTCCAGCTAGGCTGAAGCCCTTTGAATGTTCTGAAATGATGTTTGTTTCTCCAGCTGTGCGGCCCTGCTGCATGTTCTGACTGCCAGAGTATGCATCTTCCCGCTGTTCCCCTCACCCCAAGATCCTTCGACTTGACTTCTGAATGTCTCTGGACTCTCTCCCAGACTAGGAAGGAGGCTCACCCCAAAGACTCCTATGCCCCCCATTTATCTCTGAGGCTCAGATGTCAGTGAATCATTGCCTGCTTACTTGTCTTTGGCCTATCCAAAATAAATAAAATCACTGTAAATTCCTTGAGGGCAAGGATTCCATCTTGTTTACTCATTTTCATTAATAAAAAAATAAAAATAAAAAAATAAAAAAAGTAAAGTTACATCCTTTCATGCTTATCAGTAACGCCCTCCACAGGGCTAATTTGGGGCAAGCCCCAAGGCAGCCACCCTCTGTTTCTGCTGCACACCAAGCTAGCTGGGAGCTTGACCCCAGCACCAGGGGCTGCGACCCCTTGCCAGGGAAGAGGGCTCAGTGCTTGCTCTCCATGACTAGCGGTCAGGGCTCTCCCAGACTAATCCCAGAAAGGTTGTGTTCTCCCAGGACCTCCCTCCATGTGTACACATCTATGAATACAAATTAATGTATTTTGCTGCAATACAGTTCTGCCACAATGTCACTAAACAAAAACTGGCAACCCTAAGCAAAACAAACCCAGGATATTGGGCTACAGAATTTGTGCTACTAGATGGGGGAGTAGGAGTGGTTGCACACAACAGGGAGGGGGCCGAGGGGTCTGGGAAAAAGACATGGATGCATTGGTGTGGGTGTGTGAGGGAACATACATCTGATGAAGTGTGAACCGATGTTCCAAGTTATACACAAAGGCTTGTGAACCTGTTCCTTTTGTGAAGAAACCAAAGCTGAATTGCCCACATCATTCACCTCTTAGCAGTATTTGTCTGATAGGGGTGAGATTTTACTTGCCTTGGTCTGAACACTACTCATCCTGTTTGATTTGCAGAAAAGCAATGGCTGCTGATAGATCTTCGATCTGAATGGAAGAATTACAGATTTTACCTTGTGACATCACCATGTGTTTCAAATTGCTTGTCCTCTACTTTTGCTGAAAGTCTAGCACTACATTTTGTACTGGCTAGACACTGAGATCCTGCATATCCTCCTCCCTTCCTTCCTTGGCATGACAGAAATCCTATCTTTAAAAAAAGGAAATTTACCCACATATGCTTTATAATAAATGGACTCAGAAAGGTGAACTGGCGGGGGCCAGGCTTCCTAGATCATTCTCTTCCTTCTTTTTATCATTTTCCTTCTTTTCATCCTTTTTGTTCTTTTTGCTTTGATAGTCAAGTATTATTTTTCAACTGCTATATAATACTTGCTATATAATACTTATGTGAATGTCGCGAGCCAGCCGCAGCAGAATGGGTGTCAGGGCTTCCTGAAGGATGGGACTGCGTCAGCTCCATTGCAGAATGAATGGGAGGGGGAGTGAGGAGATGCAGACACCTGATCAGGGTGCAGACATCATCCTGCTGAGGGTCTCAGCAGCTCTTTATTTATACATTTCAAGCAAACCTTGAGAGTGCATAAGCATATGCATTAAGGCAGGAAGACAACAATTACCACATCTTTCTCATATGAGGCAGGGAAACCACTCATGGCCTCTACTGTAACACACCAGGAGCCGTCAGGCTTCTTGGCCTTCTCTGGCTGTAGTCTCGGCTACAAGCCACACACCACATCCACCCCCAGGATGCACTCACTCTGGGATTGGCGATTCTATTCTACTGTTGGGGGTAATTGCCAACCCTCACGGTTTCTGTCTGAGGTCGCTCCAACACTCGGCTTTCATAGCCACCAATGTAACTCACAGACCCCTGCACTCAGGCCAGCCCACTGCACAAGCGCATGGATCAGGGATCCAAACTCTACATGCGGCCTATCTTGGGCCTGTCTTCAGCTTGGGCTCCACCCCAAGCCACGTTCCCCACCCTTCCCCCAAGGATGGGTTCCTCAGCAATTCACCCTCAGTCAAGAAGGAGCAGTGCATCATCCACAGGTGATTTTAAGAGACTCACTTGTCTTCAGCATACTCAGGCTGTTTAACAGCCGCTCAGGGCTTCCAACTTAGCACCAGCTTTTGCTTCTCAAATTTGGCTTTTTTCCTCTGCCTAGCTGCTGGGCATACACAGGTTGCTTTTGGCCATTGACACCCACTGGCCACCCCCAGATTCCCAAAAAAAAATAACATGCCAAGGTCCTCCGCCTTCTGCTGGGATTGTCAGTCCAAGTCCATTAGTTCCAAGTTCATAGGCTTCTTCCTTGTGTCAGCACTGGTGAGCTCTGAATCATGATCCTCTTTCTTTCTCCAATGATTCTGCTGCCTCAGTGGTCTTGGGCTGGTCCTCTCGGGTGTCTCCTGCAGGTGAGGTCTCGTCCCGCAGCTCCCGGATCTTGTCCATCTCCTGTGCCACCATGACGCTTCCAGCATTGTCACAAGCAGTCTGTTACTCTTTAGTCCCTCCAGGTCTTCAGAGGGCTCCATACCCGTCTATATGGATATCTTGCTGACTTATGCCTATTGTATCTGGATCGGCACCATGTTGTAGGAGAAAACATACATATTCCTCCTCCTGGCTTTGCATATCGTCTTCAGTATGAATGTATGCATGCATACATATGAGAGATGATATAGATAATAAAATGTTTTGTGGCTTCAGAAATGCAAACGAGGGCATCCCCTGTGGCAGAGCAGTTGAGCCCTGGGGTGGGAAGCTGGCACAGCCTCTGTAGCACTGGTTCCATCCCTGGCCGCATGGCAAGAGTCTCACATGTCTCCCCGACCTCTCTGGTCGCCCCTTGATCCCCTCAGCACTGTACTTCGTCAGTCTGCGTGTTGTACTCTCCACTCTGACTCTGGTGAATTCTCTCACCCACCGTCCCGTGCTTCTGACTGTAACCAATGCTTGTATAAAAAACAAACAAAAAAAGCAGTTCATATATTTTGTGAATAATGTTACTGGGTCTATACCTTGTTTCATGCTTCAATATTTGCTATGTGTAAAAGTAGCTTAGTTTTTATCTACTGATTCTCATTATCCACTGCATAGTGGAGGGCAGAGTTGCCACTTATATCCAAAGTATCTGGATTGGCACCATGTTATAGGAGAAAACATACATATTCCTCCTTCTGGCTTTGTGCATTGTCTTCAGTATGAATGTATGCATGCAGTCATATGAGAGAGATGTAGATAATCAAATGTTTTGTGGCTTAAGAAATGCAGTTTGGGCCTCCCTGGTGGCACAGCATTTGAGTTCTGGGTTGCAAAGCTGCCCGCAAACTCTGCATCGCAGGTTCCATTCCCGGCATATGGGAGAGGGTCCCACATGGCACACAGACCTCTCCTTCCACCAGCTGCTCCCCTCAGTAGTGTATTGTGTGAGTCAGCCTGTTCTGTTCTCCACTCTGATGCTAGTGAATTCTCTCACCCTCCCGTGCTTTTGACTGTACCCAGTGCTTATATATATATATATATATATATATATATATATATATATCAGTTCATATATTTTGTGAATAATGTTACTGGGTCCTTACCTTGTTTTGTACTTCAATATTTGCTTTGCGTAAAAGCAGCTTAGTTTTTATCTACTGATTCTCATTATCCACTGCATAGTGGAGGGCAGAGTTGCCACTTATGCCCAAAGTATCTGGATTGGCACCATATTCTAACAGAAAATGTACACATTCCTCCCTCTGGCTTTGTGTGTGGTCTTCACTATGAATGTACACATGCACACATATCAGACAGATGTAGATAATATAATGTTCTGTGGCTTCAAAAATGCAATTGAGGGCCTCCCTTGTGGCAGAATTGTTGAGCGCTGGGGTGGGAAGCTGGCACAGATTCTGTAGCACCAGTTTCATCCCTGGCCACGTGGTATGGGCCCCACCTGTCCTCCAGACCTCTCCAGGCACATGCTGCACCCCTTAGAGTATACTTTTTCAGTCTGCCTATTAGGCTCTCTGCTCTGGCTCTGGTGAATTCTCTCACCCTCCCGTGTTTCTGACTTTGTGTAGAGTCTGCAGCATGAATGCATGAATGCATACATACATATCAGAGAGATGTAGATAATACAATGTTTTGTGGCTTAAGAAATGCTGTTTTTGCCTCCCCAGTGGTGCAGCAGTTGAGCGCAGGGGTGGGAAGCTTAAGCAGCCTCTGCAGGGATGGTTAAATCCACGGCCTCTGAGAGAGGTCCCATATGGCGGGCAGACCTCTCCTGCTGCCCACTCCTCCCTCAGCAGTGTACTTTTTCAGTCTGCCTTTTCTCTCTGCTCTGGTTCTGGTGAATTCTCTCACCCTCCTTTGTTTCTGATTGTACCCAGTGCTTGTATTAAAAAAAAAATTCAATTCATATATTTTGTATATAATGTTACTTGGTATATACCTTGTTTCGTGCTTCAATATTTGCTTTGTGTAAAAGCAGCTTAGATGTTATCAACTTACTCTCGTTATCAACTTCATAGTGGGGAGCAGAGTTGCCACTGATGTCCTAAATATCTGAATTGGCACCATGTTCTAGCAGAAAACATACATATTCCTCCTTTTGGCTTTGTGTATAGTCTTCACTATGAATGTATACATGCATACAATAAGAGAGATGTAGATAATAAAATGTTTTGTGGCAAAAGAAATGCAATTCAGGACCTCCCCGTTGGTACAGTAGTTGAGTGCTGTGGTTCAAAGCTGGCGCAACCTCTGGAGCGCTGGTTCAATCCCCAGCCTCCAAGCGAGGGTCCCACATGTCGCCAGACCTCTCCTGCAGCCCGCTGCTCCCCACTACAGTGTAATTTGTCAATCTGCTTGTTCAGCTCTCTGCTCTGGCTCTGGTGAATTCTCTCACCCTCCCGTGCTTCTGACTGTACCCAGTGCTTATATTAAAACAAAAAAAAATGCATGTCATGTATTTGTAAATAGTGTTACTTGGTCTATACCTTGTTTTGTGCTTCAATATTCATTTTGTGTAAAAGTAGCTTAGTATCAACTGATTTCATTACCAACTGCATAGTGGGGCACAGAGTTGCCACTGATGTCCAAAATATCTGGATTGACACCATGTTGTAGCAGAAAACATACATATTCCTCCTTCTGGCTTTGTGTATTGTCTTCACTATGAATGTATGGATGCATACATATTAGAGAGATGTAGATAATAAAATGTTTTGTGGCTTAAGAAATGCAATTGAGGGCCTCCCCGGTGGCACAGCAGTTGAGCTTGGGGTGCGAAGCTGGCACAGCCTCTGGAGCACCTGTCGGATCCCTGGCCGCTGTGGGAGGGTCCCACATGGTGCACAGACCTTTCCTGCCACAAGCTGCTCCCCTCGGCAGTGTTTTTTGTCAGTCTGCCATTCTGCTGTCTGCTCTGGCCCTGGTGAATTCTCTCACCCTCCTGCGCTTCTGATTGTACTCCATGCTTCTATAAAAAAAATGCAGCTCATATATTTTGTATATTATGTTACTTGGTCTATACCTTGTTTCATGCTTCAATATCTACTTTGTGTAGAAGCAGCTTTGTTATTATCGACTGATTCTCTTTATCAACTGCATAGTGGAGCGCAGATTTGCCACTGATGTCAAAATATCTGGATTGGCACCTTGTTCTAGCAGAAAATGAGGCAGTTAATGTACAGAGAAATTTTCAAATTCTTATGAACCACAGTCAAACTGAAATCAAACATAAAGTAATTCAAAGTATCTCAAAGTAAACTTCTGGTTATCAAGCAATAATATTTAATTTCTAAGATCTGATTAAACACTGATTTTGAAGAAATTTTAAATGTGTTGATTTCATTGCATCTAATTCAATTACATCAGTGATTTTTGAAAATGAAAGACCCAGGGACTTATATTTTTAAATTTCCTGTCTACTTTGTTAGCACAAGTAATTGACATTTACTTAGCGTGTATAAATAAGTCAGTTGAATGACTAAGAATTTTGTCAAAGTATAAATTAAAATTGCATCAGAGATTTGAAAACAAGGTGATATAAAATTTGTCAAAAGGTAATATAACTAACCTAGTTAAGTGTCTATGCTTTCATTTTAAGGCCATGGGTTGAAAGTAGGAAAACTTGTTGAATTTTGTCTTGTTGTAAGATAACTGTCAAGCAGAAAACAATTATTAAGACTATTGAGTGGACTTGTTGCAGAAGATAGCAGTAGGTGTGGCCTCGGAGGAGGAGCGCTGAATACATGTTTGTGATGTGTCTCCTCCTCAAGACGTTCGGTATTGACTTCTGTTAGCTTCTCAATGGTCATGTGAAGATTGCCAAACTCAAATCCTTAATATTTCATTTCTGCCTAAATAATTTGCACTTTAAAAACAAATGTTGCCATAACATGAATTTCCCATAAAACAATGTTTTAACACTCAAAATGTGTTGGTGCATACATACTGTTTACAATTAGGGGTTTAAAATTGTGGTAAAGAAGCCCATGTTTCTGGGTTTCTAATAAGTAATTCAAAGCAGGGAGGGCGGGCAGTGATGGAGGGGGCTTTAGGGATATTGTCAAGCATTTCCTTTCACTATCCTTACACATTTCACTCATTACCTCTGAGAGTGAAACATTTGGTGCTGAAGATTAACTTAGAACAACTTCTAGGGGAGAACAGGACAGCTGCCTGGTGGGTGACTAAAGAGAACTAAACAGCTCCAGGGAAAAGAAAGCCCTTAACACCGTTACAAAGGCACTGGTGTTGAGATCTACCTGTTTGGGCTTCCACACACCTCCTCAAGCAGAAGCAGAACCCAATATTTATTTGTAGTCAGTCTGTGAATGATACTACCCTTCACCTCCTGCAGCTTTCCTCATTTCACGTGTATGCCTTTTTGGAGAGCAGAAAATCTAAAACTGAGAAGGATAGTTTGTCTCAGGGTGCCCTCCAGCGATAGTGTCAAAGATCACGTCAAGAAAATGAATTCACCAGTAGCCAAACTGTGCCAAGTGTAGTGACACTTGACGACCACTTCAATTGAAATTGTAATCTTCAAAAAAATAAAGTCATTAATATTTCTACTGGGAGAATTATGACAAGCAATTTTTATAACAATAACACTGTTTAAGTTGTAAAGTATCAAATATCCTTATCTTAAAATATAGTACATCCGCTTAACTAGATGAAATTATTTAGGCATAAAAATTAAGTCGTGAAATCAACAAAGGAGAGGAGATTCAAACTGTCCTGGAATAACATTTTAAAGATATATTCACTGGTGGGCCTCCCCGGTGGCGCAGTGGATGAGCGCTAGGTTGCGAAGTTGCCCAAAGTCTCCGCGGCGCCTGTTCGATCCCTGGCTGTTCCCAGGCCACCAGAGAAGGGTCCCAAATGGCGCGCAGAACTCTCCTGCCACCCGCTGCTCCCCTCAGCAGTGTACTTCGGTCCTTCTGCCTGCTCTGCTCCTGGCTCTGGCTCTGGTGAATTTCTCACCCTCCAGCTCTTCTGACTATACCCTGTGCTTGCCTAAAATAAATAAATAAATAAATAAATAAATAAATAAATAAATAAATAAATAAATCTTTAAAAAAATGTAAACAATTACTAAAAAAAAAAAAGATATATTCACTGGGCCTCTCTGGTGGCACAAGGGGTTGGGCATCACACTGTGAAGCAATCCACAGCCTCTAAGGCATGGATTTGATCCCAGGCCGGCCAGGGAGAAACCCACATGGCACAGCAGAGCACTCCTGACTCGCCCCCTGCTCCCCTCAGCAGTGTATTTCAGTCGGTCTGCCTCTTTGGTTCCCTACTCTGTCTCTGGGGGATCCTCTCACCCCCCACATCAGCAGTATGACCAAGTTATTAATATAAGTCTGTACCTATTGACAACTTATTATTTACCCTTTTAAAATTTCATAGGTACTCTAAGTCTTTACATAGTGTAAAGCACCTCTCAGGCCTAATATTTATTTACTGAACACAATAAATGGTTCTAAGCTGACAAAGCAAATATGATCAGAGTCTATATATTTCTCATATTCACTAGATTCAATCTTTAGCCCTAACCAATTATTACTTTGAGTTTTCCTTCACGAAGTTTGAAAAATATCCTTCTGAAGAGAATACTTACTTCTCTTGCTGCTTTCTCTTTTTCATACTTATATATTCTTTTTTTTTAAACGATGCCATTCATCAATTAACTCGTCGTTTGTTTATTGTTTCTCATTTTCAGTTTGAATCCTTTTTATAGTGTCCTGAAGCTGGCCTCCAATATTCACTAATGTCTCCTCTTTATTGTCAGGTTTGTTGCAAGACACATTTAGTTGCTGTTGAAGCTACATGTTTTCCCTTTGTAGTTGAGATAATCTCTCCTCTAAATGTAATCTCTCCTCTCTTGTCTCTTGGAAATGGCATTCTAGGTCCCTCTTGGACTTGTGACTTTGACCACGATCTTGTACAGCAGCATCCAGTCTACCACGGCAGGATTCAACTTCTGTTTTCAGTGTTTTGGTTTTTAGTTTTTCATTTTCCAATTGAGTGTTTAGCAAGTTATTTTCACTTGTTAGAACAAGAAGTTGTTCACAATGTTGGGATATTGTTTTTGCAAGTCTTTCTTCATTCAGTTGTATTGTTTTTCACAGAAAATCATTCATTTCTTTTATAATTTCAATGGCCTTTTCTTTTTCCTGGTTTTGATTTTTCATTGTATTTATTTCCAGTTTTAGCATACTGATTTCGTCCTGCAAAGTGTGACTTTTATGTACTGGATCTTTCTCTCTTTAATTACCATCAGAAGCCTAAGTAAAATAGAGATTTTGTTAGCAGTCAACAAAATGACAATTTCTCTGAAATTAAAAGCAAATGATATGCTTATAAATGTAAAGATAGCAATAGAGGCTATCCAAGTAAAACAAAATCAGCAGGACATCAAAATTTACATAAGCATAACTGCCCTGAAGTTCAGGAATTTAACTGAAGACTGAGTCCATGACGATAAAAAAGGAAAGATGAGAAAACTAAGAATCTCAGAACTGGAAAAAGACTAGTTATGAATTACAGCAAATGCAGAAGGCATAAAAGATTAGTGTATATCTCTGGACTGATTAAATTCCCTAAAAGTTTTCTTTTTCCCTAAGATTCCATTTATATTGTACTTTTTCAGCATTTTTAATCTATTGCTAATTGGTAAATATAAAGATTCAATCTATTGCTAACTGGTAAATCCAGGCATGGTAGTATGCATGAAGTTCTAAGCTACACATACGAATGAACTCATTTTGATGTCAATTCAGGAAGGGAGAAGTTAAAAATACAAGCAAACTATAGGATTTCCCCTGGTCTTCTGACTCTACTAGCACTAGTGTACCAAACCACATCTGCTTCCTTGGAGTAAATATATTGATATAAAAGAAGTATTCTGTTTCAGAGCACTACTCATAGATAAGGTGACATTTATATGCTCTCTTTAAAAATCATGAGATTATTCCCTGCTGCAATAAGTTTTATTTCATCTTCAAAATGTTTAAAATAGGGCCTCCCTGGTGGCGCAGCAGTTGAGCGCTGGGTTAGGAAGCTGCCCGCAGCCTCTGCAGCACAAGTTCGATCCCCGGCTGCTCCCCGGCCACAGGAAGAGGGTCCCACGTGGAGCGCAGACCTCTCCTGCCGCCCGCTGCTCCCCTCAGCAGTGTACTTCGGTCCTTCTGCCTGCTCTGCTCCCCACTCTGGCTCTGGTGAATACTCTTACCCTCCCGTGCTTCTGACTGTACACAGTGCTTGTATAAATAAATACATAAATAAATAAATAAATAATAAATAAATAATAATAATTAAATAAATAATAAAAAATGTTTAAAATAGTAATAATTGTGAAAGAGAAAACCACTGCAGAATTTGTGGTAAAATAATTATTGATATATCATGGCATATCATTTCTAAAATTACTTATACGGCCATAGATGCTATTTAAGAAAAAAAAAGTTACTTTTCTCAAAAGCAGGAAGGTTACATCTGAAATATTGTCTCTGCCAATACTTCTGATGAACATAGATGCAAAAATTCCGAACAAAAGTCTTAGCAAACTGGATTAAAAGGATTGAAAACAGGAGCCCCATGGCACCTAAAGGCCATAAAGCATGGTGGTTTGGGGGCTCTCCGCCTTGGCATGCAGCCACATGGGGACAGCCCTTCCCCCACTCCACAACTCATCCATGTTCCTTCAACCCCCAACCTGGCAAACTCCAACTGTATTGGCGCTGGTGGTTTCCTTGCTCTACCCCTCACCAGCTGGTCCTGGGGTTCTGGCAGAGAGGCTTGCCCAGGCCCAGAGTGAGCTGGGGGAAACAGGCCTACAGGCTGTGCACCTGGCCATCATGGCAGGTTCTGAGCAGTGGCCTGCTCTCCAACAGCTCAGACTCATGAAACATCTCTTCTGCAGAGCCACATGCACGACCACACCTAGCCACACTGAAGCATGCCAGCTCATCAAGCCTCTACCCCTACTAAAGCTGGTTCTGCAGAGCCCACTGCCAATGAGCTTGCTTGTCAGGTCTGGACAAGCAGCCACAGTTGTACTTTTTGAATATGACACGGGTTGAAGTGGACCAATCATGTTTAAGCTCTCAATGGACCAAACTTACTGCTTCCATTCCAGGGATTTTTGAGCCCACTGAAGATTCTAAATTAGACAATCAGGTGGGGTTTGAAAGGTGGGGGCGCTGATGAGGATAAAAGCCCGCACAACCAGTAACTTGATGCATTGAGCAGATGCATTCATTAGACCCATCACAGACAGATTTATCCAGACACCAAGACTTCCAAAGACCTTCACAGAGAACGCCACATCTCTCTGTAGAATTTTGCAGGGACCACTGATACCTCCATCATCTTCAACATTTCCAAGAACTCTGCAGACTGTGAGACCACCATGGATGGTTGCTTCAAACTGCAGTCTCGTAACTGGATCCTTGCAGCCCCAGAGGCTGCGCGGCAAGGTGACTGTGTTGGGGTAACTTGTGCTGGCCTCAGCCCACTGCATATGGATGGTCCCCTCCCCAGGCACCAGTTAGGCTAGCTCTGGCCACGCCTCTGTGGAAACAACAAGCCCACCAGCCTGCCCTGACCTGAGTGCCCATCCAACTGGACTTTTCCCCCTTTAGTATCAGGCTCTAGGAGTCAAAATTGAACCAATCAGCTGTGAGCAAAATGGACCAATCAGGAGGGAGTTAAGGGGACCAATTAAGTTCAAGTCTACTTCATTAATTATTCAGATTGAAAAATGGAAAATGAGCTGATTAGTGCTAAATGGTCCTGTCATATGCTTAGGATTGAAAATGGCCTAATCGGGCTTATACGGTGGAGGCCCCTGAAGGGGATATAAGGCAGAACAAGAGCCAGCTTGAGGTAGATGGAGCAGCGGTCTCTGTGGAGGTCTATGGATGTGTGGAGGTCTAAAGTCTATAAGGTTTACATTCTACAGAGGGTCTGGTGAGTCCCATTGAGGTGGACCGCTTGATGCATCTCTCTCTTCGGAGTCCGGGAGCAGTATCTTTCTTCTTTGAAAATTGTTTGATGAAAGCTTTCTCTTCAAACAGCAATATGAATCCTTCTTTCTTCTGAAGCTTGGAACAGAATGCTTCTTCAGAGGTGGTTCAATGCATCTTTCACTCTTCAGAGGATGGCTGCACACTGACTCCAGCTGGCTCTTGCTCTACCTCAAATCTCCTTCAAGGCACTCCCCCCACAAGCCTGATTGGACCATTGTCAATCCTAAGCATCTGATTGGAATGTTTGAAACATGAACAATAGACATCAAATTAATGTGATATTATAAATAGTTTTGATTAAAGTTAGAAATATTAAAAGTTTGCCAGGGAGGAACTTGCTTTCATTAAATCACTTCTTAGAGCTCTCAGTTCCACAGCTACTGCTGACAGTGTGGACTCCAGCTGCTGCTTCACTTGAACATCACTCCTGTAGTGCTCTTCTTCTCTTCATAGCTGATCCCTAAGTTTTCCAATAAGAAGTCAGCATATATTCAATGTATATATGACTCTAGGAAGCATTGCAGAGAGAAAAATTTTGAAAAGATAGAGTACAGTTAGGGTTAAGGTAACCATTTTGCTCCACATATTTATTGGTACTCTCTATGCATACTTTAGTTATGAATTTGAAAGGGAAGTTTTGCTTTTTAAGCAAGCTGACAAATACACTAGAAAAAAATTTCAACTTCACAAAATATTACAGCTACTACTAAAAATGATTTGCAGTAGCGTGTCCCCGGTGGCAAAGTGTTGAGCGCTGGGCTGTGAAGCTGCCCTCAGCCTCTGCAGCACCTGTTCGATCCCCAGCCACCGGCGAGGGTCCCACATGGCACGCAGACCTCTCCTCTACTGTGTGCAGACCTCTCCTCTCCTGCGCACAGACCTCTCCTGCCCAACCCGCTGTTCCCTTCAGCGGTGTACTTCGTCAGTCTGCCTGTTCTGTTCCCCGCTCTGTCTCTGGTGAATTCTCTCACCTTCCTCCACTTCTGACTGTACCCAGAGCTTGTATCAATCAATAAATAAATCTTAAAAAATTATTTACAGTGTAAGACTGCATCTGCAGATTTCTTTCACACAACATCCATCTGTTGAGCACTATAATCCAAGACTAGATGAGGGAGTCTGTTAGCTGTTGCCCTACTCTTATGTGTTTATTCTTTTGCAACACTTTCCACTGAGCTTGTTGATCATTAGGTATTTTAGAAATCATTTTTATAGTCCTTTTGGAACAAGACAACCCATATTAACTAAGTATGATAAAAAGTAATATTTGCTTTTAGCAGACACCTTGAAATAAATTGACATAGTAGAAGATAATTGTTGAATACATTATTCAGTAATCACTTTCCACTTTTCTTTTTTATTCCATGCATAGGTTAAGACTAAATGCATATTTTTTTGTTTGTGGTAATTTTATTTTTATTTATTAAACATTTTTACTTTTTAACATTATTGTTTATCTTTATAGAATATTTGATTCTCCTGCTCATATGTAGTCCCCATAAATCTCCCACCACCACATCACCCATGAACCATACATTTTTTAGAGACATCTTCTGCCTTCAGAAAAGTGGCCATTTCATGTGTGTTGTTGGAAATGGAAATTGATATAAACTCTTGTGAGAACAATTTAGAAATATAGATCAGAGACATTTAAGCATTGTTGCATGTCAGCCAAATACTATACTGAAGAATTTTTTATTCAGTATACAGATTAATACAAAAGGGAATCCTTGCAGCAAAAGTTACTATACAGTATTCCATCTGGTATATTCTTCTATATGGTAATTAAAAGTATGGTTTAGAAGACTACACAGTAAATTATTAGCAAAAGTATTCACTATCAAAAACTTGCTATACTATTTCCAAAAATTTCATATTCCACATCACTAAATAAGGTTTCTACCCTGTAAAATCTTATAAGACAAGTTAGCAATTACAAAATTCTCTCATATATTTGTAGTATTAAAGGAAATAGTTGAAATATTTCTTTAACACCAAAAAGCTCAGTAACTCAAATTGCAGCAGCAGTATTGTTTCAAATTTTGCTCCTTTAGCTGTCAGTTTATTTATTTTGTTTCTAATAGCTCCTTTATTAGTACACAATTCTCATTTTTTTTATTTATCTTTATTTTTCCTTAAGTAGTTCACAGTGATTATCTTTAATTTCAAATAATCTTTTATGTGGACAAATTAAATCCTGGGATTTTGATATGTTATTAAAAACTGAATCGGGGAGAAAACACAGAGAGAAAAACAAATATATAAGCACTTTTTTTGCATATAAGGGGTGTTTCATTTTCTCAATCACTCATCCATACCTTATACAGATACATATTGAGTACCTACAAGTGAATAATATTATACTAAACTCTGTAGATAGAACAGATGGGAACACTGGCTCTTATTTTGCTTAAGGGACAGATAAAGTTTAGCTTAAAGTCTAAATTCATACAGAAACTACAAGTAATCAAAATTCTATGCTCACATGACAGCGCTTGATCTAGATTAGGCCCCGGGAAGAGGTCCCTGAGGAACAGACTTTGTCCTGAGGAATGAAGGAGGAGCAGGGAACAAAGGAGAAAGAAAGACACTCTAGGTAGGGGACAACATGTGCTTAAGTTTTATTGCAAATTGCTTCTAGCCAAGAGGAAGTAACAGGTACTAATTTACCCTCCTACCTGAAACAAGCAAAAGCAAAACAGAAAAAAATACAATAAAAAATTATTTTCAAGACAAAGTACTCTAAGAAATGAAAGACAATGCCCCCACAGCTCACTACCTTAAGATAATTTCCAGATCATTACAAAGGGAGAAGGTAGTAAGGTGAAGTCTACCAGATACTCTTAGGTGAGTTGATGAAATTGAGAGTCCGGTGAAATCAAGAAGATAGAGATTACAGGTCAGATCACGGAAGAGAAAATAGCAGAATCAAGAAAGAGCCCTGATGATCTACAGAGGTGCCTTCTATAGTATTTGACAGAGTAACTGGCAGTGAATTCCTATGAGGAGGCCACCTGAGACCGTGGAGGAAAAAAAAAAAAACTGAAAAGAATAAACTGCACCTGGAATGGTGGTGCTTCCTTTAGCTTGTTTGGAAAAATTCATAAT
This sequence comes from Talpa occidentalis, assembly GCF_014898055.3. NCBI lineage: Eukaryota > Metazoa > Chordata > Mammalia > Eulipotyphla > Talpidae > Talpa > Talpa occidentalis. Next base: position 24,335,042 of record NW_023601433.1, read on the forward strand.
TAACAGGACAATGAAAAGAGCAGTGAAAAAGGTCTTGCCTTGGTATTGGGAAATAATATGCCTTCGGGCATTACTCTGGATTTACCCAACAGATGAAAAGAGCAAGACCATGAAGGATCAAACTGTTTATAAGTCACTTAACTGAAGAAAAAAAAGAAGAGTAGAGTCATGGAAGCTATTTATTTTCCAAATAAATAGCACTTGTAAAAATGAAAAATATAATCTCAGAGATGACAAGTATACTGTTTGGGAATAAACATACATTATACATCACACACACACACACACACACACAAAAAAAAAAAAAAAAAGACTAGTAAGGATGACTTTGGTGAACTGTGAGAACATTTTAAATGGCCATGATACAATTCTCCAAAGAGTTAGGGGAAAGGAGAAAAGTATCTTGAAAAAAGTGACCACAAACTTTCTGAACTTAATGAAAACTATAGTTCCACAGGCCCAAGTAATATCTGTGTAGGACCAGAGAAACAAAAGTAAACTACTGTAATTTTGTCATACTACATATGATATCTTATAGTACTACTTGAATGTGGACAGTGGTAAGTTAGTCATATGCTATAAACACTACAACCACCACTAAAATGTGAAACAAATGAGTTATAGCTAATTATCTAATATAAGGAAACTAACTAAGTCATACCAATCACTTGATATTCTAGAAGGAAACAAAAGAAGGGTAAAAAAGGGCAGTTGAGGCAAACAGAAATCAATCAGCATGATAACAGATTAAACCTAACTGTATATATTGAAAATTACATTAAAAAATGATATGAAAACTTCAATGTAAAGGCATATGATCAAACTGAATCAAACAGCAAGTCCGACTAAATGCCACCTATATGAAATGCAAGTTGAAAATAAAGGCACACATTTGTTAAAAGCATGGAAAAAGATATATACACCAGTACCTGACAAAAAATGAAGGTGAGCTGGTGTGGTTATGCTACTAGCAGACAAAGGAGTTTTCAGAGCACATTCTATAATCAGCAATAAAATTATTACAGATAATTTCATAATAGAAGGGTTAATTTATAGGAAGGATAATAATCCTCTGCGTTTATGAACTTAATACTAGCTATAGAATGCATGAAGCAAGCATCCATTTATGATAGTATCTCTAACCAAAATGGGGATGGAAGGAATCTACCCAATATAATAAAGGCTATATACCACAAACTTACAACCAACATTATATTCAATGGTGAAAAACTGATAACTTTCCCATTATGATTGTGAACATAGCAAGATGCCCATTGTCACCCCTTATTCTTAACTGAGTACTAGAGGTTTTGGTCAGAACTATCGGACAAAATCAAGAAACAAAGGGGTTTCAAGTTGGAAAGAAGTGAAACTATCACTACTTACAGATGGTATATTATATTTAGAAAATTCCAAAGACTCTATCAAAAAGTTCTTAAAAACAATAAATGAATATAGCAAGTAGCAAGTTCAAAATCAACGTACAAAAATGGATAGTAATGTAATATTCAGACATTATCAAAATGGCCATCCTACCAAAAGCAATTTACAGATTCAATGTTATTCCAATAAAAATTTCAATGACATTCTTCAAATAAAATTCTTCAATTCTATTCTTCAAAAAATAGAACAAATATTGATGAAATTCATATGGAGCCACCAAAACCCCAGAATAGCCAAAGCTTTCCTGAAATTAAAAAAAAATAAAGGGAATGGAGGTATCACACTCCCAGACTTCAAGCTATACGATAGTCATATAAATCAAAATTGCATGGTATTGGAACAAGAACAGACACACTAACCAATGGAACCAGATAGAAAATTCAGAAATAAACCCACAGATTTACAGTCGACTAATCTTTGACAAAGGAGCAAAGAATGTGCAATGGAGTAAGGAAAGTTTCTTCAATAAATGGTGCTGGGAATACTGGGTTGCTACATGCAAAAGAATGAAGCTTGACTACTACCTTACACCATGCACAAAAACCAACTCAAAATGGATTAAAGAACTAGACATAAGACCTGAAACTATAAAATAAATAGAAAGTAATATAGGTAAAACACAACATGACATTTACCTCAGTAAGATCTTTAAACTCACATCACCCAAAGCAGTGATAGTGAAGGCAAAGATAAACAGCTGGTACTACATCAAATTAAAGATCTTCTGTACAGCAAAAGAGGCAGTAGCCAAAACAAAGAGACAACCCCACTGAATGGGAGAAAATTTTTACACACAACACCAATGATAAAGGACTGATCACAAAAATCTACAAAGAGCTGAGGAGACTCAACAAAAACAAGGTAAACAATCCAGTCAAAAAATGGGCAGGGCCTCCCCAGTGGCGCAGCAGATGAGCACTGGGCTGAGAAGCTGCCCACAGCCGCTGCAGTGCTGGTTCGATCCCTGGCTGCCGGCGAGGGTCCCACATGGCATGCAGACCTCTCCTGCCGGCCCGCAGCTCCCCTCAGCAGTGTGCTTCGTCAGTCTGCCAGTTCTGCTTCCCGCTCTGGCTCTGATGAATTCTCTCACCCTCATGCACTTCTGACTGTACCCAGTGCTTGTATAAATAAATAAATAAATCTTAAAAAAAAAAAAACAAAAACAAAAAAATACATGGGCAGAAGAGATAAAAAGAAACTTCTCCAAAGATGAAATGCAAATGGCCAACAGGCATATGAAAAAATGTTCAACATCACTTGTAATCAGGGAAATGCAAATCAAAACTACAATGAGATGCCATCTTACACCAGTGAGAATGGCACATATTAAAAATCTAGCAACAACAGATGTTGGTGAGAATGTGGAGAAAAAGGAACTCTCCTGCACTGCTTGTGGGCATGCAACATGGCCCAACCACTATGGAGAGCTGTGTGCAGGTTCCTCAATCTGCTAAAGATGGAGGTTCCATATGATCCAGCAAGTCCACTACTAAGGTATTTACACAAAGGACACAGAAACATTAATTCCAAAGGACACCTGCACCCCTATGTTTATAGCAGCATTATTTACAATAGCTAAACTATGGAAACAACTCAAATGCCCCAAAATAGATGACTGGATCAAGGAGCTGTGGTACATATACACCATGGAATATTGCTCAGCAATCAAAAAGATAAACTCATGCAATTTGCAGCAACATGGATGGAGCTGGAAATGCTCATGCTCAGCGAAATAAGTCAGAAAGAAAAAGAAAAATACCGAATGGTCTCACTCATAGCAATAATTTAGAAAACCTAAATAAGGGATCAGGAAAATGACTAATTTATAATAAAGTGAAAATCAAAATCAACAAGCAACTATAAAGCAGAGACATACTACAGGGAGGGCGAGAAGGGAGTAGGATCAAAACAAGGGTGGTGGTAATTGTATGGGGAGTATAACCAAGATGAAAATGCATACATTGTACAAAAATGAAAAATGATGGCAAAACATATAAAATTAAAAAAACAAAAATAAAAATAAATATAAAAAGAAAAAATAAGGGGCGGAGCAACATGGCGGCAAGGAGACACTGCGAGTAAGATCTCCCATTAAAAAAAAGTTAATAGGGAGGAAAAGCGGCAGGTCCCAGTGAGAACTGGGACACGGAAGATAAACAGACGACTCCAGCAAACTACCCGAAGAAGAAAGTTGCCATAAAAGAGGACCAGAAGGGAGGAAAGCGCAGAACCCTGTTCTCCTCCCCCGCCCACAGAGGCGGCACTCTCCGACCGGCAGAGAGGAGGAAAACAACAAACTAAAATGACCAACAAGAACAAACTACGCAGCAAGCGGGACTGGGAGTGCAAAGGAACTATTGCAGCCACCACACCCCGTGAACGGGAGCTGTGGAGAACCCTGCAGGATTCGCCGGGAGGTGAGCTCCGGGTGCCATTAAAGAGAGCCCCCCCCAGGAGAAGACCAGCACCAGCACACAGCCCCGGGCTGCCCGGTAAGCTTGCTCGGAAAAGCGGCACGCTGGAAAAGCAGACGCGGAGCGGGGTCGGGATTGTGCGGAAAAGCGGCGCGCTGGAAAAGCAAGCGGGGATCGGGATTGGGATCGCGCGGAAAAGCAGTGCGGTTGAAAAGAAAACGCAGATCCAGATCACATCTGCCCAGGTCCCCGCGCCTGCGACCTAGGCTTGCGGGGAGACGCGCGGAGGCCCTCACTGAGTGAGCAGGAACCAGGCGCTCAGGCATGGGAGCGGGGTTCAAAAGGTGCCATTCCCGCGCCACTGAACTGGGCTACAGCCCGCATCCTGGAACTGAGGGCTTTGGAAGTGAGACCCGGGGCACGAAATTCGGGGCGTGGGTTCTCCACGACGGTGGGGCACAAGGCAGACACAGCACCCCAAAGCTGTTGAGGTTTACCCTACCATTCCCGCTCTGTTCCCTGTCCCACCGGGTGGAAAAATCAGTTCCCCAAGGGTTCTAGGAGAGATCTCTGGCGCCACCTAGCCACTTGAACCAGCAGAGGCTCCTGGAGGAGCCAGTGGCCAGCTGGGGAGTTAGCCCACGCCAGGCCCCTTCCGACCAGTAGTCTGAGCCCACAGGGGGAGCGAGCACCCACAGCCGGGGCAGACCAGGTGCGAGAAGAGTGTGCCTGAGACCGGACTCGCAGGGAGTGTGTCCCACATCGCCATTTTAGAACAGGGACATTTCTTCAGTAAAGACTACCTGCAGAAGGCTTCCTCAGGAGCCAGAGGTGAGCGGGGGAAGTTCGCCCACGCCAGACCCCCTCTGGCATGCAGTCCAAGCCCAGAGGGGGAGCAGGAACCCACCACCGGGGCAGACCAGGCGCACAGGGGAGTGTGTCCCCACATCGGCATTTTAGAACAGGGACCTTTCTCCAGTAAAGTCTGCTTGAAACTGACATATGGCTCCTGGAGGAACCAGAGGCGAGCAGAGAAGCTCACCCGAGATGCCAGCCAGTCCCAGCAACACAGTGTCCCAACGCATACGGCAAATTAGAAAACAGACAGTAGGGAGTAGAAGAACCACACGCAACCTAGCAACTCCCCAGGGAAAAAGCACACCACAAAAAGAAAACCAGTCCCCAGATTACAACGACAGTAACTTGGAAGAACTTCTGAGCCTTCCAGAAAGAGAATTTAAAATTATCATGATTAAAAAAGTGACAGAAGTCATAAAGGAAAACAATGATCAGAAGAAGGAAATTGAGTCCCTAAAGAGAGAAAACAATGGTCAGAAGAATGAAATTGAGTCCCTAAAGAGGGAAGTAAAAGAAATGCAGGAGACCAAAGAATTAATGGAAGAACTAAAGAATTCTGGTAAAAGCAATGAAAGCAGAATAGATGAAATGGAAGAACGAATAAGTACTCTTGAAGACACAGAAATAAAAAGAACCAAAACAGAAAAGGAAAGAGAAGTACGAAGGAAAAAGAACGAAGAAAGACTTCGGGAACTATCTGACTCCATGAGGAAAGGAAATATAAAAATTATAGGAATACCAGAAGGAGAGGAGAGAGATGTAGGAACGGAGAAAATATTCAAAGAGATAATTGAAGAGAACTTCCCAAATGTGAAGAAGGAGATGAAAATTGATATACAAGAAGCAAGAAGAACACCAAACTTCCACGACGAAAGGAAAAATACAGCAAGACACATAATAGTAAAGCTCCCAAGAATCCAGGACAAGGAAAAAATAATGAAGCTGGCAAGAGGGAAGAAACAGATAACATTCAAAGGAAAGCCAATCAAGCTGACATCAGACTTCTCCGAAGAAACACTACAGGCAAGGAGAGAGTGGAGGGACATAGTCAACATACTCCAGGAAAACAGATGCCAACCAAGAATACTCTATCCCACAAAGCTCTCCTTCCTCTTTGAAGAAAGAATATGGACCTTCCCAGACAAACAGAAACTCCGGAATTTCATTACAACTAAACCACCAATCCAAAAAATTCTACAAGGAGTCCTAAAGCCAGAACCTCAGAGGGACGAATAACAATGAAAGAAGGCCAAAAAAAAAGTTATTAAAAGAATAAATATAAAAAAAGGAAAGACAAACACAATGGCAAATACAGATGCTAACATATCAATATTAACTCTAAATGTAAATGGACTAAACTCTTCAATAAAAAGACCCAGAGTTGCAGCCTGGATTAAGAAACAAAACCCAACCTTTTGCTGTCTCCAGGAAACACATTTAGCTACAAAAGATAAAAATAGGCTCAAAGTTAAAGGATGGAAAACAATCCTACAAGCAAATGGACCAAAAAAGAAAGCAGGAACAGCTATACTTGTATCAGATAAAACAGATTTCAAACTCAAAAAGATAAAAAGAGACCCCAATGGTCACTACATTATGATCAAGGGGACAATACTTCAAGAAGAAATAACACTCATTAACATATACTCACCAAACGAAGGAGCACCAAAATATATCAGACAACTGTTGTCCTCTCTGAAAACAGACATCAGAGAAAACACATACGTAGTTTGAGATTTCAACACACCACTATCAACAATGGATAGATCAACAAGACAAAAAATAAGTAAAGAAACCAAAGCTCTAAATAAGGACCTAGAGCAATTGGGCTTAACAGACATCTATAGAACACTAAACCCCAAAAAAACGGAGTACACATTTTCCTCAAGCGCACACGGATCATTCTCCAGGATTGATCACATACTGGGGCACAAGACAAACATCAACAGATACACCAAGATTGAAATCATATCAACCATCTTTTCTGACCATGAAGGCATCAAACTAGAAATAAACCATAAAAAGAAGGCAAGGAACTTTCCTACCTCATGGAAATTAAAAACCACACTACTGGAAGACCACTGGACTAATGAGGAGATCAAAGAAGAAATTAAAAATTTCTTTGAATTGAACGACAAGGAGGACACCAATATCCTAAATGTATGGGATGCAGCAAAAGCAGTAATAAGAGGAAAATATATAGCAATAGAAGCTCACATCAAGAAACAAGAAAGAACTCAAAGAAACAACCTAATCTTGAAGCTCAAAGATCTAGAAAAAGAACAACAAAAAAACCCCAAAACCAGTAGAAGAAAAGAAATAATAAAAACAAAAGCAGAAATAAATGAAATTGAAACTAAAAAAAATCAATCCAAAAGATCAATGAAACCAAGAGCTGGTTCTTTGAAAAAATAAATACAATAGACAAACCCCTAGCCAGGCTCACAAAGGAAAAAAGGGAGAAAGCACAAATAAACAGGATCATCAATGAAAGAGGAGAAATCACAACGGAAACAGCAGAAATCAAAACAATAATCAGTAACTACTATGAAGAGTTATATGGAAACAAGTTTAACAATCTAGAGGAGATGGACAAATTCCTACAACTCTACAATCACCCAAAGCTAGATAAAGAAGAAATAGAACCCCTAAACAGACCAGTTACAAGCAGCAAAATTGAAATGGTAATCAAAAACCTCCCCAAAAACAAAAGCCCAGGACCTGATGGATTTACAAATGAATTCTACCAAACATTCAGAGACGAATTAGTGCCTATCCTTCACAAACTCTTCCAAAAAATTGAGAAGGAAGGGACAATACCAAACACGTTCTATGAAGCCAACATTACACTAATACCAAAACCGAACAAGGACAACACAAAAAAGGAAAACTACAGGCCAATCTCCCTAATGAACACTGATGCAAAAATCCTCAATAAAATTTTAGCTATCAGAATCCAACAATGTATCCATAAGATAATTCACCACGACCAAGTAGGATTCATTCCTGGGACATAAGGATGGTTTAACATCCGAAAATCAATCAACGTTATCCAACACATCAACAAAAAGAAATATAAAAAACATATGATAATATCAATAGATGCTGAGAAAGCTTTTGACAAAGTGCAACACCCATTCATGATAAAAGCCCTTGAAATTCTTGGGATACAAGGAACATACCTCAACATCATAAAGGCCATCTATGACAAGCCAACAGCCAGTATCATTCTCAATGGTGAAAAGCTGAAAGCAATTCCATTAAGATCTGGAACAAGACAAGGATGTCCACTCTCACCACTGCTTTTCAATATAATACTGGAAGTCCTAGCCAGAGCAGTAAGACAAGAGAAAGACATCCAAGGAATCCAAATAGGAAAAGAAGAAGTCAAACTATCACTATTTGCAGATGATATGATAATATACATAGAGAACCCCAAAAACTCCACAGAAAAACTAATTCAACTCATCAATCAGTTCAGTAAAGTGGCAGGATACAAAATCAACACGCAAAAGTCAGTAGCCTTCCTATACGCAAACAAAAAATCTGAAGAAGAAGAAATCAATAAAACCATCCCTTTTTTATTGAAATAAAAAAAATCAAATATTTGGGAATAAATCTAACAAAAGAGGTAAAGGACCTATACAAAGAAAACTATAAAACACTGTTAAAAGGAATAGAAGAAGACACAAAGAAATGGAAAGACATCCCCTGCTCATGGATTGGAAGAATAAACATTATTAAAATGGCCATCCTACCAAAAGCAATCTACAGATTCAATGCTATTCCAATCAAAATTTCAATGTCATTCTTCAAAGAAATAGAACGATTATTGATGAAATTCATATGGAATCACAAAAAAACCCCGAATAGCCAAAGCTCTCCTGAAAAAAAAAGAAGGGAATGGAGGCATCAGACTCCCAGACTTCAAACTCTACTACAAAGCCATAATCATCAAAACTGCATGGTATTGGAATAATAATAATAGACTGACAGACCAATGGAATCGAATAGAAAATCCAGAAATAAACCCACAGATTTATGGTCAACTAATGTTTGACAAAGGAGCAAAGACTGTGCATTGGAGCAAAGAGAGTTTGTTCAATAAATGGTGCTGGGAAAACTGGGTCGCTACATGCAAAAGAATGAAGCTTGACCACTACCTCACACCATACACAAAAATCAACTCAAAATGGATTAAAGAACTAGACCTAAGACCTGAAACCATAAAATATATAGAAGGAAATATAGGCGAAACGCTATGTGATTTGCACATAAAAGACATCTTTACAGACACATCACCCAAAGCAGTGATAGTGAAGGCAAAGATAAAGAGCTGGGACTACATCAAATTAAAGAGCTTCTGCACAGCAAAAGAGACAATAACAAAAACAAAGAGAAACCCCACCAACTGGGAGAACATTTTTGCACACAACACTAATGATAAAGGACTGATCACAAAAATCTGCAAAGAGCTGATGAGACTTAACAACAACAAAGAAAATAATCCAGTCAAAAAATGGGCAGAAGAGCTAAAAAGAAACTTCTCTGAAGAGGAAATGCAAATGGCCAACAGACATATGAAAAAATGTTCAACATCACTTGTCATCAGGGAAATGCAAATGAAAACTACCATGAGATACCATCTTACACCAGTGAGAATGGCACATATTAAAAAAACTAGCAACAACAAATGTTGGCGAGGGTGTGGAGAAAAAGGAACTCTTCTGCACTGTTGGTGGGAGTGCAAACTGGTCCAACCACTGTGGAGAGCTGTGTGGAGATTTCTGGACCTACTAAACATAGAGCTTCCATATGATCCAGCAATTCCACTCCTAGGTATTTACCCAAAGGACACAGAAACATCAATTCCAAAGAGCACCTGTACCCCTATGTTTATAGCAGCACTGTTTACAATAGCTAAGCTTTGGAAACAACCCAAATGCCCAAAAATAGATGACTGGATCAAGAAGATGTGGTACATATACACCATGGAATATTACTCAGCATTCAAAAAAGATAAACACATGCAATTTGCAGCAACATGGATGGCGCTGGAAGGGATCATGCTCAGCGAAATAAGCCAAAAAGAAAAAGAAAAATACCGGATGGTCTCACTCATAGCAGGAATCTAGAAAACTTAAATAAGGGACCAGGAAAATGAATATAAGTAAGTGAAAATGAAAATCAACAAAAAACTATGAACCAGAGACACTTTTTGGGGGTGGGGGGCGGGAAGGGAAGGATTGGGGTCAGAATGGGGCGTTTGCAATTGTATGGGGGAAGATAAAAATAAAATTTATTATTTAAAAAAAAAGAATAAATGGCAGATGGCAAGTGATCAAAATTATCAAAAGGAAAAAAAAATATGTATTAGTGTCAGTAGCTACAGAATGTAGAGCAGTTTTACTGGGTTCTAAATTCAACCAAAGAAATAAACAGCACTCATCTTTTTTGGAAAACAAAAAAAAAAAAAAAAATATATATATATATATATATATATATATATATATATATATGCATATGGCCAAAAAAAAAAAAAGCTGAAATAAAGTTATCATCTTGACTTTAAAAAAAAAATTAAATTAAATTAAAAAAAGAAAAAAAAAGAAAAAGAAAAAATAAAATAAATGATTCATGCCTCTAATGTATCTTTCTCTTTTTCTCTGACTGCCCTTCTTTCCCATTCTTCCTTGCTGCCTTATTTCTCTTTGCTGTTCTTTCTCTAGTCTTTTTGATGTTTACTTCTATCATTTGTTACTATCACAAAACAGCTATGTCTTGGACTTAAAGTCTGTTTGTTGCTGACTTACTAAAAATGTTATATTATTAAATACAGTTTAGATTATAAAAAAGACAGTGTTAAGAAAATGAAAGGCAAGTCACAGACTGGAAGAAAATTCTTGTAAAAATAGAGCTGATCAAGAAACTATATTTTGAAAATGCAAGGAACTCTCAAAACTCAACTAATAAAACACACAACATAATTTTTAAATGATTAAAGATTTAGACACAGTTAAAGAAGATATGCAGATGGTAAATAAGCACACAGAAACATGATCAATAGTATTAGTTATTTGGGAAATGCATACTAAAACCATAATAAAATAAATATTTGGACACCTATCAGAATGGTAACATTAAAAAATTGACAACAAGGCCTCCAAGGTGGCGCAGCAGGTTGAGCACCACACTGTGAAGCTGTCCGCAGCCTCTGCAGCATGGGTTCAATTACTGGCCAGCCAGGAAGATTCCCACATGGCATGGCAGACCTCGCCTGCCTAGTCCGCTGCTCCCCTCTGCAATGTCTTCAGTCTGTCTGCCTGTTCTGCTCCCTGTTGTCTCTGGTGTATTCTCTCACCCTCCTGTGCCTCTGACTGTACCCCAGTTCGTGTATAAATAAATAAGTCTTAAAAATATAAACCAAACAAACCTGCCAACACTGAGTATTGTTGAAGATATGGAGGAACTAGAACTCTCATAAGCTTTGGGTGGGAATGGAAAATGGTACAAGCCCTTTAGAAAACAATTTGGTAGTTTCTTAAGAAGGGACTATAAAAGGGCTTGAGGAGACTTTGAGGGATGATAGATGAGTCAACTATCTTGATTGTGAGGATGGTTTCATCTTTGTATACCTATGTCAAAACTATTAAATTACACATTTTCTATAGGTGTCGTTTACCTAACTAAAGCTGTTGAAAACAAAAAGTCTTATTGTAGGAAAGACGACTCAGTCACTGAGACACAGATGAGAAAAAGACATGGATTAACACAAAATGCACCTAGTGGATGGTAGCCTTTAACCTTAGAGCATTGAGAGATACCAGCTGGATTTTAAGGAATGGGTAACATTATGAGATCTGAATATTATATATATATATATATATATATATAAAACAATTATAGTTGCAGTACAGAACAAGGTTTCCAGAGGTATAATGCCAGGGAAAACAGATATGAGGATATTTCAGTATTCTAGGAGGGAAATAATGGGAATCTGACTTCGATGAAAGGCCTAGGAGAGAGCTGAGTCAACAAAAAGTACAGTGGGGATTCTCATAGCTCTTTGGCTGGAAGTAAACAATAGCTCTCAGTTCATCTCAATATACAACATTTCTGAGATGAATAACATGAGAACAGATCTATCCTCTACAGTGCAGTACTAGACAAAGTGTGCATGTGACACTATAGTATATGTATTAAGACTTTATAATTAAACTATGCTCCTTCCTTTACAATTAATGCAAAGTTCCATTAACAGCCTACAATTCTCATGTTCAGAGTAAAGCGAGTCACAACCCGTTGAGGCTATTTCAGATATCTGAGTTATGTCATCAGAATCATCCATAGGATTGATTTCCTGCTTGACATAGAAATAAAAATATTTCAGAATGTCCGGTAACTATCGATAAATATGCTAAGTGTACAGAGGTGATAAATATTCACCTTTACAATAGCAAAAAACACAGGTACTCCTTAAAGGGACTGACTTTTATGAAAAGGATTTATAGATAATTATTATTTATAAATTATTTTTAAAGTAAACATTTTTAAATTTATTTATTTATTTATTTATACAAGCACTGGGTACAGTCAGAAGTGCGGGAGGGTGAGAGAATTCATCAGAGCCAGAGTAGGGAACAGAACAGCCAGGGGAGGAAATACACTGCTGAGGGGAACAGTGGGCGCAGCAGGAGAGGTCTGTGTGCCATGTGGGACTCTCACTGGCAGCCCGGGATGGAGCCAGCGCTTCAGAGGCTGCGGGCAGCTTTGGAGCCCAGCGCACAACCGCTGCGACCAGGGGAGGCCCTTAAACTAAACGTTTTTACAATGAAGTAAGACTTTATATTTTCCTTATAGCTTTTAAATGCATTTTTAATGCAGAGTAATTTTTGTCATTATTTATTCTTTACTATACCTTCTTCTCATTAGATGTTTCTTTACAGGCCTATAAAAATAAAAGATTTATTTTCAGGCAAATAGTAAATAGCCAAATAGAAAGAATATCAAAACATATTGTTTTTAGGTAAAATCTTCTAACCCATAATTTCCTAAAAAGGGATTAAACAGGAAGTAAAAAGAGTAACATTAAAGACCAAAGAGGTACTGTAGTATTAACAAATTATTAAATTACTTCAAATTAATAATCAAAATACAAAAAGAAAAATCAAAGTTATTTACATGATTTCATAGGAAACATATTCTCGGGTTTATTGTGGTGGTCATTTTCAATAAAAAACAAGCTTTTACTGGTACTACAACCTAATTGAGAAATACTGCTCAAGTCCTTATATGAAAGGAGAACACTGACAGGGAACACAATATATGAATGAAATAATAATATACATAGAAAAACTTAAGAAGAACAAAACAAATTCTGGAGGTGAAAAGCTAAAAAAACCAACCAACCAACACACACACAACACAAACAATTGAAAGTTAGAGATGCTGACCAGATTTAGCATTGTGCTGGAATTGCTCGCCAGAGCCATTAGTCAAGGAATGAATAAAAAGAATCCAAGCTGGAAAGGAAGTAAAGTAAAAGTATCCTGTTTCACAGAGTACATAATCACAGATATGAAAATTCCAATACATCCACAAGAAAACTTCTAGTTACAAAAAATTCAACAAAGCTACAAGATACAAGAACAACTTACAAAAATCAGCTGTGTTTCTATTTATGTGCATAAAGAAATTGCAAAAGGAAACTAAGAAAGCAATTCTATTGAAATAGCATCTATAAGAAGAAAATTCTTAAGATTACATTTGACCAAGAGGTAAAAGATGTATACACTGAAAATTAGAAAACACTGGTGAAAGAAACTAAAAAAAAAACTAATTCAATAGAAAAAACATCCTTAGTTGATGTGAAGGATTAATATTGTTAAAATGTCAATCACCTAGCAATCTACTGATCCAACTCAATATTTATTGAAATTGCAATTTCCTTTTTTCTTTTTCAGAAATGGAAGAGCCAACCCTCAAATTCACTTGAAATTGCAAGAAGCCCAGGATATCCAAAACAATCTCGAAAAAGAAGAAAAAGTTGCAGGACTGAGATTTCCAGATTTCAAAACTTAGAAAGTGGTACTGTAATGAAAACAATGTGGTACTAGCATGCAAATAAACATACAGACTGACAGAATAGAATAGGGAGTCCAGAAATAATTCATAAATATAGTCAGTTGATTGACAAGTGTGGTAAGTCTAACAAACTGGAAAGGTCTCTTCAATAAATGGTTTTGGAAATCTGTATCTTCACATACACAAGGATGATGCTGGGACCATACTAAATACCATAAACAGAACTGAAATAGACATTGATAAATAATCTAAATAAAACAGTTAAAACCATAAAACTTGGAAACACAGTGTCAATGAGCATGACCTTGGACTTGTGAATGGACACTTAGTTATAATACCAAAAATACAAGTACAAAAAAAAATTAGATATGTTGGATTTCATCAAAAAATAAAAAAAAAATGTTAATCGTTACAGGCCGTTGTCAAGAAAGTGAAGAGACAGTCTAAATAGAAGGAGAAAATATCAGCAATTCATATAGCTGGTAAGGGGCTTAATAACTGAAATATGCAAAGTGCTAATGAAAAACGTGAGTCAACAACAAAAGGTCAAACAACCCAATTATAAGAAGGGCAAAGGACTTGGATAGACATTTCTCCAAAGAGGATATACGAGGCCTATAAACAATTGAAAAGACAATCAACATGATCAGATATTTACAGAAATGCGAATCATCACCACAATGAGATACCACTTGACACCAACTAACACAGGTAAAATTGATAAAAGGGAAAAGAATGAGTGTTGGTTTATAGGGAGACTGTGGAAAAACTGGAGCCCCTATCTACTGCTGGTGGCATCGGAAATGGTGTAGACTCTGGAAAACAATGTGATGGTTCTTCAAATAGCTGACTATGGAATTCTCATGCAACCCACCAATTCCACTTGTAAATGACTCTCTTAATATGAGCGCACCATGTTCCTTGCAGTGTTAGGATTGTCAAGAGAAGTAAATACTCCATGCCTACAAAAGACTGCGGGCAACCAAATTGTGGAGCACACATACAATGGAGCACAGAGCCATTAGAGTGGAATGAAGTTGTCACACGAGCACAAGGACAAACCCTGGAAGCATTATGATAAGTGAAATTAGTCAGTACAAAAAAATGTATGATTTCGTTGACATGAAAACCTAGGAAAGACAAATTCGTAGAAAGAACAGAGTCAAGGTTAATCAGGACTGGAGGAGAGAAGGGCAGCAGGAGACACTGCTCACTGGTCACAGAGTTCCTCCTTTGGGTTACAAAAGATATTGGAAACAGTCACGACAGTACGCAGCCGTGGGGATGGCATGTGTTACGTTAAATATCTTACAACAAATATTTTTAAGTTTAAAAACTAATAAGAGATTTTTACCTGTAGCATGATATGATTGCAGATAATATGATCAGAAGGTATGCCGTGTAAAAAAAGGGACCACTGTCCTAGCACTCGCCTCAAATTCAAGTTTCCTAGAAAGTGATGTAAAGTAGACCACCTGTCGTAAAAATACACGCAGTTAAATAACTTTTAACATCAATATTTGTGTATGAGTGACAAGATGTATCAAAATATTATAGCTTATTGATTGAAACATGTTATAGTTTGGTAAAAGATTAAAATATGTGAATTATGATTTTAGAATAAAGGTAATAAAAAATTTTCCCCACAAATCCATGCCATGCTTTCTAAGATTTCTTTCAAAAATCCAATGTTTGGGCCTCCCTTGGTGGCACAGTGGTTGCATGGTGGGCTGTGAAGCTGTCGGCAGCCTCTGCCATGCTGGTTAGATCCCAGGCCACCAGTGAGGGTCCCACCTGACGCAACAGACCTCTCCTGCCACACCCGCTGCTCCCCTCAGCAGTGTATTTTGTCATTCTGCCTCTTCTGTTCCCTGCTCTTGCTCTGGTGAATTCCCTGACCCTCCCGGCATCTGACTATACCTGGTGCTTGTATAAAAAATGAATATATCTTTAAAAAAAAATAAGCCAATGTTTAACATACCTGAGTATACAAATTCTCAATTTTCTCTAATACTGTGTAATCATTAATAACTGTCAAAATTTTGACTTTTTCTAAATGACGAGTAGGTTGTTGTCTTTTGCTATTTAAGTACAAAGTATAATTTCAGCAAGGCCTGGTATTCAAAGCCTTTTCCCACCAGGTGTCTCTCACCAGGCCTGGCCAAAAGTGTTAGCAGGTTTGCTCTTCATCTGAGGTGCCTGGCAGGATGCTAGAAAATACTTGAGAAATCTAAGATAGTTGTGTTTTTCTAAAACACTAGGGAACATCAGTTAAAGGTTTGTTTTTTCTTCCAGTGCCACCAAGCAAGTTTTCGGGGGCTCCAGAAACAGCACAGACGTGAAGTGAGAGCATTCTGGCTAGAAAACCGAAAGGAACCCTGAAGATCAATGTCTGCCCTGAACACTCCCAACCCTGGGGTGTAGAATGTTTCCCACTAGAATGCAACCCAGTATCTAAGCTGGCTACCTCCCTTGGGGTCCCTTGAAGAAAGTTGGCTTAAACTTCAAAGAGAGTGGAGCAGAGCCGGTTCCAAGTCAAGGCCTCCACCAAGTAGCCAGGCGTGGACACCTCACTGGACAGGTCATATCCCTCCCACCTTCTCCTCCCTCTAAACCCAGCCCCAGGCACCTGGATGTTCTTCAAGGCCAGGCAATTTTCAATGGCGTGAATTTGGTCCAGGAACTCGAGCAGCCACTTCTGGCTGCACGGGCTTTCCTCGGGGTCTGCGGTCTTCAGGTAGTACTGCAGCCACATGGTCTTGGCTTACAGGAGTAAGTGGCTTGTCCCTGCGCCAGGACCTAGGACTGTTCCTCCCAAGAGGTTGGCCAAGTAGAGGGGCGCAGCAGAGATGTTGTAAATAGGGAAAGTGGTGCTTTTAAGGTCCATGATGTTATTCTTCTGCCAGATGAACAGGAGTGGGTTGGAGGGCATGCAGGTGCTCTGGTACCTGGCACACACCTGAGGGTAGAGGACCTGGGTTCCATCTTCCCAAGGCGCAGTCAGCGTCTGCACTGCCTCGTCCAGTTGACTCATTTCTGAGAAGATGACTTGATCCAGCAGATTGGCAGTGTTGGACATCACCAGGATGGAGGCAAAGTTGACCTCCGCACTGGACCACAACAGGGAGAAGAGGTGGAACTCGTTATTGGAGAAATGTGCCTGCACAATTCTCAGCTCAATTTTGCCGGGGCTGCCCAAAGAGGTGTACTGCTCCTCCAGGCTCTCTTCAGTCTCCCTGGGAAGGTACGTCAACCGGTGCCCAGGACAGCCGTCAGTACCAGGGGCGCCAGCAGGAAGAGCCAGAGGTGCGAGCCCACAGCCAGCCCCATCCTCTGGAAGCCCCGGGAGAGGGGCTGCTCCAGGCGGTTGGTGTGGCAGCGGGGCCTCCCAGGGGGTGGCTGCTGCCCCTGGGCTTCTGGGACCGGTGAATCCCCTCTCTCAGACGGCTGTCGGGGTGGGTCTGAGGAAGTCCCCGAAGCCTGGCTCTCGTCGGGCTCTTGCCCCTCACTGGATACCAGGACCTGCTCTGGGTGCCCGTGGAGGTGGGGAGCTGCTGGGGCCCAGTCACCCCCTCAGGATCTGCTCTGCTCTCAGACCATAGCTCGGGCCAGTCCTCCTGCTCTGGCCTCTGAGCCCCTGAAGCCTCCCCTTGCTCGAACCCCCCTTGGGGTGCAACCTTGGAGGAATGGACCCCCATTTCCGGAAGGACCGACCAGTTGTTCAACAGGAGACCAAGAAAGCAGTGACTGAATGTTTCGCCCAGTCCCCTCCCCCCGCAGCTTCCAGGAGGAATCCACAGGGAGGCTGTGCCAAAGGTCACTGCTCTTGCGACCTTTGACCTCCACTGTGCATGCCCGGATGCAGCGGGGGGATACCAGGGGGGTACTTTGCTGGAGAGCTGGGTCTTTCCAGCTGGCCTAGTGGGGGGAAGTGGTTTCCAGGCGGGTCTGCGTTCCTGCCCTTAGTATTCCCTGCCTGAGGGGCCTGCATTTGCTACACTGTTATCAGTCCTGGGGTTCCCTCCTGTGGCCTGGCGGGAGTGTTGATATATCCGAGGAGAGAAGCAGAGGCTGGGACAGAAAGGGAGAAGGAAGCCAGAGAAGCCCAGAGTGAAGACCTGCCGGGGCTTTTCATTTCATTTATTTATTTTTTTAGATTTGTTTATTGTTATTCAAGAACTGGGGTACAGGCCAGATGCGCGGGAGGGTGAGAGGATTCACCAGAGACAGAGCGGGGAGCAGAACAGGCAGACTGGCTGAAATACACTGCTGAGGGGAGCAGCGGGCGAGACAGGAGACGTCTGCCACGCCATGTGGGACCCTCGCCGGTAGCCGGGGCCGCGGACAGCTCCACAGTGCGGGGCTCAACCCGCTGCGCCACTGGGGAGACCCCACTTTTCATTTTAAAAGTGAAGGGAAATCGAAATACTAATGAAATGCTAGTTATGAAAGTTGAAGTAGTTAGATTACAATCAAAAAAAGTGGATATTCAGAAGAATAAAAAAAAATTGCAGAGAAACAAGTGACCACATAGTGACAAAGAGTTTGATTTATGGGGCAATCCTCAAATGTGAGGTGATTGTAGTCTCAAAATATGTTTTTAAAATTCCAGAGCATAAGAAAATTATGAAAATTACAATGGCGTGCATAAATTAGAGACTTGATAAATAGAGACATCAGTGCAATCCAAAAGACTAAAGTCAGAAATGAAAGATTACCATGGATCATTCTGAAATTTAAAACAATTTTAAGAAATTACTCTGAGAAATGACATGCCAACAAATTGTGCACATTAGATGATACAGACAAAATCCTTGGAATAGAAACGGTATCAAGGCCGAATGGACAGACCTCTCTCTAGAAAGGAATGACTCAGTCAAAGAAAAGCCTCTTAGAGCATGCTTTTAACTGGGCTTCGGAAAGGCGGGTGATGTACTGTTCCTATTATAAGGAAAATTGCCTGGCATTTTCCCATGGTTGCAATCACTTTGCATTAATAGTAATTATGTCTTTAATGTAAGTAGAAAAAGCATTTTTTCATACAGTCTTCAGATTGTAAGACTACTCTAAGAGTTTATGGGAATATCTTTTACAATCTCTTAAAGGAGAAATAGATTTTGAATGTTGGTTATCCATAAAGTCATGGTTGAAAGGAGACCACAAGAGGGCACTCGGGAAAATGAATAACTATAAGAAAGTGAAAATCAAAATCAACAAAAAAACTATGAACCAGAGACAGTTTTTGGGGAGTGGGGGGTGGGAGGGGAGGGACTGGGGTCAGAATGGGGGGGTTGCAAATGTATGGGGAATATAAAAATAAAATTTATTATTAAAAAAAAAGAAAAAAGAAAAGAAAATGTTGATCATTGTCAAAAAAAAAAAGTTACAGTAAACTAGCAGGAGGGCTCCTTTTCTTTTTATTCCCTGTTTCAAGTTCTAATTACAGCCACCTCTTGAATGTATTATTCACATGCTTTCAACCTACTGGCATCTGTATCACATTTAGCCTGTAGATGGAATTACTGATTTGGGAATGTCATGTGTTATACCACACACATATTATGGAGGGAATGGCTTGGTGTCCTAAAGTTTGAAGAGGAAAGATCGAAAGGTCCTTACAAGTACTCTACCATGAAGCAAATCCAGGCACAGGGCCTCTCAATGCCCATCTCTGTGATACTTCTTTAGCATCACGTCAGCATATTTTTCCCCTCAGAAAACAACTACTGAATGTCCACAAGAGTTCACAAAGCAGTCACTGGTAAGTACTAACTTTTATAGAAAAGCAAGTATATGCTTCTGGATCCTATATTATCCTGTCTTCTCCTTCTAGATTATTTTATTAATCTACTCATCTAGATTACTAACATTTGTTTGAGTCTAGAATGTCAGTCAAAAAAGACTGTCTTTATTTAATTTTTCTCCTGCCAATTTTGTTTTATATTATAAGAATTGTAGTGTTTAGTAGGTCCAGAAATCTCCACACAGCTCTCCATAGTGGTTGGACCAGTTTGCACTCCCACCAACAGTGCACAAGAGTTCCTTTTTCTCCACATCCTCGCCAACATTTGTTGTTGCTAGTTTTTTTAATATGTGCCATTCTCACTGGTGTGAGATGGTATCTCATGGTAGTTTTGATTTGCATTTCCCTGATGACAAGTGATGGTGAACATTTTTTCATATGTCTGTTGGCCATTTGCATTTCCTCTTCAGAGAAGTTTCTTTTTAGCTCTTCTGCCCATTTTTTGACTGGATTATTTTCTTTGTTGTTGCTGAGTCTCATCAGCTCTTTGCAGATTTTTGTGATCAGTCCTTTATCATTAGTGTTGGGTGCAAAAATGTTCTCCCAGTTGGTGGGGTTTCTTTTGTTTTTGTTATTGTCTCTTTTGCTGTGCAGAAGCTCTTTAATTTGATGTAGTCCCAGCTGTTTATCTTTCTCTTCACTATCACTGCTTTGGGTGCTTCCATATGATCCAGCAATTCCACTCCTAGGTATTTACCCAAAGGACACAGAAACATCAATTCCAAAGAGCACCTGCACTCCTATGTTTATAGCAGCACTGTTTACAATAGCTAAGCTTTGGAAACAACCCAAATGCCCAAAAATAGATGACTGGATCAAGAAGATGTGGTACATATATACCATGGAATATTACTCAGCATTCAAAAAAGATAAACACATGCAATTTGCAGCAACATGGATGGCACTGGAAGGGATCATGCTCAGTGAAATAAGCCAAAAAGAAAAAGAAAAATACCGGATGGTCTCACTCATAGCAGGAATCTAGAAAACTTAAATAAGGGACCAGGAAAATGAATATAAGAAAGTGAAAATCAAAATCAACAAAAAACTATGAACCAGAGACACTTTTTGGGGGGCGGGGGGAAAGGATTGGGGTCAGAATTGGGCGTTTGCAATTGTATGGGGGAATATAAAAATAAAATTTAATATTAAAAAAAAAAAAAAATTGAAAAAAAAAAAAAAAAGAAAAGAAAAAAAAGTAGGAAAACGCAAATATAACAAACTTTTGTTACATTTTCTCTGGATCAAACCAGTCGTGACCAGTCTTTTACAGGCCACAGTTCTAAAAGTTCTCATTTCTAGCCTTGACCTTCCAGTTGCACTTGGAGTGTGTGTGTATTCTGACACAGGATCTCTCACATCATTGATTTTACTTGTTGAAATGTGGTCCACTGTCAAGAAATTACACCTTTACCGCATAAGCTATATTTTGTAAAAGAAAAATAATGCCCATGAAATGCATCTTCTGATGAGGTTAAAAAATTAATCTTTCCTTATTTGTGAACCATAAGCACATTCATGATGAAAAACTATTTATTTCATGAAAATACACACATTTCCACAAGTAAAATATACCAGGTTCTCCCAAATGGATATTTTTGTTATGACTCAACTAGTGGATGTAGGTTTATTTTTTCTAGAAAAATCTATGTGACATGAAGCTGATGTAACTTGTTCATAGTTCTTTAATAAATCAAGGAAATTCTGTATATTCATACACTGAATAAAACTCCCTCTGGATAACTTTCCAAAAAAAAAAAAAAAAAAAAAAAGAATTGTAGTGGCAGGAAGGGCCACTGAGCAGGATGTCTATGATCCAGCAGATGGGTAAAGGAGAGGCTTGGAGCCCTCCATGGCTTTCTCAGGCTTTTATTGAGTTTTACATGTAGTATGGCAAACAGGTACACAGCAGGCGGCATGCTGGGGACCAGGAGTCCCGTAGTCTCCAAGTCCCCAGCAAGTCGTCACTCTGGGCTTCTCTGGCTTTTTTCTCCAGGTCTTTCTCTCCTGCCTCTTCTGCTGCTGCTTCTCTTGGTGGCTATCCCAATACTCCTCCCATGGCCCACAGAAGCAAAGGAGACAACTTGCAGCAATGTAACAACTGCAGGGACCCATCAGGCAGGGCTGTGCCAATAGTGGGAGGGCAGAAAAGCCTGAAAAACCATTTACCTGCAGAGGAATTTGGCTTTCTTACAATGCCTATGAAATAAGATCAGGCCGGTTGTTCTATGAGTTTACCTGCTAATGTTTGATTTGTGAAACTCTTTCATATTGGCTGCAGAGCTGGAGATCACACCAAGTATTAGCTGAGACATGATGGCATGCAAATGATATGGCATCGGAGTTGGTTTGTTTCTTAGGTTTCTTCCTTTCGACTGAGACATCGCCCTGAACTTTCATCTGAGTATGGAATACACTTTTCCAGGGAAGGATCCTCCATACTTTAGAAAATACCATCTGTATGAGAACAGGAAAGGAATTGGGATATTAAAGAACATAGTTTAGAACTTAACATTTTATCTAGTCTGCTTCTTAGGCATAAGCAGTCTAGACAATTCAAGCAGACAAAGCATAACCGAGTGCTCAGTCACCTGCTATCCTTACCTTTATCAGTAGGTAGTTTCATTCTCCTTCTGTTCCCCAGTTGTCCTCAACTGTGGACACTGTACATGTGCACTGCATATTCTCTGTCCCCATCTCCTTCTTTTTAGTCCCACTCTCTCAGGTTAGCTAGAGCTAGTTTGGTGGGGGGAAAAAAGGGATATTGCCCACTGCTATTTATAACATGTCTTTTTAAATTTGTGTGCTAGTAAGTAATGTGATTATTTGTTTCCTGCATTTGACCATAAGCTCTTCAGAGACAAGAACTGTGGCTTATTCATTCCTGCATTTGTTACCCATTGGAGACTCCATGTTATTCAAAAGTGGGTGAGAATACAGCAGTGGCAGCAAAGAAAGGACCTTCCCACTGACTAATATGTAGCTGCTTATTCTCACTACTCAAATGGCCCTCCTGGACTTTCTGTACTGCAGTTTTATTTAATTAAGATGTGGTAGACACATTAACTGAAATGGATTCTGTACTAAGTAGATCCTCTAGGATTTTTTCAGATGCCTTTATGCTAAATGAGATAGGAGGTATCGTTTTATATCTTCGTATGATCCCTTTTTCCTGTCTTCTTTCTTCCTTGTTAGGAATTAAAGCAGTAGATTTGTTCCAATTTGTGTAATAAGCTGCCCCTAGGCATTATGAGATCCTCATAGTTTTCTTTTTCTGGGTTCAAATCGTAAGAGTTGCACCAGACGTTGAGAAGGGGCTCTAAAGCTGAAACACGAATAATTCAGAAAGATTGTGAAGTAAGGATTAATAGCGCCAACAGCAAGAACTGATCATGAATATAATATGTGGGGAAAATTTGCATATCAATCTTGGTAGTGTGGTCAACTCTTAACATCAATGGCCTCCATTGAATCTTGACTGTCAGTATTTGTGACATTCCGTGGTCCCTTTCCTTAATGACTCTGGGTTTGGCTAACTTGGTCAAATGAGACATTAGTAAGATTGAGACATCAGAGGATTGACAAGTTTTTGTGCATTTGGAACTTGTTGGCTCTGAAACAAGAGAAAACAGGGATTGGGATCAGTTTCATAGCACTCATAGTAAAATTTTTAAAGTAGTTGCTTTAACCTTGACCTTAAATTCCTTTTTTATATAACAAAGTGAATTTCCCATTTTCTGTAATAGAGTGATACCCAGAAAGCAATAGCAGAAAACAACTAGAGATTGCTTAAGGGAAAGAAAAATAGAGATTTCATTAATGGAAGTATTAGAAAAGGAGAAATGAGACATTGAAGGTTGTACTCAGCACACAAAAAGTAAAACAAGCAAATGAGATCTGAAATATTGATGAGATAGGACTTTAAAAGAGAGAAATAATTTAATATTTAACTAGGTCAGAGAGTGACTATAATCTGAAAAAAATTATCAGAGAAAATAGTAGTAATGCTCCCAAAGGGGAACCAAGTGCAGAACGTAAATGAATAGTTGGAGTTCTCTTGAAGCATAGAAGAGCTAGTCAGTGGTTACAAAAAAAAAAAAATCAATGGATTTTTCTATTTCTATTTTAATTTTATTTCTCCATATGTATACATGTTCCACTTACCCTCCATACTGGCCTCATTCTCACACCCCCCACATCATTTCCTCTGTAACCATTAAATAGTTTCACTGAGTTTAAGATCTATTCCTGCTGTATTTTGTCTGAGTGTTTTTTGGTTATTCATGCTTCTCAGATGAGTGAAACCATCCAATAGCTATCTTTCACTTTCTGATTTGTTTCACTTAACATAGTTACCTTGAGGACCATCCATTTTGTTCCCAAAGCCACTATTTCATCTTTTTCACATCTGTATAGTATTCCACAGATGTTTAAGCCAAGATTGTGGACCATTAGTTTAGACTACTTCATGCATTAGTAAGTACATTCCGAGGGATAAAGTTACATATAGATTCATGTTTTACCTGAGCTCTTGTGGACCAAGAATTTCTAGAGTTAAATCTTCTCCAATAAGAGGCACACAGAAG
Organism: Talpa occidentalis; assembly: GCF_014898055.3. Classification (NCBI taxonomy): domain Eukaryota; kingdom Metazoa; phylum Chordata; class Mammalia; order Eulipotyphla; family Talpidae; genus Talpa; species Talpa occidentalis. Next base: position 24,359,230 of record NW_023601433.1, read on the forward strand.
AGAAACCTTAGAAAGGAATCAAGAAGGAAAAAGTGATCAACCTGTGCCTGAAGTGCATGAGGCAAGGATCCTGAGAAGGAATTTGGATAAGTTTATCTAAGTTAGTAAGGTGAAGATGGACAAGACTTAATTAAACAATGAATGGTTTGATAATTCAGAACTTAATATTTCTGGCCTCAAAACAAACACATAGATATTTGTTTAAAAAAAAAATATATGATCCCCAAATCAAGTTAAAGCAATGGAAGGAGAGAGCTCAGTCCTAAAAATCATGGCTGGCTTATAGATTTTTCCAAGATGTAGGGGTCAAGATAAGATTTGTAAAACTAAGGGAACCTTCTGGAAAGGAGTAGGGGAATGAATTATATGGGATTGACTGGGCGGTAGTTGCCATGGCTCTCCAGCATTGAAAATGACATGACATTTCATTGAAGTGAAGTTACTTAGGGTATGAAATGTCCAAAGGCTGATTAGTGGCCACCTTTTGGGGGAAGAAACATTGCAGATGTTTTGGTCCTTCCAGGCATCAAAGGGCCACAATTTCTATTATACAAGTAATTATATAAGGGAGGAATAACCTGTTTCAGAAAAGGCAGTTAAATTTCTTCTGTGAAATAGCTGGGTTTAGTGACTTTAAGAGATGGCCATTTTTAGCATTCAGTTTAAGTTCTTCTATAGCTGAGGGTGAATCAGGTTTTTAATTGTTCTCCAGGAAACATGATAATTTGCATTTTTCTAAATATGTGTTTATGCCATTTCTTTTAAAATTATTAACATTTTCATGTGTTTGGAAAGATTTTTTTAAAAATCTGTTATTTATTTATACTTTTGATCCTTTTTTCCATTCATACCATTAATTGTGCTTATTCTCTTTTTTTCTTTAAACAGGTTTTCAAAGCTCTCTCTATATACTACTCTTTTAAAAGAACTAAGTTTTGATTATATTGTTTAACTCTGTTTTAAAATTCTTTGATCACTCTGTTTCTTTCATTTCTACCTATGCCTTTACTTCCTTCTTCCAGCTTTCTTCTTTTTCTGACTTGTTGGGTTGACAGTTTCTTAATTTCCAATAAGTGCATTTAAAACTATTAACTTTCACTTAAGGGTTGGGCTAGGTACTCTCCAGGTTTTGATGGATAGTGTTCTAATTATAAATTTTCGAAAATCTAGTAATTTCTTTACTTTTTTAAATCATGAATTATTAAAAGTGGGATTGTTTCCAAGTCTATGGGCTTGCATGGTTCATATATTATGTATATTATCATTATATTGCCAGAGAATGTTCTGTATAATATCAATTCTTTTCAATTTGATGAGGTGTATTTTCTGGATATATGGGTTTTTTTTTAAAGATTTATTTATTTATACAAGAGCTGGGGTACAGGCCAGAGGCATGGGAGGGTGAGACAATTCACCAGAGACAGAGTGGGGTGCAGAACAGGCAGATCTACTGAAATACACTGCTGAGGGGAGCAGGGGATGAGACAGGAGAGGTCCGCCGTGCCAAGTGGCTATCTCTCTGGCGAGCCCAGAATCAAACCCTCACTGTAGAGGCTGTGGACACCTTCATAGTTCTGCACTCAACCCCCTGGGCCACTTGGAGGCCAATATATGGTTATTTGTGTAATTTTTTGCATATGAAAATAATATTTATTGTGTTGAATGTAAGGTTCTTTATTCTTAAGTACATTGCACATTTGTATGTCTTAATAATTTTATCTGATTGTCTTACCTGTTTCTGAGCAGGAAAGATGTACCTCCTACCATAAGTCTGAATTTGTCAACTTAACCTTGTAATTCGGCGTGTTTTCTTTATATATAGAAGCTATTTTGGTTACAATCCTGCTTATAAGTTTGCTTTGTTTACAAGCTTGCTATATATATATATATATATATAAATATAATATATACATATATATATCAGATATCTCTTTGCCTCATTAAATATTTGATACTTAAAAATATCACTACCTCATCTTGATTTATTATTTTTTGTTGTAATTTTGTTATGTCTACTTTTAAACTTTGGTGTTCATTTGTTTTAGGTATGTCTCTTATTAGTGACATACAAGATTAAAAAAAATCTAATCTGAAAAATTGTCTCATAATAGGTGTGTTCAACCCATTTGAACTCCTATATCACATATTTTGGGATTTATTTCTATTATACTATTTTGTGTTTTCTGTGTTATCTTGCTTTTATCCTTTCACCTAGCTGTGTTACGTGCACATTGTAAACCTTAGTGGAACATTTTAGACTTTTTTCTAACATTGCTTTTGCATAAATCATTACACAAATTATTACTTTATCATGAGAAATAGAACAAGCACACCTGGTTTTCTTTTATCTATTAATATTCTTTATACATAGTAAAGTTATGTGTCAGATTTTACATTTTTAATTTCTTTATTGCTGTGATTCTACATATTTAAGGATATTAATATCTGATTTTAAAAAAAGCATGTGATCTTTCCCCAGGCAAAATGTTTGTGTTTGCTTGTCAAGGTTGTGCTTGTTTTTAGGAGTCTGTGGCTCCCCTGTAGTTGTCTTTATTTAATGGTTTGGTGAGGGGAGAGCAGAGCAAATCCAGTGATATTTATGCTGCCAATAATACAAATGACACAGCTATATGATTTAAGATTGTTTTTTCTTTGCATGTTCACTGTGTGGAATTTGCACGTGTGATATGAATTGTGATAAGGGAGGATGTGTAAACTTTATTTTTTTAAGATTTTTTTCTTTATACAAGAACTGGAGTACAGGCCAGAGGCACGGGAGGGTAAGAGAATTCACCAGAGACAGAGTGGGGAGCAGAACAGGCAGACGACCTAAAACAGTGTTGAGGGGAGCTAGGGCGAAACAGGAGAGGTCTGCTGCACGTGTGTGAATCTCCCTGGCCGCCTGGGAATCGAACCTGCACTACAGAGGCTGCTGACAGACACACAACACTGTGCTCAAGTTACTGCGCCACCATGGAGCCCTGATTTGTAAACTTTAACACAAGACAAAAAGAAATATGGGGCCAGAAAAATTGCTTACCTATACTGCTGATAATCAAGCCTCATCCAGAGCAAAACAGGAAGCCACGTTGTATCATTTGTACCTGGACCTCGAGTGCTTTCATGGATCATTTGGAGGTAACATTGTACACTGGTTAGGGCTCTGTGGTCTGGCCCCTGTATTCATGTCCCAGCTTGGCAGTGTCTGAGGTTTGTAACCTTGGGCAAGTTCAATGGGGAAATTAGAATATCTGCCTGTAAGGAACTTAAGAAAGCGCTGGCACTTTCTAAGAACTGAGTAAAGGCTCGCTAAATGACAAAATAAACTATGACAATATTTACATTTATTTATTTTTTAAAGATTTATTCATTTATTTATACAAACACTGGGTACTGTCAGAGCACGGGAGGGTGAGAAAATTCACCAGAGCCAGAGCGGGGAGCAGAGCAGGCAGAAGGACCGATGTACACTGCTGAGGGGAGCAGCGGCGGCAGGAGAGGTCTGCGCGCCATGTGGGACCCATGCATGGCGGCCCGGCATTGAACTAGCGCTGAAGAGGCTGCGGGTAGCTTTGCAGCCCAGAGCTCAACCGCTGCGCCACCAGGGGAGGCCCTATAATATTTATGTTTAGAACGGTTCTTTTAGTTAAAAGAAGCCTTTCTGACTTTATTTTTCAGCCAGCAAAAGTGAAATCATTAAGACAGTTTCTTAGATTTTTTGTACGTTGTCCTAAGCATGTTTCCACCTGGACAATCCCTGGGAAGGATGGAGTGGGATGAGCTAGTTCTCAACATAGAACCATGCCATAGCAACTGCTTAGAATGCGGACTATCTGCAGTGCTTTCCAAGCCTACAGATTGAAATTGTGAAGCATTCTGCATTTCTTTTCCATGATTTGTGGTGTGGATCTGGGTTCATTCGATACAGCTTTTCATTTTGACTCTTTGGAGAACTTTTGTGGGAAACACCACTAAAGCTGTGATAAAGGGGAGATTTCAGAAGACTGGTTGTAATTTTACAAAGGAGATACTTAGAAATAAATGATGATACATTTTACACAAATCGATTAAAAGAATTGAAAAAAAAAAACTTTAAAAACTTTAGACTGAAGGTCTGGATGTGATAACATTCCTGCAGTAATTTGGTGCCTGAATAATTTAAACAACATATGATAGTATTTATAAAAATGTATAGGTAAATGATCAAAATTAATTAATTAAGCATTTATATTTCTGTCACGTGCTTAGGAGGATGTCTCCTTATTGTCTGGGATCAATGGACCTTTTGGTGACACACCAGGGACCAAATGGAAAACATTAGCTACTAATTGCCATACTTGTCAGAAATGTTTTGCAATCATTACTCTTATAATACAACATAGTTGCGAAGTATAAAAACCAGTACTAAGTCACAGTAAAGAAATAGTCATAATAAATTGAGGCATTGCTGTGAAATGAAAATTAAGCTAGATTTTAAAATGAAAGTAAATATGAATCATATCTTAAGCTGATTAGAAATTATAAATTAAAAGCTATACAAAGATAAAGTGATAGGGATTTGATTTTTGCTTTCCTCTGATCTTTGCTTAATATTTAGATGTATTTTTAGCATCTAAAAAGCACAAGCTATATCTTACACTTCACAAGTCATCGCTTAAAAACTGTTAACAGTTTGTCATCAACAAATAAGAAATGTGTTAATGAATTTTCATTTGTTAACTAAAGAATATTCTGAAGCACTTGGTTTGATTTTATCATTGTTACCAAATCAGCAAAGGCTTTTTTAAAAAATATTTTACCAATTTTTTTTACCAATTTTCTTTCTTTTTTTAAATTTATTTATTTATACAAGCACTGGGTACAGTCAGAAATGTGGAAGGGTGAGAGAATTCAGCAGAACCAGAGAAGGGGCCAGAACAGTCAGACTGACAAAGTACACTGCTGAGGGGAGCAGCAGGCACGGCAGGAGAAGTCGGCGTGCCATGTGGGACCCTCTCTGGTGGCTGGGGATCAAAGCAGTGCTGCAGAGTCTGCGGGCAGCTTCTCAGCCCAGCACACAACTGCTGCACCACCAGGGATGCCCCCTAAGGCTTCTATTTTTGACAGATATGTTCAATATGAAAATAATCTTTGTCATATTTTCAGGATTTAAAATTTTTCTGGCTTACTGTTGTCATTTCTGAGGTGTCTACATTATGGTAGAGTTAAAACATCTGTCTAATATTAGACTGGCAGCGATTTAGAGAGAGAAATTCACAACAATGGCTGCACAAAATCCTTTCTGTTTTATGCCTTTGGGTGTAAAATTAAGACACCTATGACATTATGAGACATTTGTATCTGGAGCAACATCTCAGAAAATGAAAACGAAGCTCTGAATGTTTCCCTATTTGGCCAATGGAACAATAAAAATAATTCCCTATCATGTCAGCAGCCAATTTGTGAATGTACATATTTTTGAGGAGAACTCCCCTGTAGCTCAGGATGTTTGCAAAGGCATCCAAATCCAGAGGGTTAGATTACAAATATTTCAACTGGGAGTGAAATGAAGACTCCTTCCATATTTCTAGCAATAGATGAAAAGAAACAAAAATTTCCAAAAAGCAGAATTTTTCAACAAAACTCCTTTCCTAATAGCCAGTAGTTATAATAACTATCACAGGTGTACCGGGCTGTCCTCAGAAAATGTACTCAGTAAAACTGATGCAAAAGCAATAAAACCATTCTTTGGGGAAACTGCTTTTTTGGATTCCATTTATTGCTAATTTATTTGAAATGAAACTGTAGCATGTTCATATTGTGTCCATTTAGGTCTCGTTTTGTTGGTGATTTCAAGGGTCTCTTCATAAACAGCACTAGTATCAAGTAGCTCAGATTAGTGAGTCTCTTATGATGGCTTTTAGGTCCACAGTATTTCTTTCTACTGATTTCTCTTTGTGGATATATGATACCTATTCCCAAAGTATAACCTGGAGTAATTGTTGAGGAGCTTTTAAAAATCACAATGCCTGCTCCCAAGGCTCCCAAGAGTACCTTTTCCTGGCCCAAAAAATAGCTTTCAATGGTGGTGAGAGCTAAAAGGGCACTGGGAGCAACAGTTCCAGGGGATCACTGTTGCCCCTCTGTTTTAGCTGGCAGCTCACTGCTCCTTGGTGTGTGTGTGATCTCACAGTCACAAAAGAAGTTTAAAAGCAGGGCGTATCTGATTAAAAGTGACAATGAAATCCTACTGGCACAAATGAAAATTGGTTGAGTGCAGTTACATGAATCACATGCACATGTGATAACTATGGCAAACATATGATTAGCATTTATTATGTGTTCTTTATATATTATTTAATTCTTAAAATAGCACTGTGATGTAGGCATGATTAGCCCCATTTTACAGATGAGGAAATGGTCCTTAAGGATTAAGGAATTTGTCCCAACTACCTAGCAACTACACACAGCAGCTGGAAATACTTTCATGGTTCTCTGAAAAGTCATATTTACAAAACCTTCAAAACCTCTTAAACCCATGGTCTACAAGATTCCTGGGTACATGAATAGCCCCTGATAAAGTATACAACACCTCCTCACCAACTCTTCTGGAGACCGACCATATTGCTAGGTCCTTGGGTAGAGAGTAAATAGACACTTGCCCTTAATGAAAAATAGCCTAGAAGCTTAAGGGAGATAAAGTGAGACAAAGCTAGAAAGACTCATAAAGAAACGGCTAACACTGTTTATTCACCTGGGGAAATCTGGTCAAAAAGTGAAAGGAAAGAATAATAATTGTGTAATAAAACTACCCTTCCTTTTACTGAAAGTCAGCCTGAAAAAAGATGCTGCTTTTAGTATATAAAAACGGAGAGTTGAAAGGGATCTCCAGACGCAAAGAACAAAGGAATTCTAGTTTTCTTGTTAAAAAACAAATTCTTAAACACAAGTCTTGATTTTAACATTTTTAGATATTGTGATGTTACTTAATAGCAAAAGACGGTTGACTTTCAGGTCTTAAACTTCTCCAGAAGGAAAAATCTGGTCTGCAAAACATTTCTAGCAAAAAAGCTTCAACAAATTCTCTGCAATAGTTTGGAATCGTGAACAACCTTGTTCTTTCTCAAATTGTTCCACTCAAAAGTCTCTTTTATTTACTCCTTGCAAAACGGTTTGGATTACCCTAAACCATTCTGCCTCCCCGAATTCCCCTCCAGTCACATTTGCCACGTCGACTCTCAAGATGAATCTGGGTCTGTGTGCCTGAGCAGGTGGGGCCAAAACCGCCAGCTGTAATGTGCCCGGGCAGTGTTTTCCCTTTGGACTGCCAACCTGAGTCAGGCCCAAGTGGGTGGGTGATTCAAGATGAAATGAACATTGTCTACATCTAAGCTTTTGGTTCTGATGTGTAGGAAAACAACTTTGTCCTGTGTGCCAGGGAAATGCAAGTTTAGAAAAAATAGGCAGGGTATTGTTATATAAAAGTAAAATTGCTTTTATGACCTCAACTGGGATATTAAAGTGCTATCTAAAGAGGGGGAAACTGGAGGTATATTACAACTTCCCCTTTTCTATGTTTAATATATTTTATTTTATATAATTCTTACATCATTTTTCATTTTTGCACAATGTATGCATTTTCATTTTGGTTACATACCCAATACAGACTAAATATAATAAAGAAAAAATCAAAATCAACAAGCAACTATAAATCAAATACACACTAGGGTGGGGGTAGGAGAGGAGGGATTGGGGTCAAAATAAGGGGAGTGCCCAAATAGCCAAAGCTCTACTGAAAAAAAAAGAAGGAAATGGAGGCATCACACTCCCAGACTTCAAACTATACTACAAAGCCATAATCATCAAAACTGCATGGTATTGGAACAAGAACAGACATACAGACCAATGGAATCGAATAGAAAATCCAGAAATAAACCCACAGATTTATGGTCAACTAATCTTTGACAAAGGAGCAAAGACTATGCATTGGAGCAAAGAAAGTTTGTTCAATAAATGGTGCTGGGAGAACTGGGTCACTACATGCAAAAGAATGAAGCTTGACCACTACCTCACACCATACACAAAAATCAACTCAAAATGGATTAAAGAACTAGACATAAGACCTGAAACCATAAAATACATAGAAGGAAATATAGGCGAAACACTACGGGATTTGCACATCAAAGACATCTTTACAGACACATCACCCAAAGCAGTGATAGTGAAGGCAAAGATAAAGAGCTGGGACTACATCAAATTAAAGAGCTTCTGCACAGCAAAAGAGACAATAACAAAAACAAAGAGAAACCCCACCAACTGGGAGAACATTTTTGCACCCAACACTAATGATTTTTGATCACAAAAATCTGCAAAGAGCTGATGAGACTCAGCAACAACAAAGAAAATAATCCAGTCAAAAAATGGGCAGAAGAGCTAAAAAGAAACTTCTCTGAAGAGGAAATGCAAATGGCCAACAGACATATGAAAAAATGTTCAACATCACTTGTAATCAGGGAAATGCAAATCAAAACTACCATGAGATACCATCTCACACCAGTGAGAATGGCACCTATTAAAAAAACTAGCAACAACATATGTTGGCGAGGGTGTGGAGAAAAAGGAACTCTTCTGCACTGTTGGTGGGAGTGCAAACTGGTCCAACCACTATGGCGAGCTGTGTGGAGATTTCTGGACCTACTAAACATAGAGCTTCCATATGATCCAGCAATTCCACTCCTAGGTATTTACCCAAAGGACACAGAAACATCAATTCCAAAGAGCACCTGCACTCCTATGTTTATAGCAGCACTGTTTACAATAGCTAAGCTTTGGAAACAACCCAAATGCCCAAAAATAGATGACTGGATCAAGAAGATGTGGTACATATATACCATGGAATATTACTCAGCATTCAAAAAAGATAAACACATGCAATTTGCAGCAACATGGATGGCGCTGGAAGGGATCATGCTCAGCGAAATAAGCCAAAAAGAAAAAGAAAAATACCGGATGGTCTCACTCATAGCAGGAATCTAGAAAACTTAAATAAGGGACCAGGAAAATGAATATAAGAAATTGAAAATCAAAATCAACAAAAATCTATGAACCAGAGACACTTTTTGGGGGTGGGGGGCGGGAGGGGAAAGATTGGGGTCAGAATGGGGCATTTGCAATTGTATGGGGGAATATAAAAATAAAATTTAATATTAAAAAAAAAGAAGAATTACACACACAAAAAAAAAATAAAATAAGGGGGGTGCAATTTTATGGCGAACAACTCGCCCTTTTAAGGTAGATTAGAAATTGAGGTCCCCTTTGAAAGGATTTTAAGGGAATACTTTTGCTTTCTGTCCGGGCCAGCCGGGCAGATCAACGCAGTACCCGGGGGAGGAAGCAGGGGCTTGGTATGGGACAAGGGTACGCAAGGAGTGGAGACAAAGCCAGGATCATCGCCAGTCTCATTTATTTAGGAATGTGTACAAGGTTATATAGGGTTCGGGGGGTGGTCTCTCATTATCTCAAACAAGGAGAGACCACCAATGCAAACAAGCCACAAGGAGCAAGCAGGGGGAAGGGTTCAGTTGTCACAATAGGAAACTTGAAACCTTCACTGGAGCTAACATTCACTACCTGCTTCAGGCAAGAACCCGGATGTTCAGGTCTGGGCCCCAGGTCTGGGCCCCAACAGCTTTCAAGAAGCTTGCTCTTGTTTTCTTCCAGATCATGAAAGTATTAGAAAGTGATGACTCACAAAACCAAGAAGAATCTTCTCATTAGCTGATGTGAGACTATATGACTATATATTACCCTTTAAAACTTACCTACAGAAGGAGATCACTTGAATTCTAATATTGATTCATAATTTTAGGTAATTTTTACGTTGAACAATGTATTGATGTTCAAATTGACATCAAGGACATTTATTTTTCCTTTCATTTAGTGACATTTTTACCCTCTTGAACTATGCTGCGTTTTGGTAAACTCATAGTGACATCTGAAATACGTCTCCCCATTTTCTCCTAGAAGTAGATGATGCCAGAACAGAATAATTCTATTTTTTTTTCCTAGCTGAAGCTATTATGGCAGAAGTGAATGTGTCATCTCTACTCACTCAGAGTTTTGCTGTCTTTGAAGTTTTAAATTTTTAAAATACAATAGGGAAGGGAATAACAATACAACTATGAATTGCATTTGTAGAAGGTAGAATAAATTGAATATACTACAGCTTACATATGCATAATGTATATATTGCTAATTCAGGACCTACACACTGTCACAGTACTATCTTCATAGTTTTCTCCTCCACAGTTATAAGACTGACTATAATTTTGTAGTCTTATAAAAAACCCTACCATTAAATGGCACTGAGAACTAGTGTTGAAACTTTTAACTCCTCAGAAAATGAACAAAAATAGAACTAAAATGACTTCCCTACATTCACACACATGTCCACATCAAAACGGCTTCCTATATCTGGAACAAGTGTGGTTCCACATTCTTAGAAAAAAAAAAAAAGATCCGTATTTTCTGTGTGGAAGCAACAACACTGAGTGTTCAAGTAAGAGGAGGTTACAGGAACTGAAATATCCTCTCAAGGAAGAATGAATAGCTAAGAGCGTTAATGAAGGGAATGAATAAATAAATGCATTCAGGTCATGACACTATTAATTTTCAACAAGCTGTCTTCAAATGTTCAAAAAATTATCCCAAAGAAAAGCAGACTAAATCATAGTAATATGGCTTAAATTAGAGTAATGCGGTAAAACTAAGTAGGACTGGTATTATTATTTTATTTGAAGACCAATTTTGAACAATCCTTCTGGGATAATTGATGATGGTGTGAAAATGATTTTTGGGAAATGAATGATTTTGCTAAATATTTCTATAGAGATGTTCTTTTAGGGGTGGGAGAACACCAGCCATTTATGGCTGCTTTGCTCTGGTGAAAGATTTCCACTCCTTTCTTGCCATCTGCAAACCTGCTGCAGCTTGGAGTATCCAGTTCTCTTTTAAACTCCTGCAGCTGATACGGGAGACTCAAATCACAAGAACTGGGAAGAAGGGACCATCAGGTAAACTTTATGTTTGTGTATATTTGTACTATCGTCCACAAAACTCTAGATTAAGAACTGGAAGCTCCGGATCTCAGATGCTCAATAGCTACATGGTTTAGAACCAGCTGTTCTGTTCATCATAATTCTGTTTTTTTCCCATTTGTGAGTTATGTTGCTGACATCAATGGGTTACAACAGGGATCCAATGTGTTGTGGAAATGCAAAGTGTATTATAGATTCATTATTACTAACTCTAAAGTAATTCTGTGCTGCTTCTCCACCCCACTTTCCCAGCATTTTTGCCTCTAACCCAACACTGCCCTTGTTGATAGGTTGTCAGAGGCAGTGCCCTGCACTATGTGAGATGAAGAAGCTCAAGAGAGAGGCATCAAGAGGTCAGTTGCCCCAGGTTACCAGCTACACCCCCCACTAAGATTCATAGCCTGGAAGAATATTTCTGATAATTACTGTCCAATAACAGAAATGTTTCTGAACAATTATTTATTCTAGTTCTGAGTTCTCTCATTCTCATCTCTAAAATTAAGACATAGGATTGGTATGAAGAAGGCTCTTACCCTGAAAGTCACTGTTTCTGTACTAGAAAGAGTTCCATCCACTTTATGAAGTTATGGGTTGTGTATGATGGGGCTTGGTTTACTGAGTTTTGCATGAGATGGGTTTTCAAAATGACAGCATGTTACAAAATACACATATTTTATTATGTATAAAGTACATATTTTAGTGGGCGTGGAAAGGAATGTCTACTGACTTATATGAGGCAGAGCAGAAACTTGGTATTGATATTATAGGTGCATGATTTATAGGTCTGAACACATAATCAGAAGGGTTCTTTAGAAGGAATTTTTTTCATTCTTTATGAGGGTTCACAGACTAAAGAAATAATAGTTTAAGGTTAAGGAATATTAATATGTGCATAGGCATCAAAAAGCTGAAACCATAACTAACTAGACTACCGTCTTACCACCAACACAGGGTTTCTCAACAAGGCCATTCCTGACAATTTGAGCTGGATAATTCTTTGTTATGGGGCAGTCCTGGGCATTGGAGCATATTTTACAACATCCTTGGCCTCCACTCACTAGATGCCATTAACACTCTCCCACTTGTGACAAACCAGAATGTCTCCACACATTGCAAAATGACGCCTATGTTTGTTGGGGGCAAAATTACCCTTGAGAGGCAAAATCACTGCTGGTTGAAAATTACTGTTTTAATTTTGTGGTTAACAATAAGCACTTAACAGCTACATTCTGACAGCTTTAAGCTGCTGGTGATAGAAGGGGGGAAGTGAGTTGAGAAGACTCTCTACTCAAGAGAGACAGCAGAAGAAGTTCAAGCTCAGTTCAAAATGAGTCCAGGAAGACGTTTGGAGGCACTATGGAGGTCTTTCCTTGCAGAAGGAAATTCAGCCCTTTTTTCCTTTCATGTTGCCACATGCCTCCTTTCTCTGACTCTCCAGTAGGAAGTTGTGTCTCAAAGCTCTTCTTTGAGACTTCATCCTGCCTTCACCTGGATGATTCAGTATTTACACAATGGCCGATGACATGAGAAAGCATCCCAGAGGTGACATGGTTATTTGCCCTGGCCTCATCCACAGATATGTCTCTGACTCCTGTAACAGCCTTGTCCATAAGTTTCAAAAAATGTAATTGGAAATTCCACCTCTTCTCTTGAGGCTTTTGTAATGGTAACTTTTTCCCTATTAATTGCTCATGTTTCTTTTAACCTAATATTTTCCTGTTAGTAGAATGCATGTATACTGAGTGATTTGCTCCAAACTTCATACATCTAAAGGATATCTTTGCTGGAAGATCCTTTTTATCATTTTTTCTAAATTTTTAAAAACAAAATGTTTGTCAGTATATTAAGGGAGAAAACAGATACAAAATTGTACCATAAATAAAAGGTGGGAAAATCGTTCTACCAATGAAAAGCTGAAGCTAACAAAAGTGAACGATTCTGTCCAATATATCAGCAGGGAAAATGTGATCTAAAGCATGAGGACATAGGTTTGCATTGGAACAGGACAGCGGGAGTGTTGGATACAGAGCCAGGTCTTGCTAAGAATGATCTTAGAACTGAAGAGCAAAAGAACGAGACCCAGCCCCCAGGAAATGGGACTGGCAGGAATGAAGAAGGAAGCAGTTTCCAGACAGCTGGCTTGCTATCCAAAAGGCACTGACGCCATAACACTAAGGGTATTAACTCATGAGTCCTCAAATGTTGTAGGTAGAAGAGTCAGGTAGAGCCTGGACTTACCATGTTGTGGATTTGTCAATACTTTTAGGTGTACTGGAACCATAGACATACTTAGCGTAAGCACCCTTAGGTGAGCAAGGGTAGAAGAGGGCAGGGAGCCTATTCCTAAAATGGATGAACCTCTGACAATGTAATTATGTTTAGAAGATATGAAACAAGCCCTGGCAATATCCTCCATATGTATCAAGGACTGTGGCATTTCATGCAATAAATTATTATTTTTTAAGGGTTATTTATTTATTTATACAAGAACCGGAGTACAGACCAGACGCGCGATGGTGTGAGAGAATTCACCAGAGACAGAGCATGGAATGTTTTAAATGCACTAAAAAAGACATTCTTCTTAAATTTGAGCTTATGACAGAGTAGATTATTCTTTATTATTCAGTAGATCTAGTGAGAAACTAGTGGGTCATGCATTACAAAAATCAAAACAACTGGCCAACAAATCTTTTTCAAGTATAAAAGTGAGCTCCTGGGAATTCCTGTGGTGTTAGCTTGGGGATGGAAAAGCAACTTCTATACTCAGGGAGTGTCGAAATCTGTCACCATTTCCCTTTTTTCTTTCTTCTACTGTGCCTCAGCCTCCAAGAATTCAGTGTCCGCAAAAGCAGTTGGTACAGAGGATGTAAACTGCTTTTGGAGATCTTTCCTCTCTGTTTAGTGGAATTCTGGTTTCAAGATGTAGAGGCCAAACCACTGCTTTTCATTCTCTCAGTTCTCCCGCCATTTGACCATGGACATGGGCTTATTTGTGAAACTTTCCTGCAACCAGAGTTAACTACGGTCTTTGTTCTCTGGCTGAGGAATGGGAAGAGGATCTACGGCATCTAAGAGAATATTGGGCAGAACACCACGAGGGAAGTTCTTGGGAAAATGACTCTCACAGTTGTTTATGTGCTCCTGGGATGGCTCCCAAGCTCATGTGATTCAATCTGATCCTATTTAGCATATGAGACGAGGCACTGGGCATCGCAGACACTGGAGAGAGGTCCAATAGCCCTGCTAAGGCTCTGAAAACAAAATATTGGGGCCACTGCTGGCTGAAGGTGGGCTGGAACTCTTTTTCTGAATCTAGTCAGGTATGCTTCATGCTAAAACTATGTGTCAACATTTATTGCCAGTTTTATGCAAGACTCAATGACATCATTGAAGATGTCCAGAATATAATCCAAATTACTCAACTTCCGAGGAATCAGGAAAGTTTCAACCCTGAAAGATAACATGTAAATTTCAATGCCGCAGTGACACAGCATTTGAAATTATTTCAAAGACTTAAAACAGCTATTTTAAAATGCTCCAGGAAGCAATTACAAAGGCTCATGAAACAAATGAAAAAAAAATATCTTAGAGAAAGTAATATTAAAAGCAGATAAAAATTTAAAAAATCTGAAAAACCATATAACTGAAATCAAAAATAACCTTACTAATAAACTCAGTGGATGAACTTAATCGCAAAAACAGGGATATCTGAGGAAAGATCCCGAAAATGTGATGACAGATCAATAGAAATTATCCAGTTCAAACAACAGAGAGAAAAGACAGGGAGAGAAAAAGAACATAAATCTCAGGAAACTTTAGGATAATAGAAAAAAGCCTAACATTCATTTCATAAAAATCCTAAAAGGAGAGGAAAGTGATGCTGAAAAAATATTCTTAAAATATGGTTAAAATTTAAGAAATTTGGCACAAGATATACATCTACAAATTTAAGATAATGAGCAAATCCTGACCGGGATAATCCCAAGAATATCCATTCCCACAGTATGACGAATATATATATTTACACATAAAAAACTAACGAGAAAGAACAAACTTGAAAGCAACCAGAGGAAAATGTTCATTGTTCATAAAGAAACAATGATTCTCATGACTATGATATTCTTATCAGAAAGCATGGAGGCCAGAAAGAAGTAAGAAAATGTTCAAGTGTTAAAAATAAAGAGCTATCAATTCAAAACTGTGTAGCTGGTAGAAATATCCCTCAGAATTGAAGGTGAAAGAAATGCATTCTTACATCAGGAAAACTAAGAGTTTTCATTTTATTGGGAAACTATTATTGGGAATACCCATTCCTCTCGTCTCTATGCTCACTAATTCTATTAAAGATCTTTCACACCAAGAGTATGTTTCTTTTTTTTTTTAAGTTTTTTTTTAAAGATTTATTTATTTATTTATACATTTATACAAGCACTGGGTACAGTCAGAAGCGCGGGAGGGTGAGAGAATTCACCAGAGCCGGAGAGGGGAACAGAACAGAGAGTGACGAAGTACACTGCTGAGGGGAGCAGCGGGCGGCAGGAGAGGTCTGCGCGCCATGTGGGACCCTCGTCCGGTGGCCGGGAATCAAACCGGTGCTGCAGAGGCTGCAGGCAGCCTCGCAACCCAGCGCTCAACCACTGTGCCACGGGGGAGGCCCAAGAGTATGTTTCTTTTCTTTTATCTTTGTGTGTGTAGATGGTCTAATGCCTTTCAGAGAAGGCAGAACTTGATAGTTTGGGGTCCCTAGGTGCCCCTTGGTTCCATGCTAACACTCTCAAGGCAGAACCCATGGAGCAGCTTCTGGGAACTCACACGCCAGGGGAGGTGGCTAAGTAGCCTTATGGAGCCTAGTTCCAGCTTCAGGGTCAGTTTGGAGGTATATTCTTTTGACTGCCTTGCCCAATAAGTAAGGTGATGAAACCAGCGAGGTCCAAGGGCAAACGTGAGCCCACTGCCACATTTCTTTTGCTGTAAAATGAATTGTTTGGTAGGAAGTGACGGTGTGTGAGTTAAAATAGATCTGGGATCAAAAGGAGAATAACAATAACAGGTCCTGTTCCAAGTCTGGGCTACACTGTCCCATGGGCCCTGGAGATAATGTTGCTAGTGTTAATCTACAAAGTTTAAACTGGCTGCTCCAGCTTGTGACCCTTCTCATTTTAGGAATGAAATCCCACCCTCAGTACCAAAGGGCACACAAGCGTCTTCCTCTAAGACCTCTCTCTGCCAAGTTCCCAATGCTTCATCAAAACAGCTAAACAGTGTAAGGCACTTCTCCTTGAATGTAAACTGAAGGGCTTGTGCTCATTGATGAAGGCAAAGAGATAGCTGGAAGGTGGAGTGTTATTTTGGAACTCCTGCTCAGTGCAAGCGACACAGCTGGGGGTGGGGTGAGAAAAGCATGTCATATGAATTTTCTCACTAGTAGGACCTGAAATCCAATACACAGGCCTGTTACACTTGGCCATAAGCAGTCCTGCACAAGCCATGAGTCACAATGCTCCTGTTTGTGCTGTCACAGAATGTGAGTGAAAGCAGCATTCATATTCTTCTCTTCACCAGCAATACCCGGGGAAAGTAACAAAAACAAAAACAGGAAAGTCATTGGCCTGAATTTGACGTTTTTCTTTCCAATGTCTCTTTCTGGGGAACACAGAATACTACTACGATAGAGTGTCTACCATAATAGATGCATTGAACGTTATAAGAACATGTAATAGGAACATTTAATGCTGACCAAGGAGAAAGGGACCCAAAAGCTGGAACACAGAGGATGAGTAGAAGTTGCCCAGAGAAAAGTGTGTATGAGTACGTGCTGAGGTTGATGGGGGATGGGAGACTGAAGAGGGCTCCAGGCAGAAGGAATGGCCTGTGCAATGTCCTGCTGACAAGGACAACATGCTTCTAGAAAATATAAAAGGAAATTAATTAGCCAAAACACCAATTAGAAATCACTGGCTAGCAAGGGATTAGGTAGGAGGAATAATTAGGGCTTATGCTACTAAACAAACACTTCTACGGACAGCCAGCAGCCTATGGAAGGTGGGATAACACAGGTGGGTTTGCATTTTAGGAACAGCACTTTGGCTGCAGCATAGAGAACAGTCTGAGGGGTGAGGATAATGGAGGCAGGATCGCCATACTGGGCAATCTGTATGGTAGCTCATTCAGCCAAAAGATGATGATCTAATCACAGTAGTGATTAATAGAGACCAAAATACATGGATACATTTCAGGGATACTGGGCATCCCTGGTTGTTCAAGGGGTTAAGATGCAAGCTATGAAGCTATCCACAGCCATTGCAGCATGAAATCGATCCCAAGACAGGGAGGTGACCCACATGCGCAGCAGACCTCTCCTGTCTCACCTGATGCTCCTCTCAGCAATGTTTTTCAGTCCATCTGCCTCTTCTGCTCCCCACTCTGTCTCTGGTGAATGCTCTCACCTCTGGCACCTATTCATATAAGAAATATCCCATTCATACAAGAAATACAAGAAATATCCCATTTCTTGTATAAATATATAAATAAATCTTTAAAAAAAAATTCCAGGCTGCTTAAGGGACATAGAATTTTGAGTACTCAACATGGGGAATGAGAGAAAGTTCAATGGGTGGCACTGTCATTCTCTTGAAGGAAATAAGGAGAAACAGCAAGTACAGAGGAGAACACAATAAGGTCACAGTCAGTGATGTGCTCCATCTGGGCACACCCCTGTGGAAAGAGCTTGGCAGTTGTGCCTGCTGACCTACCCAAAGTACACAATATTTAAAGATGAGCAAGAAGATTTCGCAAAAAACCCAAAAGTGGTGAAGAGATAGGAGGAAATGATATTGCTTAAGTAGGTCAACTAACATCACATGGAGTATCAATATCCAGGACTATTATTGAGAAGCTTCCATTTTTTCACTTATATTTTTATGTGAGTAGTACAGTGTGTCAGTTCTCACACTTTTTGGTTCTATAACGTTGTCTATTTTTTTGAATCATTGAAAATTCAAAGCTGATTACATGGCTATATCTAACAATATTTATTCTACTAGAAATAAAACATTAGAGAAATTTTAGACATGTATTAATTCACTATAAATAACAAGTGTATTACTAGTTAATGTTTATGAAAATAACTATTTAATACAAAAATTAGTGATAAGAGTAACATTATTTTTTAAAAGTATGCTTTTTTTCAAAACTCTTTAATGTCTGGCTTAATTAAAAAACAGCTGAATTACCCTACCTGGTTCTGCCAGCATTCTGTTTTGCTATCACGGTTTATGCATCCTTTCGAAAACTCCCATTTGGTTTTGTGGTATCACAAAACAATAAGAGTGAAAAAAAAACTAAATAACATCTTAAATATTTATTAAGAGTTGGATCTTGCAGATCCCCAGAGATGGTCTCCTAGGATTGGGGGACTACACTTTTAGAATCCCTGCCCCACGGCAGGAGAGCTTGACAATACAGACAATCTCAGAAACATATTCTTGATGCCACAGCCAGGAGCAGACTGGAATAGACCGATTGAGATTTCAAAGATGATTTTATGAGAGGTTGTCTGGTTGATATCACTTCTCAAAGTTGGGAACGAGCCTAAAAATGTTCAATCAGTTCATTCATCAAACATATAGTATAATTTTACATTATATGTCAGGAACTAGACAGCAGGGCTCTTTCTGTTCTCTTTGGGGCAGATTAAACAGTGAACAAATAAACTAGTAAAATATGTATAAATATAATGTACAATTTATTTATCATGTATATGTAAGGAATGCAAATTATATGCAGAAAAATAATGTGAAGAGGTATAGGGAAGACTGGAAGACTGTGCACAGGACAAAGGAAGGGCTCCTTAGGAAGGAATTATTTGAGTAACGACCTGAAGGAAGTGAAGGAACCAATTGGATATGTGGCAAAAGTGCTTTCCCAGATTTTAAAAAAAAAATCTTTAATTTTCCCCCTATTCCTTATGTAATCAAATCTGTTGTGTCTGGCATTAGCTGCAAGTGTAAGAAGATGAAAGAACTGTTCAGTGTCTGCTAAGTACCAAGCATTTCATTAGCTTTCATTTCCATATGAGATTTGGGACTTTCTTTTTTTTTTTTTTTTTAATAGAGACATGTTTTTCATTTATTTATTTATTTGTTTGTTTGTTTTGTTTATACATGCACTGGGTACAGTCAGAAGCACGGGAGGGTGAGAGAATTCACCAGAGCCAGATCGGGGAGCAGAGCAGGCAGAAGGACAGAGGAACACTGCTGAGGGGAGCAGCAGGCGGCAGGAGAGGTCTGGGCACCATGTGGGACCCTCCTCCGGTGGCCGGGGAGCAGCTGGGATTGAGCTAGCGCTGCAGAGGCTGCAAGCAGCTTCGCAACCCAGCGCTCAACCACTGCGCCACCGGGGAGGCCCAGATTTGGGACTTTCAATAAGATTTTCAACTTAGTGAAGGAAATAAAGCACATGTACACGATTCCTCTAGTTGTGTAGTTTTTAAGAACAGAAATAGCTGGTTTGAAATTGCACCGCCATAAGTTTTTATGCACCGGATCTATAGAGTCTACAATTCCCTTTCAAGAGGTACAGATGTAGGAAGGGAATTCTTCATTAAAGGAGGGTAAATCCGGAAATTCGTACCTGGTCACACTTAAATGGTTTACTTGCGTTTACAAAGTGTGTCATAAACGATCTCACTTACTCTTCACAGCAATCCAAGAAGCTGGTATTATTCTAAGACATACGATGGCCTCCATTTCTGAGCTGAGCTAACAGGTTCAGAAGGCGAGATAAATTAGCTGGCCATGTGTAGAGTTGGGACCTACTTTTACCGTAATTTGCCTTTCCGCACAGTGCTTCCCCACGCCGCACAGCTGTTATGAGCAGCATCTAAACCAAAAAAAGCGCTACACTCCCCTGGCTCAGCCCCTTCCCTTTGCCAACTGCACAACCAAGCCCAACGGAGGCCAGGGCCGGAAGGAGGAAGTGCGCAGGCGGGTGAGGTCACACACTTCCGCCCTCTAGGTTTGCGCTTGCGCGCCAGAGGACTAACCTGTCGGGGAAGCCGCCTGGAACTCTGGGTTGGCGCAGACGCAGAGCAACCTCCAGGCGGAACTGGGGCTTCGCTGGCTCCAGGGACTAACACACCCTGTGTGAAAAGGTGGTGGCAGCGCAGAGCGGTGCGCATGCGCGGGCAGGACTCAGGGTGAAGGGGTGAGAGCCGGACCGGGCGGCCAGCTGGGCTGGAGCGGAGCAGCGTCAGGATGGACGAGGACGTGCTGCCCGCCCTGAAGGTCCTCATCATCGGCGAGAGCGGCGTCGGCAAGTCCAGGTGAGGCGGCCCCGCGGTCGTGACGGGGGCGGCGGACGGGGCCGCTGTGGCAGCGTCTCCCGGGCCGGCCGGGAACCGTCAACGGCGCGCCCCGAGTGGCCGCGCGGGGTCCCCGCTTGTGCGCCGCGGGCCCCTCCGCCTCGCGGCCCGGCGGCCCCGGCTCCCGCGGCCTCGCTGCCCGCCCTGCCCGCCCCGCCCCGCGCCCGCAGCCCCCGCCGGCCCGCGCCGGCCCGAGTCGCGGGTCTTGCTCCCCCTGTCGTGGCGAGAGCGCCCCGCGGCTGCCGCCCGCCGCGCGAGGCCTGGGCGCCGGGGCCGCGCTGGTCCCGAGGCTTGCCTGGGCGAGGCCGCGGCCCCGGGCTCAGGCCGCTCGTGCCCAGGCGAGCTGGAGTCCGGACTTTATCACTTCGGGATTCAGATTGGACTTTCTCTAAGGACGTGACGCGCAGGGAAGCCTCGTGACGCCACAGGTCGCTGTCCTGGCCGCGCTGCAACGCCCGCCCCGGCTGCTGCTGTCGTGTTTCATGAGTCAGCCCTGAAAGATCTCTTTGGCCTTCCAGCTGCTTGACTCACTCCCTGTGCTCTGAGATAGTTTTGCTGAAGCTGTGAGCCACCTTGACAAACGATGGTTCCATTCTGCCGCAGCACAGAAGATAACCGAGTGTTGTTTTTTTTCTTTCTAGGCAAGAGGGGAGTGATACTGACAATAGTTAGACTTGAGTGTGTGGCGGAGACTTGGAGCTCGCGGTGTAGGAAGAGCTTCCTGATTTCGTCCAGGTCTGTGGAGCAGTTCCCCAGGTGAATTTATCCTCACCATATTTCCTGTTTTTGCTCCTGATACGCTTATATGTCAGGTCACTTTCTTAATTGCTTCCTAGTTAAGGATTTTTAGAGACTTAAGGATTTGAAATCTTATTCTCTAATATGTTCTGAAGGTTTATATATTTTTTAAGTATGGTAATCTATTTTCATATTTTTCTCCTTTAATGTCCTCTGCACCGGAGTGAAGGATTTGTGTTCAACAAGGATTGCATCCTGGAACACTGGGTTTGGGAAAGTATAGGGTATGGGGGCGCAGAGGAGGGTGGGAGGGAGAAAGAAAGGCTAGATAGAATGATCACCATTTGTTTTGATGGTTTAATAGGTTTATACTAGCATTATCTCAATAAGAACTCCATAGCCTTGTGAGCTTTCTTTGTTTCTTGAGATGTGACTGTCATTTCGGTTAAGGCATATCATATTGCTAAATCTGAAGTCAAGATGAAAATCATTTCATGTGATTCAACCCAATAAATGGCAGGGCATTTTTTCTCAATGTATTGGGTGGATCACTGCCTAGGAAGGCTCTGCAAGAGGTTTTTTGAATATGAACTTGAAGTACAGTGTTGATTTGATTGAGGTTCTTCCACCACACACCAGTCTTTTAAGTGATTTCTTGTTTGTCGTTCCCCTCCCGCAAAGGTATGTGGATCTAATCTGTTGCAAACTTTTCTTCCATACTTAGTAGTGAGTTGTCAGATGCTCCCTGCAGTAGTTGAACACCTTTAATAACTCTTTCAAGAAGGATGGCGTTTGTGAAAAACTGTCTTATTTTTCTAGCAAGATAAACATTATTTATGATATGCTATGGAAAATAAACCGTGATACTTATTTTTCTGTATAAGATGAAAATAAATAATTCCACTAAAATGGAAATAGATGCTTTTTAAAGTGAGTGAGTATAAAAACATGGGTCATGGATATAATCTGAAAGTGTTCTAGCCAGTTGTTGGTTTCTGTTTTTGCAGAAACCCAGTGTGTCAATGATAGATCACTTGTGTTGTTGAGAAATCATTGCACAAGTGTCTTTAATTCCAATTTGTGGGTTATTTTTCAAGTTAATTTCAGACTGTTGGAGAATAAACTATGTGTGAGATCAGGATTTTGAAATTAATGCTTCCATTTATGTGACCTTATGTGAACACTGAAGGCCTTCATTTTTCACTTTGACAAATGAGGGTAGAATAGAAATCTCTCAAACCCTATCTGATGTTAAATATGTCAAATTCTTTGATTCTGTGTCTAGGCATAGTGAACTAAAGTAGCAAAGTGTTTCAGAAGGGGTTAGAGAAACCTATTATCCAAATTGCTTGCCCTCCAATGCCCTTTTTATCCCCTTTCTTTTTGGCCTGTTTCATACCTGGGATGCAACCGGTGCTGCAGAGGCTGCGGGCAGCTTTGCAGCCCAGCACTTAACCGCTGTGCCACCAGGGGAGGCCCTGCTTTTAAAGTTATTTTATGTTCCAGAAGTGATATGACCTTCACTTTAACAGCACAAATAATGTAGGATATGGATGGTATTTGTTGTTCAACAATCAGAAAAATTCATAATATTTTGCCTCCTCATTGACTCTCGGGCTCCTAGCTTAGGCGCTCGCTCACACATAATCATCAGAGGAGATGAAATATGCAGGTGCACTCTTACAGGGAACATTATCTGGTAGCCTGTTATTTGAATAACATTTTGAAAGACTGCATTAGAGAGACAATTAATATGGGAAGAAGATAGAAAATGAGGGTGAGAGCCCAGGTTTGTTCATGTATTTGTATGATTTCATCAGTTGCCCATCTCAGAGAATAAAATATGTCTTAAGAAGAAATAATTCAGTAAAAAGGGAAAAATAAACAGAAAATAAAACCTTGACTTATTAGTAAATTCAGGAATCTAGTTTGCAATGTCTCTTCCTCTCCACGTCTCTCCATCCTATGAGAGAGAAAGAGAGATAATGACTGTCACCGCTACTGGTAACATCTCTTTAAAAATTGTGCGTACTTACTAAGAATGTCTTGCATTCATGCAAATATCTGTTTCTTCAATAAACGACAAAAAATCAATCTTTACAGCTTCTCATGACCTACAATTGATTCTTGGCTCAAGATTTAGTTGGCTTATGATTTTATGGATGAATTGTGCATTAGTTTAACTCCTGGATTATAGTTGTTTTTATTGTTGTTGTTGTTGTCGTTGTCTTGGAGAAAAAAAATAGAAATATATTAAATTTCTTTCCATTCAGGGTCTTTTAAAATCCTTATCTTGATCATTTTACTCATCATCTCAGTGGTGATAGTTATTATTTGGATGATTGGATAGTCACATGGGTTAATTCAACCTAAAATTTTGAGAGGATGAGAATCATTTTATTGGAACAACAGAGCAACAGAGGAGGAAAAAAGTGGCATCATTCGGATTTCATTAAGAAAACCCCTGGGTGTTGGACAAAGCTGTACAAAACATTGTCCATCACCTGCTTTCACACCAAGCATAGGCACTCGCTCCTTGACTCTATTTTGCTGTTGCTGATATAGTTGTGTGTTTCCCTGAAGTAAGCCCGCCTCCATGTGTTTGTAGTGTCTGATAAACTGATTCTCCATAAATGCTTAGGGAACAGACTTTGAGTTGGAGGAACAATTTCCCTTTGGTTGTTTTGGTTGTGTCACATTATGGAATTCCTTTTCCTCCTCTGCCTTTCAAAAAGGTAGCTCTCATAGAGAAATTGAATGGTTCCTGCATTTGGGATTTTGCTTCAACACAGCCAGCTTGTGCTGAAGATCTGGAGGGCGTGGCTGGAGTCCCCAGTGAGTGATGACCTTTGTTAAAGTGAAATGAGATGTGGGCTCTTTCTTATGAAATCCCCCTAGAATGTCAGTTCACTTTATGGCTATTCCACTTAGAAAAATCTAAAAACCTTACGGTGAAACTTCAAATCTAAAAAACTGTTAAGATAATTAAGTGCCGTTTGAATTTTAATTCAAAATCAGTTTCTTTTAAATACCCCAAAATTGATGTTGATGCTAAGTTTTTTACAAAAGAGAATAATCATGATTGATAATGTCATAGGAGTGTACTTCTTTTTACCCACTTTTTCAAATTGCAAGTCACTGCATGTTAACACACATACATACAACACACGTTTCTCAGACCCTTACACATTGCAGCCACCTTCCCATCAGGGTGCGCACAAGCATGCAGCTCCCTGTGTGGTGCTGAGGGCTCACATGACCTTGCTGTGTTCCACGGTGAATGGCAGGTTTCTCCTTGACCGATATCACTTCCTAACATGTGCATTTGAGTATCTGCCTTGAGTGTTTCTTCCTCAGCCCACGGGCAGAGACCGCTGTTCACTTTCTTCATTGTTTTATGCTAAAAGCCTGGAATAGTGTTTGCCACAATGCAAGTGCTTTAAAACAAATTGTGAAGTAAATGAGTTGTTCACTTTTAACACTGGGAATGTAAAACCAGGACAAAGGCCTATTAGTACGGCTGTTAAAAAGACAAGTGCACCCCCACCCCAGTCCCCTGTTCTCCTCCCTCCTTCCCTCTGCAACCTGTCCTTCCTCTTTCCCTGCAGGATGTCTCTGATTAATAGTTGCATGTTTCTTTATTCTGTTTTGTACTGTTGTTATTTTTTTACACTGATGTCTTATTTGGTTCCCCTTTATCCCTGCTATAAGTGAAACCATCCTATATTTTTCTCTTTCCATCTGGCTTATTTCACTGAGCATAATTGGTGAAGGAAATTCTATGGGGACTACATCTGAAAGCAGGGAACAAATGTTGTTTAAAAATGAACAATGATGTCTAAATTAAAAAAAAAATATTCTCACCAAGAAAAAAGGGCAGAAGTGTTGCCAACCACCCCTCTGTAACTCACTTCCTTCTTCTAATGGAGGGCATTCTTTGAATCTGTTCTCCCTACAGTGTTTGAAATGGCTAACAAAGGACGTGGTTTTAGTGGCTCCTCCTTGTGGGTGACGTCATTTCCGATCCCTGAACTGCCTCTAGAGATGGTCTGGACAGGAAGAGTGTGTTTAGGGCATCATCCATACAGAGTTTGGAGAATGAGACCCTTAGCAGTCAGATGCCCTTTGAGAAAATCTTGAACTTGAGAAGTCTCAAAACCTTTTCCTTTTCAAAGAAAAAATTTATCCTTTCCAATTCTATATAATAAGAGAGATCAAATTATTATTTTCTATTGGTAAAAAAATAAAATAGTTTTAAACCTACAATTACAAGGAATATCACTTCCTTTTTTTACAGCATTAGGTAATACTTATTTTTATTATCTGTATCTGTTTATAAATAAAATATATATCCATTATACTTTAAGTCTCATTTAGGTATCAAATTTAACTGATAAAGAAAATCCAAACAGATCAATTACTAGCAAGGAGATTGAATCAGTAATCAAACCCCTACCAAAAAAACAAAAGTCCAGCACCTGATGGCTTCAGTGGTTAATTCTTTTTTTTTTTCAGATATATTTATTTATACAAGAACAGTGGTACAGACCAGATGCACGGAAGGATGAGAGGATTTACCAGAGACAGAGTGGGGAGCAGAACAGGCAGACGACCAAAACACACTGCTGAGGGGAGCAGCTGGCGAGACAGGATAGGTCTGTTTCGCCATGTGGGATTCTCCCCGGCCGGCTAGGATCGAACCTGAGCTGCTGAGGCTGCGGACATCTTAACATTGTGGCGCTCAACTGCCCGTGCCACCCAGAAGGACCCAAAAGTGGTTAATTCTTCAAAATTAAAAAAAATAAAAATATTGATAGCAACTTCAGTTCATCCAAATATACGATTAAGAAAGTGCATAGAAAAGTCCCAGTATGGAAATTAAGTAATAATAATTTGAACCTTTACATAGTAATGCATATAGGAAGTACAGTACACATAAAATCCCACTGATAGCATATATAATGTAGAAAATTCTTAATTCCAGGCAGAAAGGCTAATGATAAGAAGGAAAAAAATAGAAAAAAATGGAAAGTTTTACCTTATATGCAATTTTTATAGTTTACATTAAAGATGACAACACTTCCTAATTGAGTAAAACTATTTTAATGTAGGACTAATTAATTTTTCTAAGGATATTTTAAAGAACAGCTTGGAATGAGATTTCCAAATCAAGGAAAACATGCCTTGTTTTCAGTTTATCAACTATCCTTAATAGAGCGTTTTTACCAGACTGTGTTGGGGCAGTCAAGAATTCTATCATTGGGCACTGATTTGTTAGTGGATATTCCAACAAATCTTCAAAAAATGGTTAAGAATACTGAAATAAAAACTGGGCCATGAATAGCCCCCAATGCCATGACAAAAAACATAATTTTAAAACATGTCCTGAAGATGTATGTGTTAGCTACAGATAAAACAGTCACTCCTATTATTGTTGACAGTGCACTTTGTAGCACTGCATAACCTAGCAAAAACAATGCCTCAATTGCTTTTTGGGTTGCTGAGGGTTTAGAACTGGAAACAAATGCATATGAAATATGTGCACAAAAATCAAAAGAAAACCATATACAAATCACAAGATTCATCATGGATACGGAATCAAGGTTGACATGCCAGAATCCCATGAAACCTGTTATTCCTACAATCACAGACCCAATAGAAAAAGTGACCCACAAGGATTACAATGGGTGGGGAGTTAACAATAAAGAAACAATGAACATAGCTACGGATGCAAAAATGACACTTCGAATAGTGTTTTCTAAGATGGCAGAATATTGATCAAAATAGATAAATGCTGGGTTATACACCATTAGGGGAATCTCACACCTTCTGGCAAAACTTTGTAATTGGAATAACATGTTCTTCTTACTGCGTGAAGAAGAAACACCCGTGGTCTGAATGAAGGCCCAGGAAGAAGTAATCTCATGTGATGATGAAATGTTAATATCATATGTAAAAATTGGAATATGCACTAAAAAACAAGGAATGTTGTTTATAAAACTACCTCTGTCATTTACAGCTAAGATGTTGGCTTCCATATACTGTATATATGCTTGTAACCAAAACTGAGTTAGATATTGAATGACAGTAGTCACTGTTTTCAAATGTGGTCAGACATTTGCCCAATGTTTGCCTAGCGTCTTTATCCCAGTAGTCAACTGCTTCAGTCATGATAACCATCACTATGGGACCATAATCTGAAAAATGCTCTTCATGGATGTTAAAATAGGGTGTGATATAAGAATTGCTACTTGCCATATATCGAAGGTCTAAACCTTCCTGCACTTGGAAACAGCCATGCATACTGAATGCGATGTACTGAAGGTATAAAACCACTATCACAAACTTGGACTTAGTGTTTGTGAGAAAGGGGCCAAAATAATCTCTAAAGAACAAGTTCATTGGATGGATGCTTGATTCTTCATCAGTTCGAAGAGAACTAAATGGGAAGCAGCAGCATCTTATCAGTGAGGAAGAATTTTGGTCTGGGTTACCCTCTGACTTTTGCAGCCTGCACAGACAGGCCAATTCTCTCCTACCATCTAGGGCCATAAAGGCACCAAAACGTGTGATGTTATAAAAATAACAGAAGAGCAAGGTTGTTCCCGTGTAAATGCAAAAGTACTGCACGGACTTAAAGGAGGTCATTACCCCTGTAAAGATGGCCAGGGCATTTGTGAGAGTGGTGATGGTGATGGACACCGCCACGTGGGAGTAGACGTCAGACATTCACTTTTGTACGCTGTCCATGATGTTGGTCTTCTGTCAGGCAGAAATCATGATAAGCATGTCATCAACGCCAACACCCGTTAAAAAAAAATCTTAATGCATATTCATATCCGTTTGCTGCAGGAGGCCTTGTTGCTCCAGCCAGATAGGATACTGACAAGCAGCAAAGAAAAAGGGTCTCACACCGTGGGGCTGAAGATCTGGCATCCCTTTGTTTTTTGGTCTTGGTCGTAGAGAGAAAAAAATTATCAAAAAGTATATTAGGCAATAAATTATATGTATCAGCATACTGTAAGTAAATAGCACGAAAAATTGTTTGTTTAGAAATTTGTTGTTGGGCAGTTTGGCCCACTTGACTATGGGAGATGGTTTGTTGAACATGCCTGACAAGCATTACAATACAATAATTATAGTGGGTCCTTTTGCCTTCCCTTGAAGTTTCTTGGGATAGTTTTTAAATAAAGCTCTTTGAGTTAAGGAGTTTCTAGGTAAAGGAAGTTCTGATAGCTGAGTAGCAGCCAGCCCCTGCTGTGAAGGCCATTGAGAATAAGAAAAGTCTTTTTTTTGCTTAGTCTTTAGCTGATAGGGATGTACTGGCGGCTATCAATTGTCTTAGGTTATTGTTTAGCTGAAACAGTGAATTTTAGTGTAAGACTTAGTTTTTTATTAACCTTGAAGGTTGCCTTCTTGCTGAGAGCACGTAGTGGACAATAGCCCATAGAAAAAGAGATGTACTAATTGTTTCTGCTCTGTTTCTATGCACTTGATAATGTAATCTCAATGCTTGCAAAAAAATGTATAAATAAAGAACCTGCTGAGCCTCACAGCAGAAGATACTAACACCTCAGCAAGTGTCGGTGTCTTCTCATTCCCTTCCCCTCAGTCCCTAAGTTTCAGATCATTCGTGTTCGCCGAGGCTGTCTCATCCTTTCAGGAACCCTGACACGACATTTTGCCGGAGGCTGGTCCCCAGCATCCATTAAAGTGTAAATAGCACAGGGCCTCTCCGGTGGTGCAGCGGTTGAGCGCTGGGTGGCGAAGCTGCCCGCAGCCTCTGCAGCGCTGGTTCGATCCCCGGCTGCTCCCCGGTCACCGGAGGAGGGTCCCGCATGGCGCGCAGACCTCTCCTGCCGCCCGCTGCTCCCCTCAGCAGTGTACTTCAGTCCTTCTGCCTGCTCTGCTCCCCGCTCTGGCTCTGGTGAATTCTCTCACCCTCCCGCGCTTCTGACTGTACCCAGTGCTTGTATAAATAAATAAAATAAAAATAAATAAAATAAAAGAACCCTGCTTAAAAAAAAAAAAAGTGTAAATAGCACAATTCAAAAGGTTTCCCCCTTTTTTCTCTTTTGAATGAAGCAACATTGTTTTACATCCTTGTTGAGTTCTTGACAGTTTAGGGGATTTTTCCACTCAGGTGTGGCCACCTTCACTCTCCCAGCACCAACGCACCTGTGGTCCTCCACCAGAGTCCTTGTGCTCTCTTCCCTGTCCCTCTTGCCACCCTTCCCCTCCTCCCCCTGTTTCCTGGCTGTCTCAGCTCTAGGGAAGCTCTCAAGAGTTGCTTTGAAAGTTTGTCTTAGACCCTTTGTCTAGTTTCCCTATATTCCACATCTAAGTGAAATGATCCTTTGTCCCTTAAGGTCTTATTCTTTGTCCCTTCAAGTTTTATTTATCTCACACAATCTGTGCTGAGGTATCACTTTCCTTGGTTGTCTCTGAGTCCACAACAGAGCACACTCCTTCCTCTGTCATAAGCTTGTGATTTGCACGGATTCCTATTATTTCCACACAGCACAGTATACTCCTCCTCTCCAATTATGGTGCCTCAGTGTTGAGATCAGGAAACCTGGTGGATGTGTGTTAGTTCAAGCAGGATTAGCAATCTGTTTCTGATTCCGCTAGATCACTTGAGAGACCTTTTTCTCTCATACACCATTTCACAGAAATGCACAAACACTTTCAGCCAACATTCTGTTACTAAACCTATATGACCACCAACAGCATCAGTCTATCATTGTGGTATGACTTGAGAGGCACAGCGTCATATGCAGGCACGTGCACACTAGTTTTCCTGCTAGTCTGTTTCTTGGTGGGAATATAGAGGTTTCCTATGTTTGAATTCACCAATCTCCTGTGGACAGGGGAGATGGTTTTCAATTAGTTTTCAAATCTGAATCACACAGAAATGAACATACTCTACTTTTTGGAGCATTTTTTGAATTATTAGGACATTCCTAGATGTACAATGGAGAGGTAAAAGATATGCACCTTGAATCCCTTTTAAGCCTTTTGATTTGATAGAAATATTGGACTAAGAAAAGTATGAGCCAGTTGACAGTCTTCTCTGAGCAATAGAAGACAGCGTTCATTACATACAACCACCCCAAAAGTTTCAGTCTTGCAATACTTATTAATCTATTAAGAAAACAAGGCATCTCAGTTTTGGTTTAATTTGCATCCCTTGATTGAGATGCCATATATTTGCCCCCCTTACATTTTCAGTGACCTGTATTTTCCGTTTTCGGTGTTGTATGTGTCTGTGTGAGAGAGAGAGGGTGGGGGGAGAGAGAGAGTGAACTGCCTGCTCATGTCATTATCTTTACTTTTGCATTTGGGGTCCTTATTTTTTCCAGTTCTGAAGACACAATTTAATGTTTGTCTTCATTTCTGACACCTTATTTTGGATTTGTAGTCATCTAATCACAGTTATTTTACTTAATCTATCATAAACTCTCTGTTATCTACTTTCTCCCCAATACCCTCATAGTGTAGCCTCTTATTTGCTTTACTCATCTAGTATTAGAAATGGTGAATTTGCAACTATTGGCACAAATGACACCCCTGCGTATAACATGAGTCCAAAGCCACTCACCACTGCCAAGGTAACAGAAATCACTCCAATGACTGCAGTAAACATTTTGTTACGTATACAGCTAAACCTGTAAATAGGGAGGGAAAATGATGTATTTTTAGCAGCAGCTGCCATACTTAAATTCCATCACTTCATGACATTCTTGATTTGGACCTGTTCTGAAATCTCTTCTGCAATCATTCTACACCTGTCTCCTGGAGACCTTTAAGTCCCATGCACTATCCCAGACCAACTTCACCAATTGAAAGAGGGAAAATAAAAGTTGACATTTTGTGTTTTTTACTTAACTATCTACTTATGCATCTGGCCAAGCACTAATTCCCTGATGGTGTTTCAGAAACATACATGTACTAGAGCACAGCAGATGGTTAATTCCACTCTAGTGTTCAAGGAGTTGTGTGTGAATAGAACACAACACAAAAGGGCAGGCAGCTGTAGTTGAGAAAGTACCCACATCCAATTATCTTTGCACTCATTTTCTGATTCCAACTAGCTATAAACACCAACCTAAAGGGTTCCTGTACAACAGAGATAGTATGCGGTTAATAAAATGCATGAAAGCATCCTGCTAAAACAGTTTCAAGAGTCTCCTTTAATGATGAAGTGGGTCCTAGAAAAGTTGCTATTAATTGCAAAAAAAATGTTTTGAAATGTACTTTTTTTTGGATCAACACAAGACTTTTCTGTTTCTCTGTTGGACCACCAGAAATGGGAATATAGAGAGAGCATTTGAAAGCATGTATGCAGTACTTTGCCTCCACAATAACCACATTACGTTTTAAAATATTGACAACAACCTGTGGCTTTATATTTTAATTTTATGTGAACAGTTTTAAAACAATAATTGATAAAAGTCTCTCTGGACTTCTGTAGGAAAAAGAAACTAAGTTTGAAGACTAGGAGAGACAACTAAGGAAATGGAGGTACTGATTCCAAAACAGAATGTGACTAAAAGACTTTTTCAGACCATATTCACATAGCAAAACTTTCTTTTTATTAAAAGGTTTCTGCACCATTGATGTGTTCCACTTTTTCTCAAACTGCTGGTACCTTGAGTTAAATTTAGGGTCCAAACGCACACACACACAAATTTCAGAGCTAAAGTAATCCGCTTGGGTTACAATAAATTTGAACATAATGAATATTTTCCTTTTGCAATAATTCTTGAAAACAGTATTTATAAATGTTTATGATAAGAACATAACAAGGATGAAGTTCAAATGCAAAAAGATTAGTGAGAGCTACACAGGACATGTTTAGTCTCAATCCCTTTTACAAGATTCTCATTTTTATGTAAATTTTTAGACACTGAGGTAGGAAGGTAAATTGTTGGCCACAGTGACTCTACTTTGACTAGTTGTGCTGAGATTCTCTAAACAACTATTAATTGTAAGTGAAGGAAAGATGAAAATGGACACTGTAAGAGACTTATGAATGTGCTTGCAGATATTCTAGAACCCTACAAAAAACTTGATAGAAGCAGTTTATCAAAATGTTTAGAGAATTATCAAACTTTAGATCTTGATTCAGTAGGTTTACAATGATGCTGCAGAATCATTGTACCTAAAATTTTTTCACACGATTCCAATGGTCAGTCAAATTGAGGCAGCGCTGGTAGCAAAATGGCCTATTTTCTGAATATTCTAATAACTTGACAGCATCGGGCTGAATTGAAATGATTACACTTTGAAAACTGTATGTTTGGGGAGGAGGCCACATCTTTCTAAAAGATAATGATGTCTGTTAAACACAAGAACAATTAAAGTATGTTTGAGAAGAGAACGATTTCCCAGATTTTATCAGAAGTTGATCTAATGGTATAATAAGTTTTGTCATTTCTAAAATGCCAAATTTGAAATAGTCTACAAACTCAATATACCACTACTTGCCATAGAATGGTGTTCAATTTGGCCATACTCTCTTGGGAAGGTCTTACTGTTGTCCAGATGATTTCATTCCAAGCCAAAAAATATGGAATGCTCAAATGTGTTGAATCCCTGAGCTAAACAAACATAAGATAGTCGTATTGATAACAGAGAGACGGAGGGCGAGATGTCAGAAGAATCTACAAAAGCACTAGCAGGTAAATCAGTTACATATATTCAAGTCCAAGGAAGGCAAGTATTAGGACTATACTCAGCACTTGTGCTGACAAAATTTCCTGCTCCTTTTCCTCTTTGTGCCTGCTCCAACCCAGGAAGTAGTCTTGCAGTATGGAAAGGAGGAAGGCATACTAGACAAATACTATGAGAAACACTGTCTTAAATATGCTCAGAATACTAAAGGAGAACACTGACAGGGAACACGGTATATGAATGAAATAATAATATACATAGAAAAACTTCAGAGGAACATAACAAATTCTGGAGCTGAAAAGCTAAAAAGCCAACCAACAAACACGCACACAACACAAACAAGTGAATCTTAGAGATGCTGTCCAGATTTAGCATTGTGCTGGAATTACTCGCCAGAGCAATTAGACAAGGAATAGAATAAAAAGAATCCTTTCAGCTGGAAAGGAAGAAAAATATCCTGTTTCACAGATTACATAATCGCAGATATGAAAATTCCAAAGCATCCACAAGAAAACTACTAGATACAAGAAATTCAACAAAGCTACAAGATACAAGAACAACTTATAAAAATCAGCTGTGTTTCTATTTATGTGCAAAAGGGAATTGCAAAGGATATTAAGAAAGCAATTCTATTTAAATAACATCTATAAGAAGAAAATACTTAAGAGTACATTTGACCAAGAGGTAAAAGATGTGTACACTGAAAATTATATACACCGGTGAAAGAAACTAAAGAAAACCTAATTTAATGGAAAGACATCCTTACTTGATGTGAAGGATTAATATTGTTAAAATGTCAATCACCTAGAAACCTACTAATTCAACTCAATTTCTATTGAAATTGCAATTTCCTTTTTTTCTTTTTCAGAAATGGAAGAGCCAACCCTCAAATTCACTTGAAATTGCAAGGAGCCCAGGATATCCAAAACAATCTCGAAAAAGAAGAAAAAGTTGCAGGAATCAGATTTCCAGATTTCAAAACTTGCAAAGAGATACTGTTATGAAAACAATATGGTATAAGCACGCAAATAAATATACAGAATGACAGAATAGAATTGGGAGTCCAGGAATAATCCATAAATATTGCCAGTTGATTGACAAAGTGTAGTAAGTCTAACAAACAAACTGGAAAGGTCTCTTCAATAAATGTTTTTTGGAAAACTGGATCTTCACATAAACATGGATGATGCTGGGACCTTACTAAATACCATAAACAGAACTGAAACAGACATTGATCAATAATCTAAATAAAAGAGTTAACACCATAAAACTTGTAGAGGGAAACACAGGGTCAATATGCATGACCTTGACTTGTCAATGGACACTTAGATATAATACCAAAAATACAAGTACCAAAAAAAATAGATATGTTGGATTTCATCAAAAAAAATGTTAATCATTACAGGCCATTCTCAAGAAAGTGAAGAGACAGTCTATGTAAAGGGAGAAAATATCAGCTAGTCATACAGCTGATAAAGGGCTTAATAAGTGAAATATGCAAAGTGCTAATGAAAAACGTGAGTCAACAACAAAAGGTCAAACAACCCAATTATAAGAAGGGCAAAGGACTTGGATAGACATTTCTCCAAAGAGGATACACAAGAGGCCGATAAACAGTTGAAAAGACAATCAGCGTGATCAGATATTTACAGAAATGCGAATCACCACAATGAGATACCACTTGACACCAACTAAGACAGGTAATATCAATAAAAGGTAAAAGAATGAGTGTTGTTTTATAGGGAGACTGTGGAAAAACTGGAACCCCTATCTACTGCTGGTGGGATCGAAAATGGTGTAGACTCTGGAAAACCATGTGATGATTCTTCAAATAGCTGACTATGAAATTCTCATACAATCCACCAATTCCACTTGTAAATGATTCTTTTAACATGAGCACAGCATGTTCCTTGCAGTGTTACGATTGTCAAGAGAAGGAAATACTCCATGCCTACAAAAGACTATGGATAACCAAATTGTGGAGCACACATACAATGGAGCACAGAGCCATGGAGTGGAATGAAGCTGTCACATGTGCACAAGGACAAACCCTGGAAGCATTATGATTAGTGAAATAAGTCAGTCACAAAAAATGTATGATTCCATTGACATGAAAATCTAAGAAAAGCAAATTCATAGAAAGAATAGAGTCAAGGTTAATCAGGACTAGAGGAGAGAAAGGCAGCAGGAGCCACTGCTCACTGGTCACAGAGTTCCTCTTTCGGGTTATGAAAGATGTTTGGAAACAGTCACGACAGTATGCAGCCAAGGGGATGTGGTCGATGCCACTGACCTATACAATTAAATGGTTAGAATGGCATGTGTTACGTTAAATATCTTACAACAAATATTTTTAAGTTTAAAAACTAATAAAAGTTTTTTTTACCTGTAGCATGACATGATTGCAAACCACTGTCCTAGCAGTCGCCTCAAATTCCAGTTCACTAGAAAGTGATGTAAAGTAGACCACCTGTCGTAAAAGTACACGCAGGTAAATAACTTTTAATTCCAATATTTGTGTATGAGTGACAAGATCTATCAAAATATTATAGCTTATTGATTGTAACATGTTACAATTTGGTAAAAGATTAAAATATGTAAATTATGATTTTAGAATAAAGGTAATAAAAATTTTTCTCCACCAATCCATGCCATGCTTTCTAAGATTTCTTTCAAAAATCCAATGTTGGGCCTCCCATGGTGGTGCAGCGGTTGAATGATGGGCTGTGAAGCTGTCTGCAGCCTCTGCAGTGCCTGTTAGATCCCAGGCCGCCAGCGAGGGTCCCAACTGATGGCGACAGACCTCTCCTGCCACACCCACTGCTCCCCTCAGCAGTGTACTTCGCCAGTCTGCCTGTTCTGTTCTGCGCTCTGGCTCTGGTGAATTCTCTCACACTCCCACACATCTGACTGTGCCCAGTGCTTGTATAAATAAATAAATATATTTTTTTTAAATAAGCCAATGTTTGACATTTCTGAGTATACAAATTATCAATTTTATCTAATACTGTGTAATCATTAATAACTGACAAAATTTTGGCTTTTTCTAAATGACCAGTAGGTTGCTATCTTTTGCTATTTAAGTACAAAGTATAATTTCAGCAAGGCCTGGTATCCAAAGCCATTTCCCAGCAGGTGTCTCTCACCAGGCCTGGCCAAAAGTATGAGCAGGTTTGCTTATCATCTGAGGTGCCTGGCAGGATGCTAGAAAATACTTGAGAAATCTGAGCTAGCTGTGTTTTTCAAAAACACCAGGGACTACAGCTTAAAGGTTTGTTTTTTATTCCAGTAACACCAAGCAAGTTTTTGTGGGCTCCAGAAACAGCACAGACGTGAAGTGAGAGAATTCTGAGTAGAAAACCCAAAGGGACCCTGAAGATGAATGTCTGCCCTGAACACACCCACCCCTGGGGTGTACAATGAGTGTTTTCCACCAGAATGAAACCCAGTATCTAGAGTGGCGGCTTCCCTTGGTGTCCCTTGAAGAAAGCTGGCTTAAGCATCAAAGAGAGTGGAGCAGAGCCGGTTTTAAGTCAAGGCCTCCAGCAAGTAGCCAGGCGTGGACACATCCCTGGACAGGTCTTATCCCTCCCACCTTCTCCTCCCTCTAAACCCAGCCCAGGGCACCTGGAAGTTCTTCAAGGCCAGGCACTTTTCAATGGCATGAAATTTGGTCCTGGAACTCGAGCAGCCACTTCTGGCTGTGTGCGCTGTCCTCGGGGTCCGCGGTCTTCAGTTAGTACTGCAGCCGCATGGCCTTGGCTTGCAGGAGTAACCGGCTAATCCCCGTGCCGGGACCTAGGACAGTCCCTCCCAAGAGGCCGGCCAATAGAGGGGAGCAGCAGAGGTGTTGTAAATAGGGAAGGTGATGCTTTTCAGGTCCATGTTGTTATTCTTCTGCCAGATGAACAGGAGTGGGTTGGAGGGCATGCAGGTGCTCTGGTACCTGGCACACACCTGAGGGTAGAGGACCTGGGTTCCATCTCCCCAGGGCGCGGTCAGCGTCTGCACCGCCTCGTCCAGTTGACTCATTTCTGAGAAGATGATTTGATCCAGCAGATTGGCAGTGTTGGAAACCACAAGAATGGAGGCTAAGTTGACCTCGGCGCTGGACTGCAATGGGGAGAAGAGAGGTGACTTGTTGGTGGAGAAATGTGCCTGCACGAAGTGCCGCTTGGCTTTGGCCGGGCTGCCCGAAGGGGTGTCCTGCTCCTCCAGGCTCTCTTCTGTCTCACTGGGCAGGTTAATCCACCCGGTGCCCAGGACAGCCGTAAACGCCAGGGGAGCCTGCAGGAAGAGCCAGGGTTTCGAGCCCACAGCCAGCCCCATCCTCTGGAAACCCCGGGCAAGGGGCTGCTCCAGGCAGTTGGTGTGGCAGCGGGGCCTCCCAGGGGGTGGCTGCTGCCCCTGGGCTTCTGGGACCAGTGAATGCCCTCTCTCAGACGGCTGTCGGGGTGGGTCTGAGAAAGGCCCTGAAGCCCAGCTAACATATGGGCTCCTGCCCCTCACTGGACTCCAGACCTGCTCTGGCTGCCCCGTGGGGGCGGGGAGCTGCTGGGGCCCAGTTGCTGCCTCAGGATCTGCTCTGCTCTCAGACTCTGGCTCAGGCCAGTCCTCCTGCTCTGGCCTCCCATGACCCAGAGAAGTAAAGGAGACAGTTTGCAACAATGTAACAACTGCAGGGCCCCATCAGGCAGGGCTATCCCAATAGTGGGAGGGCAGAAAAGCCTGAAAAACCATTTACCTACAGAGGAATTTGGCTTTCTTACAATTCCTAAGAAATAAGATCAGGCCGATTTTTCTATGGGTTTACCTGCTATGTTTGATTTGTGTAACTCTTTCGTATTGGGTGCAGAGCTGGAGATCACAGCAAATATTAGCTGAGACATGATGGCATGCAAATGATATGTCATCAGAGTTGGTTTGTTTCTTAGATTTCTTCCTTTCGACTGAGACATCGCCCTGAAATTTCATCTGAGTATGGGAATACACTTTTCCAGGGAAGGAACCTCCATACTTTAGAAAATACCGTCTGTATGAGAACAGGAAAGGAATTGGGATATTAAAGAACATAGTTTAGAACTTAACATTTTATCTAGTCTGCATCTTAGGCATAAGCAGTCTAGATCAATTCAAGCAGACAAAGCATAACCAGTGCTCAGTCACCTGCAATCCTTATCTTAATCAGTATGTAGTTTCATTCTCCTTCTGTTCCCCAGTTGTCCTCAACTGTGGACACTGTACATGTGCACTGCATATTCTATGTCCCCATCTCCTTCTTTTTAGTCCCAATCTCTCAGGTTAGCTAGAGCTAGTTTGGTTGTGGGAAAAAGGGATATTAAAAAGGGCTTTTAAATTTGTGTGTTAGTAAGTAATGTGATTGTTTCCTACATTTGACCATAAGCTCTTCAGAGACAAGAACTGTAGCTTATTCATTCCTGCATTTGTTACCCATTGGAGATTCTATTTTATTCAAAAGTGGGTGAGAATATAGCAGTGGCAGCAAAGAAAGGAACTTCCAAATGACTAATATGTAACTGCTTATTCTCACTATGCAGATGGCCCTCCTGGCCTTTCTGTACTGCAGTTTTATTTAATTAAGATGTGGTAGACACATTAACTGAAATGGATTCTGTACTAAGTAGATCCTCTAGGATTTTTTTCAGATGTCTTTACGCTAAATGAGATATGAGGTATCTTTTTGTATCTACTTATGAGCCCTTTTTCATTTCTTCTTTCTTCCTTGTTAGGAATTAAAGCAATAGAGTTGTTCCAATTTGTGTAATAAGCTGCCCCTAGGCATTATGAACTCCTCATAGTTTTCTTTTTCTGGGTTAAAATCGTAAGAGTTGCACCAGACGTTGAGAAGGGGCTCTAAAGCTGAAAAACGAATAATTCAGAAAGAAAGTGAAGTAAGGATTAATAGCGCCAACAGCAAGAACTGATCATGAATATAATATGTGGGGGGAAACATTGATAAGTTGCGTATCAATATCATGGTAGTGTGGTCAACTCTTAACATCAGTGGCCTCCATTGAATCTTGACTGTCAGTATTTGTGACATTCCGTGGTCCCTTTCCTTAATGACTCTGGGTTTGGCTAACTTGGTCAAATGAGACATTAGTAAGATTGAGACATCAGAGGATTGACAAGTTTTTGTGCATTTGGAACTTGTTGGCTCTGAAACAAGAGAATACAGGGTCCTGCTGAATTGGGATCAGATTCATAGCACTCATAGTAAAATTTTTAAAGTAGTTACTTTAACCTTGACCTTAAATTCCTTTTTATATAACAAAGTGAATTTCCCATTTTCTATAATAGAGTGATACCCACAAAGAAATAGCAGAAAACAAACTGGAGATTGCTTAAGGGAAAGAAAAATAGAGATTTCATTAATGGAAGTATTAGAAAAGGAGAAAGGAGACATTGAAGGTTGTACTCAGCACACAAAAAGTAAAACAAGCAAACGAGATCTGAAATATTGATGAGATAGGACTTTAAAAGGGAAAATAATTTAATATTTAATTAGGTCAGAGAGTGACAATAATCTGAATAAATTATCAGAGTAAATAGTAGTAATGCTCCCAAAGGGGAACCAAGTGTAGAAGGTAAATGAATAGTTGGAGTTCTCTTGAAGCATGGAAGAGCTAGTCAGTGGTTACAAAAAAAAAAATCAATGGATTTTTCTATTTCTATTTTTATTTCTCCATATGTATACATGTTCCACTCATCCTCTGCCAAATCACTCATGGCAAAACCCCCTTGGCTTCTCTATACTGGCCTCCTTCTCACTCCCCCCACCCCGTTTCCTCTGTAACCATTACATTGTTTCACTGAGTTTAAGATCTATTCCTGCTGTATTTTGTCTGTGTGTTTTTTGGTTATTCATGCTTCTCAGATGAGTGAAACCATCCAATAGCTATCTTTCACTTTCTGATTTGTTTCACTTAACATAATTACCTTGAGGACCATCCATTTTGTCCCCAAAGCCACTATTCCATCTTTTTCACATCTGTATAGTATTCCACAGATGTTTAATCCAAGATTGTTGACCATTAGTTTAGACTACTTCATGCATTAATAAGTACATTTCGAGGGATAAAGTTACATATAGATTCATGTTTTACCTGAGCTCTAGTGGACCAAGAATTTCTAGAGTTAAATCTTCTCCAATTAGAAGCACACAGAAGAGAAACCTTAGAAAGGAACCGAGAAGGAAAAACTGATCAACCTATGGCTGAGGCAAGGATCCTGAGAAGGAATTTGGATAAGTTTATGTAAGTTAGTAAGGTGTCGATGGACAAGACTTAATTAAACAATGAATGGTTTGATAATTCAGAACTTAATATTTCTGTCCTCAAAACAAACACATAGGTCTTTGTTTAAAAAAAAAAAAAAACAACAACAACATATCTGATCCCCAAATCAAGTTAAAGCAATGGAAGGAGAGAGCTCAGTCCTAAAAATCATGTCTGGGGGGGCGGAGCAACATGGCGGCGAGGAAACGCTGCGAGTAAGATCTCCCATTAAAAAAAGTTAATAGGGAGGAAAAGCGGCAGGTCCCAGTGAGAAGTGGGACACGGAAGATAAACGGGTGACTACAGCAAACTGCCCGAAGAAGAAAGTTGCCAAAAAAGAGGACCAGAAGGGAGGAAAGCGCATAACCCTGCACCCCTCCCCTGCCCACAAAGTCGGCACTCTCCGACCAGCAGAGAGGAGGAAAAAAAAAAAAAAACAAACTAAAACGACCAACAAGAACAAACTACGCAGCAAGCGGGGATGTGAGTGGAAAGGAACTATTTCAGCCACCACACCCCGTGAACGGGAGCTGTGGAGAATCCTGCAGGATTCGCCCTGGAGGTGAGCTCCAGGCGCCATTAAAGAGAGCCCCCCCCCCAGGAGGAGACCACCACCAGCACACAGCCCTGGGCCGCCCAGTAACCTTGCGCAGAAAAGCGGCGTGCGCTGGAAAAGTAAATGCGGATCTGATAGGGATTGGGATTGTGCGGAAAAGCAGCGTGGATCGGAATCGGGATCTCGCGGAAAAGCAGTGCGGTTGAAAAGCAAACGCGGATCCGGATGGCAGCTGCCCAGGTCCCCGCGCCTGTGACCTAGGCTTGCGGGGAGACGCGAGGAGGCCCTCACTGAGTGAGCAGGAACCAGGCGCCCAGGCACGGGAGCGGGATTCAAAAGGCGCCATTCCCGCACCACTGAACTGGGCTACAGCCCGAGTCCTGGAACTGAGGGCTTTGTAACTGAGACCTGGGGCATGAAATTAGGGGCGTGGGTTCCCCACGACGGTGGGGCACAAGGCAGACACAGCACCCCAAAGCCGTTGAGGTTTACCCTACCATTCCCGCTCTGTTCCCTGTCCCACAGGGTGGAAAATCAGCTCCCCAAGGGCTCTAGGACAGATCTCTGGCACCACCTAGCGACTTGAAACCAGCAGAGGCTCCTGGAGGAGCCAGTGGCCAGCTGGGGAGTTAGCCCACGCCGGGCCTCTTCCGACCAGTAGTCTGAGCACACAGGGGGAGCCAGCACCCACAGCCGGGGCAGACCAGGTGCGCAGAAGAGTGTGCCTGAGACCAGACACGCTGGGAGTGTTTCCCACATCACCATTTTAGAACAGGGACATTTCTACAGTAAAGACTACCTGCAGAAGGCTTCCTCAGGAGCCAGAGGTGAGCGGGGGAAGTTCGCCCACGCCAGACCCCCTCTGGCCTGCAGTCCAAGCCCAGAGGGGGAGCAGGAACCCACCACAGGGGCAGACCAGGCGCACAGGGGAGTGTGTTGCCACATCGGCATTTTAAAACAGGGACCTTTCTCCAGTAAAGTCTGCTTGAAACTGACATATGGCTCCTGAAGGAACCAGAGGGGAGCAGAGAAGCTCACCCAAGATGCCGGCCAGTCCCAACAACACAGTGTCCCAACGCATACGGCAAATTAGAAAACAGAAAGTAGGGAGTAGAAGAACCACACGCAACCTAGCAACTCCCCAGGGAAAAAGCACACCACAAAAAGAAAACCAGCCCCCAGATTGCAACGACAGTAACTTGGAAGAACTTCTGAGCCTTCCAGAAAAAGAATTTAAAATTGTCGTGATTAAAAAACTGACAGAAGTCATAAA
The DNA here is from genome assembly GCF_014898055.3 of Talpa occidentalis. NCBI lineage: Eukaryota > Metazoa > Chordata > Mammalia > Eulipotyphla > Talpidae > Talpa > Talpa occidentalis. The sequence goes on from NW_023601433.1 coordinate 24,401,207, forward strand.
GGAAAACAATGATAAGGGAAAAATAATCAACGATCAGAAGAATGAAATTGAGTCCCTAAAGAGGGAAAACAATAGTCAGAAGAATGAAATTGAGTCCCTAAAGAGGGAAGTAAAAGAAATACAGGAGATCAAAGAATTAATGGAGGGACTAAAGAACCCTGGGAAAAGCAATGAAAGCAAAATAGATGAAATGGAAGAACGAATAAGTACTCTTGAAGACACAGAAATAAAAAGAACCAAAACAGAAAAGGAAAGAGAAGTACGAAGGAAAAAGAATGAAGAAAGACTTCGGGAACTATCTGACTCCATGAGGAAAGGAAATATAAGAGTTACAGGAATACCAGAAGGAGAGGAGAGGGATGTAGGAACAGAGAAAATATTCAAAGAGATAATTGAAGAGAACTTCCCAAATGTGAAGAAGGAGCTGAAAATTAATATACAAGAAGCAAGAAGAACACCAAACTTCCACGACGAAAGGAAAAATACAGCAAGACACATAATAGTAAAGCTCCCAAGAATCCAGGACAAGGAAAAAATAATGAAGCTGGCAAGAGGGAAGAAACAGATAACATTCAAAGGAAAGCCAATTAGGCTGACATCAGACTTATCCAAAGAAACACTACGGGCAAGGAGAGAGTGGAGGGACATAGTCAACAGACTCCAAGAAAACAGATGCCAACCAAGAATAATCTATCCCCCAAAGCTCTCCTTCCTCTTTGAAGAAAGAATATGGACCTTCCCAGACAAAGAGAAACTCCGGAATTTCATTACAACTAAACCCCCACTCCAAAAAAATACTACAAGGAGTCCTAAAGCCAGAACCTCAGAGGGACGAATAACAATGAAAGAAGGCCAAAAAAAAAGTTATTAAAAGAATAAATAAATAAAATCAAAGGAAAGACAAACACAATGGCAAATACAGATGCTAACATATCAATATTAACTCTAAATGTAAATGGACTAAACTCTTCAATAAAAAGACACAGAGTTGCAGCCTGGATTAAGAAACAAAACCCAACCTTTTGCTGTCTCCAGGAAACACATTTAGCTACAAAAGATAAAAATAGGCTCAAAGTTAAAGGATGGAAAACAATCCTACAAACAAAATGGACCAAAAAAACAAGCAGGAACAGCTATACTTGTATCAGATAAAACAGATTTCAAACTCAAAAAGATAAAAAGAGACCCCAATGGTCACTACATTATGATCAAGGGGACAATACTTCAAGAAGAAATAACACTCATTAACATATACTCACCAAACGAAGGAGCACCAAAATATATCAGACAACTGTTGTCCTCTCTGAAAACAGACATCAGAGAAAACACATATGTAGTGGGAGACTTCAACACACCACTATCAACAATGAATAGATCAACAAGACAAAAAATAAGTAAAGAAACCAAAGCTCTAAATAAGGACCTAGATCAATTGGGCTTAACAGACATCTATAGAACACTAAACCCCAAAAAAACGGAGTACACATTTTCATCAAGCGCACACGGATCATTCTCCAGGATTGATCACATACTGGGGCACAAGACAAACATCAACAGATACACCAAGATTGAAATCATATCAACCATCTTTTCTGACCATGAAGGCATCAAACTAGAAATAAACCATAAAAAGAAGGCAAGGAACTTTCCTACCTCATGGAGATTAAAAACCACACTACTGGAAGACCACTGGACTAATGAGGAGATCAAAGAAGAAATTTAAAAATTCTTTGAATTGAACGACAAGGAGGACACCAATATCCTAAATGTATGGGATGCAGCAAAAGCAGTAATAAGAGGAAAATATATAGCAATAGAAGCTCACATCAAGAAACAAGAAAGAACTCAAAGAAACAACCTAATCTCGAAGCTCAAAGATCTAGAAAAATAACAACAAAAAAACCCCAAAACCAGTAGAAGAAAAGAAATAATAAAAACAAAAGCAGAAATAAATGAAATTGAAACTAAAAAAACAGTCCAAAAAATCAATGAAACCAAGAGCTGGTTCTTTGAAAAAATAAATAAAATAGACAAACCCCTAGCCAGGCTCACAAAGGAAAAAAAGGAGAAAGCACAAATAAACAGGATCATCAATGAAAGAGGAGAAATCACAACGGAAACAGCAGAAATCAAAACAATAATCAGTAACTACTATGAACAGTTATATGGAAACAAGTTTAACAATCTAGAGGAGATGGACAAATTCCTACAACTCTACAATCACCCAAAGCTAGATAAAGAAGAAATAGAACACATAAACAGACCAATTACAAGGAGCAAAATTAAAATGGTAATCAAAAACCTCCCCAAAAACAAAAGCCCAGGACCTGATGGATTTACAAATGAATTCTACCAAACATTCAGAGACGAATTAGTGCCTATCCTTCACAAACTCTTCCAAAAAATTGAGAAGGAAGGGACAATACCAAACACGTTCTATGAAGCCAACATTACACTAATACCAAAACCGAACAAGGACAACACAAAAAAAGGAAAACTACAGGCCAATCTCCCTAATGAACACTGATGCAAAAATCCTCCATAAAATTTTAGCTATGAGAATCCAACAATGTATCCATAAGATAATTCACCACGACCAAGTAGGATTCATTCCAGGGACACAAGGATGGTTTAACATCCGAAAATCAATCAACGTTATCCAACACATCAACAAAAAGAAATATAAAAACCATATGATAATAGGGCCTCCCCGGTGGCGCAGCGGTTGAGCGCTGGGTTGCGAAGCTGCCCGCGGCCTCTGCGGCGCCGGTTCGATCCCCGGCTGCTCCCCGGCCACCAGAGGAGGGTCCCACATGGCGTGCAGACCTCTCCTGCCGCCCGCTGCTCCCCTCAGCAGTGTACTTCAGTCCTTCTGCCTGCTCTGCTCCCCGCTCTGGCTCTGGTGAATTCTCTCACCCTCCCGCTCTTCTGACTGTACCCAGTGCATGTATAAACAAAACAAACAAACCAGCAAACAAATAAATAAAGTATGCCTCTATTTAAAAAAAAAAAAAAAAAAAAAACCATATGATAATATCAATAGATGCAGAGAAAGCTTTCGGCAACGTGCAACACCCATTCATGATAAAAGCCCTTGAAATTATTGGAATACAAGGAACATACCTCAACATATTAAAGGCCATCTATGACAAGCCAACAGCCAGTATTATTCTCAATGGTGAAAAGCTGAAAGCAATTCCATTAAGATCTGGAACAAGACAAGGATGTCCACTCTCACCACTGCTTTTCAAAATAACACTGGAAGTCCTAGCCAGAGCAATAAGACAAGAGAAAGACATCCAAGGAATCCAAATAGGAAAAGAAGAAGTCAAACTATCACTATTTGCAGATGATATGATAATATACATAGAGAACCCCAAAAACTCCACAGAAAAACTAATTCAACTCATCAATCAGTTCAGTAAAGTGGCAGGATACAAAATCAACACGCAAAAGTCAGTAGCCTTCCTATACACAAACAAAAAATCTGAAGATGAAGAAATCAAAAAAAAACATCCCTTTTTTTATTGAAATAAAAAAAATCAAATATTTGGGAATAAACCTAACAAAAGAGGTAAAGGACCTATACAACGAAAACTATAAAACACTGTTAAAAGAAATAGAAGAAGACACAAAGAAATGGAAAGACATCCCCTGCTCATGGATTGGAAGAATAAACATTATTAAAATGGCCATCCTACCAAAAGCAATCTACAGATTCAATGCTATTCCAATCAAAATTTCAATGTCATTCTTCAAAGAAATAGAACAATTATTGATGAAATTCATATGGAATCACAATAAACCCCGAATAGCCAAAGCTCTACTGAAAAAAAAAGAAGGGAATGGAGGCATCACACTCCCAGACTTCAAACTCTACTACAAAGCCACAATCATCAAAACTGCATGGTATTGGAACAAGAACAGACATACAGACCAATGGAATCGAATAGAAAATCCAGAAATAAACCCACAGATTTATGGTCAACTAATCTTTGACAAAGGAGCAAAGACTATGCATTGGAGCAAAGAAAGTTTGTTCAATAAATGGTGCTGGGAAAACTGGGTCGCTACATGCAAAAGAATGAAGCTTGACCACTACCTCACACCATACACAAAAATCAACTCAAAATGGATTAAAGAAGTAGACATAAGACCTGAAACCATAAAATATATAGAAGGAAATATAGGCGAAACACTACGGGATTTGCACATCAAAGACATCTTTACAGACACATCACCCAAAGCAGTGATAGTGAAGGCAAAGATAAACAGCTGGGACTACATCAAATTAAAGAGCTTCTGCACAGCAAACGAGACAATAACAAAAACAAAGAGAAACCCCACCAACTGGGAGAACATTTTTGCACACAACACTAATGATAAAGGACTGATCACAAAAATCTGCAAAGAGCTGATGAGACTTAACAACAACAAAGAAAATATCCAGTCAAAAAATGGGCAGAAGAGCTAAAAAGAAACTTCTCTGAAGAGGAAATGCAAATGGCCAGCAGACATATAAAAAAATGTTCAACATCACTTGTCATCAGGGAAATGCAAATGAAAACTACCATGAGATACCATCTTACACCAGTGAGAATGGCACAAATTAAAAAAAGTAGCAATAACAAATGTTGGCGAGGGTGTGGAGAAAAAGGAACACTCCTGCACTGTTGGTGGGAGTGCAAACTGGTCCAACCACTATGGCGAGCTGTGTGGAGATTTCTGGACCTACTAAACATAGAGCTTCCATATGATCCAGCAATTCCACTCCTAGGTATTTACCCAAAGGACACAGAAACATCAATTCCAAAGAACACCTGCACCCCTATGTTTATAGCAGCACTGTTTACAATAGCTAAGCTTTGGAAACAACCCAAATGCCCAAAAATAGATGACTGGATCAAGAAGATGTGGTACATATATACCATGGAATATACTCAGCATTCAAAAAAACATAAACACATGCAAATTGCAGCAACATGGATGGCGCTGGAAGGGATCATGCTCAGCGAAATAAGCCAAAAAGAAAAAGAAAAATACCGGATGGTCTCACTCATAGCAGGAATCTAGAAAACTTAAATATGGACCTGGAAAATGAATAACTATAAGAAAGCGAAAATCAAAATCAACAAAAAACTATGAACCAGAGACACTTTTAGGGGGGCGGGGGCGGGAGGGGAGGGATTGGGGTCAGAATGGGGGGGCTGCAATTGTATGGGGAATATAAAAATAAAATGAAAAAAAAAGAATTAAGAGTACAAAAATAAATCTCTTTACATAGTCAAAAAAAAAAAAGAAATATTAGCAATTATATGTAAAAATCAGGCCTTACTCTACTAAATAAATCAATGTTACCTGAAAAAAAAAATCATGTCTGGCTTATAGATTTTTCCAAGATGTAGGGGTCAAGATAAGATTTGTAAAACTAAGGGAACCTTCTGGAAAGGAGTAGGGAAATGAATTATTTGGGATTGACAGGGCGGTAGTTGCCATGGATCTCCAGCATTGAAAATGACATGACATTTCATTGAAGTGAAGTTACTTAGGGTATGAAACGTTCAAAGGCTGATTAGTGGCCACCTTTTGGGGGAAGAAACATTGCATATGCTTTGGTCCTTCCAGGCATCAAAGGGCCACAATTTGTATTATACAAGATATTATATAAGGGAGGAATAACCTGTTTCAGAAAAGACAGTAAAATTTCTTCTGTGAAATAGCTGGGTTTAATGACTTTAAGTGATGGACATTTTTAGCATTCTGTTTAATTACTTCAATAGCAGAGGGTGAATCAGGTTTTTAATTGTTCTCCAGGAAACATGATACTTTGTATTTTTCTAAATATGTATTTATGTCATTTCTTTTAAAATTATTAACATTTTCATGTGTTTGGAATGATTTTTATAAATCTGTTATTCATTTATACTTTTGATTCTTTTTTCCATTCATAACATTAATTGTGCCTATTCTCTTTCTTTCTTTAAACAGATTTTCAAAGCTCTCTCTATCTACAACCCCTTTAAAAGAACCAGGTTTTGATCATATGTTTAACTCTGTTTTAAAAATCTTTTATCACTCTGTTTCTTTCATTTCTACCTATGCCTTTACTTCCTTCTTCCAGCTTTCTTCTTTTTCTGACTTGTTGGGTTGACAGTTTCTTATTTTCCCATATGTGCACTTAAAACTATTAACTTTTACTGAAGTGTTGGGCTAGGTACTCTCCAGGTTTTGATGGGTAGTGTTCTAATTATAAATTTTAAAAAATCTAGTAATTTCCTTACCTTTTAAATCATGAATTATTAAAAGTGGGATTGTTTCCAAATCTATTTGGTTTACATGGTTCATATATTATGTATATTATCGTTATATTGCCAGAGAACGTTCAGTATAATATTGATTCTTTTCAATTTGATGAGGTGTATTTTCTGGATATATGTTTTTTTTAAGATTTATTTAGTTACACAAGAGCTGGGGTAAAGGCCAGAGGCATGGGAGGGTGAGACAATTCACCAGAGACAGAGTGGGGTGCAGAACAGGCAGATCTACCGAAATACACTGCTGAGGGGAGCAGGGGATGAGACAGGAGAGGTCTGCCATGCCAAGTGACTATCTCCCTGGCAGGCCCAGAATTGAACCCTCACTGCAGAGGCTGTGGACAGCTTCATAGCTCTGCACTCAACCCCCTGGGCCACTGGGGAGGCCGATATATGGTTATTTGTGTAAATGTTTTTGCATATGAAAATAATAGTTATTGTGTTGAGTGTAAGATTCTTTATTCCTACGACATTGCACATTTGTGTATCATAATAATTTTATCTGATTTTCTTATCTGATTCTGAGCATGAAAGATGTACCTCCTAACGTAAGTCTGAATTTGCCAACTTAACCTTGTAATTCTGTTTGTTTTCTTTCAATATAGAAGCTATTTTGGTAACAATCCTGCTTATAAGTTTGCTTTGTTTACAAGCTTGCTCCTTTTATATATATATATATATATATATATATATATATATATATATATATCAGATATCTCTTTGCCTCATTAAATATTTGATACTTAAAAATATCACTACCTTATCTTGATTTATTATTTTTTGTTGTAATTTTGTTATGTCTACTTTTAAACTTTGGTGTTCATTTGTTTTAGATATGTCTCTTATTAGTGACATACAAGATTTTAGAAAACCTAATCTGAAAATTTGTCTCATAATAGGTGAGTTCAACCAATTTGAACTTCTATATCACATATTTTGGGATTTATTTCTATTATACTATTTTGTGTTTTCTGTGTTATCTTGTTTTATCCTTTTACATAGCTGTGTTACGTGCACATTGTAAACCTAAATGGAACATTTTAGATTTTTTTCTAACATTGCTTTTGCATAAATTGTTATATAAATTATTACTTTATCATGAGAAATAGAACAAGCAGGTCTGGTTTTCTTTTATAGATTAATATTCTTTATACATAGTAAAGTTATGCGTCAGATTTTACATTTTTAATTTCTTTATTGCTGTGATTCTACATATTTGAGGATATGAATATCTGATTTTAAAAAAAGCATGTGATCTTTCCCCAGGCAAAATGTTTGTGTTTGCTTGTCAAGGTTGTGCTTATTTTTAGGAGTCTATGGCTCCCCTGGAGTTCAGTCTTGATTTAAAGGTTTGGTGAGGGGAGATCAGAGCAAATCCCGTGATATTTATGCTGCCAATAACACAAATGACACAGCTATAGGATTTAAGATTTGTTTCTTCTTTACATGTTCACTGTGTGGAATTTGCACGTGTGATATGAATTGTGATAAGGGAGGATGTGTAAACTTTATTTTTTTTTAAGATTTTTTTTCTTTATACAAGAACTGGGGTACAGGCCAGAGGCACGGGAGGGTAAGAGAATTCATCAGAGGCAGAGTGGGGAGCAGAACAGGCAGACGACCTAAAACACTGTTGAGGGGAGCAGAGGGCGAAACAGGAGAGGTCTGCTGCGCCGTGTGTGAATCTCCCTGGCCGGCTGGGAATTGAACCTGCGCTACAGAGGCTGCTGACAGACACAAAACGCTGTGCTCAAGCTACTGTGCCACCATGGAGGCCAAGATTTGTGAACTTTAACACAAGACAAAAAGAAATATGGGGCCCGAAAAATTGCTTACTTACATTGCTGATAATCAAGCCTCATCCAGAGCAAAACAGGAAGCCACATTGTATCATTTGTACCTGGATCTCTAGTCCTTTCATGGATCATTTGGAGGTAACATTGTGCACTGGTTAGTGCTCTGTGGTCTGGCCCCTGTATTCATGTCCCAGCTTGGCAGTGTCTGAGGTTTGTAACCTTGGGCAAGTTAAATGGGGAAATTAGAATATCTGCCTGTAAGGAACTTAAGAAAGCGCTGGCACTTTCTAAGAACTGAGTAAAGGCTCGCTAAATGACAAAATGACTATGGCGATATTTATATTTATTTATTTATTAAAGATTTATTCATTTATTTATACAAACACTGGGTACTGTGAGAGCACGGGAGGGTGAGAGGATTCACCAGAGCCGCAGAAAGGAACGGAACAGGCAGAAGGACCGAAACACACTGCTGAGGGGAGCCTCGGGGGCAGGAGAGGTCTGCGCACCATGTGGGACCCATGCCCAGCGGCCGGGCATTGAACTGGTGCTGCAGAGGCCGCGGGTAGCTTCGTAGCCCAGAGCTCAACCGCTGCGCCACCAGGGGAGGCCCTACAATATTTATAATTAGAATGGTTGTTTTAGTTAAAAGTAGCCTTTCTGACTTTATTTTTCAGCCAGCAAAAGTGAACTCATTAAGACAGTTTCTTAGACTTTTTGTACATTGTCCTAAGCATGTTTCCACCTGGACAATCCCTGGGAAGGATGGAGTGGGATGTACTAGTTCTCAACATAGAACCATGCCATAGCAACTGCTTAGAACGCTGACTATCTGCAGTGCTTTCCAAGCAGATTGAAATTGTGAAGCATTCTGCATTTCCTTTCCATGATTTGTGGTGTAGATCTGGGGTCATTCGATACAGCTCTTCGTTTTGACTCTTTGGAGAACTTTTGTGGGAAACACCACTAAAGCTGTGATAAGGGGGAGATTTCAGAAGACTGGTTATAATTTTAGAAAGGAGATACTTAGAAATAAATGATACATATTTACACAAATCGATTAAAAAATTGAAAAAAACTTTAAAAACTTTAGACTGAAGGTCTGGATGTGATAACATTCGGGCACTAATTTGGTGCCTGAATAATTTAAACAACATATTGTAGCACTTATAAACATGTATGGGTAAAGGATCAAAATTAATTAATTAGACATTTATATTTCTGTCACATGCTTGCAAGGATGTCTCCTTATTCTCTGGGATCAATGGTCCTTTTGGTGACACACCAGGGACCAGATGGAAAACATTTGCTACTATTTTCCATACTTGTCAAAATTGTTTTTCAATCATTACTCTTATAATACAACATAGTCGTGAAGTATAAAAACCAGTAATAAGTCACAGTAAAGAAAATAGTCATAATAAATTGAAGCATTGCTGTGAAATGAAAACTAAGCTAGATTTTAAAATGAAAGTAAATATGAATCATATTTTAAGCTGATTAGAAATTATAAATTAAAAGCTATACAAAGATAAAATGATAGGGATTTGATTTTTACTTTCCTCTGCTCTTTGCGTAATATTTAGATGTATTTTTAGCATCTAAAAAGCTCAAGCTATATCTTACACTTCACAAGTCATCACTTAAAAAATGGTAACAGTTTGTCATCAACAAATAAGAAATGTGTTAATGAATTTTAATTTGTTAACTAAAGATTATTCTGAAGCACTTGGTTTGATTTTATCATTGTTACCAGTTCAGCTAAGGCTTTTTTTTTAATATTTTACCAATTTTTTTTTGGAAATTCCTTTCTTTCTTTTTTTTTAAATTTATTTATTTATATAAGAACCAGGTACAGTCATAAATGTGGAAAGGTGAGAGAATTCACCAGAACCAGAGCAGGGGCCAGAACAGGCAGACTGACAAAGTACACTGCTGAGGGGAGCAGCGGGCACGGCAGGAGAGGTCTGCGTGTCATGTGGGACCCTCTCTGGTGGCCGGGGATCAAACCAGTGCTGCAGAGTCTGTGGGCACCTTCCCAGCCCAGCGCACAACTGCTGCACCACTGGGGAGGCCCCCTAAGGCTTCTATTTTTGACAGATATCTTCAATATGAAAATAATCTTTGTCATAATTTCAGGATTTACAATTTTCCTGGCTTACTGTTGTCTTTTCTCTGAGGTGTCTACATTATGGTAGAGTTAAAACATCTGTTTAATATTAGATTGGCAGGGATTTAGAGAGTGAAATTCACAACAATGGCTGCACAAAATCCTTTTTGTTTTATGCCTTTGGGTGTAAAATTAAGACACCTATGACATTATGAGACATTTGTATCTGGAGCAACATCTCAGAAAATGAACAAGAAGTTCTGAATTTTTCCCTATTTGGCCAATGGAACAATAAAAATAACTCCCTATCATGTCAGCAGCCAATATGTGAATGCACATATTTTTAAGGAGAACGGCCCCCCTGCAGCTCAGGATGTTTGCACAGGCATCCAAATCCAGAGGGTTAGATTACAAATATTTCAACTGGGAGTGAAATGAAGAATCCTTCCATATTTCTAGCAATAGAGGAAAAGAAACAAAAATTTCCAAAAAGCAGAATTTTTCAATGAAACTCATTTCCTAATAGCCAGTAGTTATATTTACTATTACAGGTGTACCAGGCTGTCCTCTGAAAAAGTACTCAGTAAAACTGATGCAAAAGCAATAAAACCATTCTTTGGGGAAACTGCTTTTTTGGATTCCATTTATTGCTAATTTATTTGAAATGAAACTGTAGCATGTTCATATTGTGTCCATTTAGGTCTCCTTTTGAGGGTGATTTCAAAGGTATCTTCATAAACAGTAGAAGTATCAAGTAGCTCAGATTAGTGAGTCTCTTATGATGGCTTTTAGGTCCACAGTATTTCTTTCTACTGATTTCTCTTTGTGGATATATGACACCTATTCCCAAAGTATAACCTGGAGTAATTATTGAGGAGCTTTTAAAAATCACAATGCCTGCTCCCAAGGCTCCCAAGAGTACCTTCTCCTGACCCAAGAAAGTAGCTTTCAATGGTGATGAGAGCTAAAAGGGCCCTGGGAGCAACAGTTCCAGGGGATCACTGTTGCCCCTCTGTTTCAGCTGGCAGCTCACTGCTTCTTGGTTTGTGTGTGATCTCACAATCACAAAAGAAGTTTAAAGCAGGGCGTATCTGATTAAAAGTGAAAATGAAATCCTACTGGCACAAATGAAAATTGGTTGAGTGCAGTTACATGAGTCACACACACACATATGTGATAACTATGGCTAACATATGTTTAGCATTTATTATGTGTTCTTTATATATTATTTAACTCTTAAAATAGCACTGTGATGTAGGCATGATTAGCCCCATTTTACAGATGAGGAAATGGGCCTTAGGGATTAAGGAATTTGTCCCAACTACCTAGCCCCTACACACAGCAGCTGGAAATATTTTCATGGTTCTCTGAAAAGTCATATTTATAAAACATTCAAAACCTCTCAAACCCATGGTCTACAAGATTCCTGGGTACATGACTAGCCCGTGATAAAGTATACAACACCTCCTCACCAACTCTTCTGGAGACCCACCACATTGCTAGGTCCTCGGGTAGAGAGTAAATTGACACTTGCCCTTAATGAGAAATAGCCTAGAAGCTTAAGGGAGATAAAGTTAGACAAAGCTAGAAAGACTCATAAAGAAACGGTTAACACTGTTTATTCACCTGGGGAAATGTGGTCAATGAGTGAAAGGAAAGAACAATAATTGTCTAATAAAACTGAAAGTCAATATGAAAAAAAGATGCTGCTTTTAGTATATAAAAACGGAGAGCTGAAAGGGATCTCCAGAAGCAAAGAACAAATGAATTCTAGTTTCCTTGTTTAAAAACAAATTCTTGAACACAAGTCTTGATTTTAACATTTTTAGATATTGTGATGTTACTTAATAGCAAAAGACGGTTGACTTTCAGGTCTTAAGCTTCTCCAGAAGGAAAAGTCTGGTCTTCAAAACATTTCTAGCTAAAAAGCTTCAACAAATTCTGGCAATAGTTTGGAATCGTGAACAACCTTGTTCTTTCTCAAATTGTTCCACTCAAAAGTCTCTTTTATTTACTCCTTGGCAAACGGTTTGGATTACCCTAAACCATTCTGCCTCCCCGAATTCCCCTCCAGTCACATTTGCCACGTCGACTCTCAAGATGAATCTGGGTCTGTGTGCCTGATCAGGGGGGCAGAGCCACCAGCTGTAATGTGCCCGGGCAGTGTTTTCCCTTTGGACTGCCAACCTGAGTCAGGCCCGAGTGGGTGGGTGATTCAAGATGAAATGAACATTGGCTCCATCTAAGCTTTTGGTTCTGATGCTTAGCAAAACGTCTTTGTCCTGTGTGCCAGGGAAATGCATGTTTAGAAAAAAATAGGCAGGGAATTGTTATATAAAAGTAAAATTGCTTTTATGACCTCAGGACTGGCATATTAAAGTGCTATCTAAAGAGGGGGGAATATAACTAGAGGTATATTACAAATTCCCCTTTTTTATGTTTAATATATTTTATTTTATATAAATATTACAACATTTTTCATTTTTGCACAATGTATGCATTTTCATTTTGGTTACATACCCAATACAGACTAATTATAATAAAGAAAAAATCAAAATCAACAATCAACTATAAACCAGAGTCTCACTAGGGTGGGGGTAGGAGAGGAGGGATTGGAGTCAAAATAAGGCAGGTGCAATTTTATGGTGTACAACTCACCCTTTTAAGGTAGATTAGAACTTGAGTTCCCCTTTGAAAGGATTTTAAGGGAATACTTTGGCTTTCAAGAAGCATGCTCTTGTTTTCTCCCAGATCATGAAAGTATTGGAAAGTGATGACTCACAAAACCAAGAAGAATCTTCTCATTAGCTGATGTGAGACTATCTGACTATATATTACCCTTTAAAACTTACCTACAGAAGGATGTCACTTGAATTCTAATATTGATTCATAATTTTAGGTAATTTTTACGTGGAACAATGAATTGATGTCCAATTTGACATCAAGGACATTTATTTTTCCTTTCATTCAGTGACATTTTTAACCTCTTGAGCTATGCTGTGTTTTGGTAAACTCATAGTGACATCTGAAATACGTCTCCCCATTTTCTCCTAGAAGTAGATGATGCCTGAACAGAATAATTCTATTTTTTTTCCTAGCTGAAGCTATTATGGCAGAAGTGAATGTTTCATCTCTACTCACTCAGAGTTTTGCTGTCTTTGAAGTTTTAGATTTTTAAAATACAGTCGGGAAGGGAATAACAATACAACTATGAATTGCATTTGTAGAAGGTAGAATACATTGAATATACTACAGCTTACATATGCATAATGTATATATTGCTAATTCAGGACCTACACACTGTCACAGTGCTATCTTTGTAGTTTTCTCCTCCACAGTTATAAGACTGACTATAATTTTGTAGTCTTAAAAAAAAACCCTACCATTAAATGGCACTGAGAGCTAGTGTTGAAACTTTTAACTCCTCAGAAAATGAACAAAAATAGAACTAAAATGACCTCCCTACATACACACACAAGTCCGCATCAAAACGGCTTCCTATAACTGGAGCAAGTGTGGTTTAACATTCTTAGAAAGAAAAAAAAGATCCGTATTTTCTGTGTGGAAGCAACAACACTGAGTGTTCAAGTAAGAGGAAGTTACAGGAACTGAAAGATCCTTTCAAGGAAGAATGAATAGCTAAGAGAGTTAATGAAGGGAATGAATAAATAAATGCATTAAGGTCATGACACTATTAATTTGGAAAAAGCTGTCTTCAAATGTTCAAAAAAATATCCCAAAGAAAAGCAGACTAAATCATAGTAATATGGCTTAAATTAGAGTAATGCGGTAAAACTAAGTAGGTCTGGTATTATTATTTTATTTGAAGACCAATTTTGAACAATCCTTCTGGGATAATTGATGATGGTGTGAAAAAGATTTTTGGGAAATGAATGATTTTGTTAAAGATTTCTATAGAGATGGTCTTTTAGGGGTGGGAGAACACCAGCCATTTATGGCTGCTTTGCTCTGGTGAAAGATTTCCACTCCTTTCTTGCCATCTGCAAACCTGCTGCAGCTTGGAGTCTCCAGTTCTCTTTTATACTCCTGCAGCTGAGACGGGAGACTCAAATCACAAGAACTGGGAAGAAGGGACCATCAGGCAAACTTTATATTTGTGTATATGTGTACGATCGTCCACAGAACTCTAGATTAAGAACTGGAAGCTCCGGATCTCAGACGCTCAATTGCTACATGGTTTAGAACCAGCTGTTCTGTTCATCATAATTCCGTTTTTTCCCATCTGTGAGTTATGTTGCTGACATCATTGGGTTATAACAGGGATGAAATGTGTTGTGGAAATGCAAAGTGTATTATAGATTCATTATTACTAACTCTAAAGTAATTCTGTGCTGCTTCTCCACCCCACTTTCCCAGCATTTTTGCCTCTAACCCAACACTGCCCTTGTTGATAGGTTGTCAGAGGCAGTGCCCTGCACTGTGTGAGATGAAGAAGCTTAAGAGAGAGGTACCAAGAGGTCAGTTGCCCCAGGTTACCAGCTACACCCCCCACTAAGATTCATAGCCTGGAAGAATATTTCTGATAATTACTGTGCAATAACAGAAATGTTTCTGAACAATTATTTATTCTAGTTCTGAGTTCTCTCATTCTCATCTCTAAAATTAAGACATAGGATTGGTATGAAGAAGGCTCTTACTCTGAAAGTCACTGTTTCTGTACTACAAAGAGTTCCATCCACTTTATTAAGTTATGGGTTGGGTATGATGGGGCTTGGTTTACTGAGTTTTGCTTGAGATGGGTTTTCAAAATGACAGCATGTTACAAAATACACATATTGTTATGCATAAAGTACATATTTTAGTGGGCGTGGAAAGGAATGTCTACTGACTTGTATGAGGCAGAGCAGAAACTTGGTATTGATATTATCGGTGCATGATTTATAGGTCTGAACACATAATCAAAAGGGCACTTAAGAAGGAATTTTTTTCATTCTTTATGAGGGTTCACAGACTAAAGAAATAATAGTTTAAGGTTAAGGAGTATTAGTATGTGCATAGGCATCAAAAAGCTGAAACCACAACTAACTAGACTAATGACTTACCACCAACACAGGGTTTCTCAACAAGGACGTTCCTGACAATTTGAGCTGGATAATTCTTTGTTATGGGGCAGTCCTGGGCATTGGAGCATATTTTACAACATCCTTGGCCTCCACTCACTAGATGCCATTAACACTCTCCCACTTGTGACAAAGCAGAATGTCTCCACACATTGCAAAATGACGCCTATGTTTGTTGGGGGCAAAATTACCCTTGAGAGGCAAAATCACTGCTGGTTGAAAATTGCTGTTTTAATTTTGTGGTTAACAATAAGCACTTAACAGCTACATTCTGACAGCTTTAAGCTGCTGGTGATAGAAGTGGGGAAGTGAGTTGAGAAGACTCTCTACTCAAGAGAGACGGCAGAGGAAGTTCAAGCTCAGTTCAGAATGAGTCCAGAAAGATGTTTGGCAGCACTATGGAGGTCTTTCCTTGCAGAAGGAAATTCAGCCCTTTTTTCCTTTCATGTTGCCACATGCCTCCTTTCTCTGACTCTCCAGAAGGAAGTTATGTCTCAAAGCTCTTCTTTGGAATTTCACCCTGCCTTCACCTAGATGATTCAGTATTTACACAATGGCCGATGACATGAGAAAGCATCCCAGAGGTGACATGTTTGTTTGCCCTGGCCTCATCCACAGATATGTCTCTGACTCCTCTAACAGCCTTGTCCATAAGTTTCAAAAAATGTAATTGGAAATTCCACCTCTTCTCTTGAGGATTTTGTAATGATAACTTTTTCTCTATTAATTGCTCATGTTTCTTTTAACCTAATATTTTCCTGTTAGTAGAATGCATGTATACTAAATGATTTGCTCCAAACTTCATACATCTAAAGGATGTCTTTGCTGGAAGATCCTTATTATCATTTTTTTTTCTAAATTTTTAAAAGCAAAATGTTTGTCAGTATATTAAGGGAGAAAACAGATACGAAATGGTACCACAAATAAAAGGTGGGAAAATTGTTCTATCAATGAAAAGCTAAAGCAAACAAAAGTGAACGATTCTGTCCAATATATCAGCAGGGAAAATGTGATCTAAAGCATGAGGACATAGGCTTGCTTTGGAACAGGACAGCGGGAGTGTTGGATACAGAGCCAGGTCTTGCTAAGAATGATCTTAGAACTGGAGAGCAAAAGAATGAGAACCAGCCCCCAGGAAATGTGACTGGCAGGAATGAAGAAGGAAGCAGTTTCCAGCCAGCTGGCTTGCTATCCAAAAGGCCGTGACACCATAACACTAAGGGTATTAACTCATGAGTCCTCAAATGTTGTAGGGAGAAGAGTCAGGTAGAGCCTGGACTTACCATGTTGTGGATTTGTCAATAATTTTAGGTGTACTGGAACCATAGACATACTTAGCATAAGCACCCGTAGGTGAGCAAGGGTAGAAGAGGGCAGGTTGCATATTCCTAAAATGGATGAACCTCCTACAATGTAATTAGGTTTAGAAGATGTGAAAAAAGCCCTGCAATATCCTCCATATGTATCAAGAACTGTGGCATTTCATGCAATAAATGATTTTTTTAGAGTTATTTATTTATACATGAACCGGAGTACAGAACAGAAGTGCGGTGGTGTGAGTGGATTCACCAGAGACAGAGCATGGAATGTTTTAAATGCACTAAAAAAGACATTCTTCTTAAATTTGAGCTTATGACAGAGTAGATTATTCTTTATTATTCAATAGATCTAGTGAGAAACTAGTGGGTCATGCATTACAAAAATCAAAACAACTGGCCAACAAATCTTTTTCAAGTATAAAAGTGAGCTCCTGGGAATTCCTGTGGTGTTAGCTTGGGGATGGAAAAGCAACTTCTATACTCAGGGAGTGTCGAAATCTGTCACCATTTCCCTTTTTTCTTTCTTCTACTGTGCCTCAGCCTCCAAGAATTCAGTGTCCGCAAAAGCAGTTGGTACAGAGGATGTAAACTGCTTTTGGAGATCTTTCCTCTCTGTTTAGTGGAATTCTGGTTTCAAGATGTAGAGGCCAAACCACTGCTTTTCATTCTCTCAGTTCTCCCGCCATTTGACCATGGACTTGGGCTTATTTGTGAAACTTTCCTGCAACCAGAGTTAACTACGGTCTTTGTTCTCTGGCTGAGGAATGGGAAGAGGATCTACGGCATCTAAGAGAATATTGGGCAGATCACCACGAGGGAAGTTCTTGGGAAAATGACTCTCACAGTTGTTTATGTGTTCCTGGGATGGCTCCCAAGCTCATGTGATTCAATCTGATCCTATTCAGCATATGAGACGAGGCACTGGGCATCACAGACACTGGAGAGAGTTCCAATAGCCCTGCTAAGGCTCTGAAAACAAAATATTGGGGCCACTGCTGGCTGAAGGTGGGCTGGAACTCTTTTTCTGAATCTAGTCAGGTATGCTTCATGCTAAAACTATGTGTCAACATTTCTTGCCAGTTTTATGCAAGACTCAATGACATCATTGAAGATGTCCAGAATATAATCCAAATTACTCAACTTCCGAGGAATCAGGAAAGTTTCAACCCTGAAGAGGAAAATATATAGCAATAGAAGCTCACATCAAAAAACAAGAAAGAACTAAAAGAAACAACCTAATCTCGAAGCTCAAAGATCTAGAAAAAGAACAACAAAAAAACCCCAAAACCAGTAGAAGAAAAGAAATAATAAAAACAAAAGCAGAAATAAATAAAATTGAAACTAAAAAAACAATCCAAAAGATCAATGAAACCAAGAGCTGGTTCTTTGAAAAAATAAATAAAATAGACAAACCCCTAGCCAGGCTCACAAAGGAAAAAATGGAGAAAGCACAAATACACAGGATCATAAATGAAAGAGGAGAAATCACAACGGACACAGCAGAAATCAAAAGAATAATCAGTAACTACTATGAACAGTTATATGGAAACAAGTTCAACAATCTAGAGGAGATGGACAAATTCCTACAACTCTACAATCACCCAAAGCTAGATAAAGAAGAAATAGAACACCTAAACAGACCAATTACAAGCAGCGAAAATGAAATGGTAATCAAAAACCTCCCCAAAAACAAAAGCCCAGGACCTGATGGATTTACAAATGAATTCTACCAAACATTCAGAGACGAATTAGTGCCTATCCTTCACAAACTCTTCCAAAAAATTGAGAAGGAAGGGACAATACCAAACATGTTCTATGAAGCCAATATTACACTAATACCAAAACCGAATAAGGACAACACAAAAAAGGAAAACTATAGGCCAATCTCCCTAATGAACACTGATGCAAAAATCCTCAATAAAATTTTAGCTATCAGAATCCAACAATGTATCCATAAGATAATTCACCACGACCAAGTTGGATTCATTCCAGGGGCACAAGGATGGTTTAACATCCGAAAATCAATCAACGTTATCCAACACATCAACAAAAAGAAATATAAAAACCATATGATAATATCAATAGATGCTGAGAAAGCTTTCGACAAAGTGCAACACCCATTCATGATAAAAGCCCTTGAAATTCTTGGGATACAAGGAACATACCTCAACATCATAAAGGCCATCTATGACAAGCCAACAGCCAGTATCATTCTCAATGGTGAAAAGCTGAAAGCAATTCCATTAAGATCTGGAACAAGACAAGGATGTCCACTCTCACCACTGCTTTTCAATAAAATACTGGAAGTCCTAGCCAGAGCAATAAGACAAGAGAAAGACATCCAAGGAATCCAAATAGGAAAAGAAGAAGTCAAACTATCACTATTTGCAGATGATATGATAATATACACAGAGAACCCCAAAATCTCCACAGAAAAACTAATTCAACTCATCAATCAATTCAGTAAAGTGGCAGGATACAAAATCAACACGCAAAAGTCAGTAGCCTTCCTATACACAAACAATAAATCTGAAGAAGAAGAAATAAAAAAACCACTCCTTTTATTATCGAAACAAAAAAAAATCAAATATTTGGGAATAAACCTAACAAAAGAGGTAAAGGACCTATACAAAGAAAACTATAAAACACTGTTAAAAGAAATAGAAGAAGACACAAAGAAATGGAAAGACATCCCCTGCTCATGGATTGGAAGAATAAACATTATTAAAATGGCCATCCTACCAAAAGCAATATACAGATTCAATGCTATTCCAATCAAAATCTCAATGGCATTCTTCAAATAAATAGAACAATGATTGATGAAATTCATATGGAATCACCAAAAACCCCGAATAGCCAAAGCTCTACTGAAAAAAAAGAAGGGAATGGAGGCATCACACTCCCAGACTTCAAACTCTACTACAAAGCCATAATCATCAAAACTGCATGGTATTGGAATAATAATAGACTGACAGACCAATGGAATCAAATAGAAAATCCAGAAATAAACCCACAGATTTATGGTCAACTAATCTTTGACAAAGGAGCAAAGACTATGCATTGGAGCAAATAAAGTTTGTTCAATAAATGGTGCTGGGAAAACTGGGTTGCTACATGCAAAAGAATGAAGCTTGACCACTACCTCACACCATACACAAAAATCAACTCAAAATGGATTAAAGAACTAGACATAAGACCTGAAACCATAAAATACATAGAAGGAAATATAGGCGAAACACTACGGGATTTGCACATCAAAGACATCTTTACAGACACATCACCCAAAGCAGTGAGAGTGAAGACAAAGATAAACAGCTGGGACTACATCAAATTAAAGAGCTTCTGCACAGCAAAAGAGACAATAACAAAAACAAAGAGAAACCCCACCAACTGGGAGAACATTTTTGCACCCAACACTAATGATAAAGGACTGATCACAAAAATCTGCAAAGAGCTGATGAGACTCAGCAACAACAAAGAAAATAATCCAGTCAAAAATGGGCAGAAGAGCTAAAAAGAAACTTCTCTGAAGAGGAAATGCAAATGGCCAACAGACATATGAAAAAATGTTCAACATCACTTGTAATCAGGGAAATGCAAATCAAAACTACCATGAGATACCATCTCACACCAGTGAGAATGGCACATATTAAAAAAACTAGCAACAACAAATGTTGGTGAGGATGTGGAGAAAAAGGAACTCTTCTGCACTGTTGGTGGGAGTGCAAACTGGTCCAACCACTATGGCGAGCTGTGTGGAGATTTCTGGACCTACTAAACATAGAGCTTCCATATGATCCAGCAATTCCACTCCTAGGTATTTACCCAAAGGACACAGAAACATCAATTCCAAAGAGCACCTGCACCCCTATGTTTATAGCAGCACTGTTTACAATAGCTAAGCTTTGGAAACAACCCAAATGCCCAAAAATAGATGACTGGATCAAGAAGATGTGGTACATATACACCATGGAATATTACTCAGCATTCAAAAAAGATAAACACATGCAATTTGCAGCAACATGGATGGCGCTGGAAGGGATCATGCTCAGCGAAATAAGCCAAAAAGAAAAAGAAAAATACCGGATGGTCTCACTCATAGCAGGAATCTAGAAAACTTAAATAAGGGACCAGGAAAATGAATATAAGAAAGTGAAAATCAAAATCAACAAAAAACTATGAACCAGAGACATTTTTGGGGGGTGGGGGGCGGGAGGGGAAGGATCGGGGTCAGAATGGGGTGTTTGCAATTGTATGGGGGAATATAAAAATAAAATTGAA
This sequence comes from Talpa occidentalis, assembly GCF_014898055.3. NCBI lineage: Eukaryota > Metazoa > Chordata > Mammalia > Eulipotyphla > Talpidae > Talpa > Talpa occidentalis. The sequence goes on from NW_023601433.1 coordinate 24,422,108, forward strand.
TATTAAAAAAAAGATAACATGTAAATTTCAATGCCGCAGTGACACAGAATTTGAAATTATTTGCAAAGACTTAAAACAGCTATTTTAAAATGCTCCAGGAAGCAATTACAAAGGCTCATGAAACAAATGAAAAAAAAAAATCTTAGAGAAAGTGATATTAAAAGCAGATAAAAAATTAAAAAAATATCTGAAAAAACCATATAACTGAAATAAAAAATAACCCCACTAATAAACTCAGTGGATGAACTTAATTGCATAAACAGGGATATCTGAGGAAAGATCCAGAAAATGTGATGACAGATCAATAGAAATTATCCAGTTCAAACAACAGAGAGAAAAGACAGGGAGAGAAAAAGAACATAAATCTCAGGAAACTTTGGGATAATAGAAAAAAGCCTAACATTCATTTCATAAATATCCTAAAAGGAGAGGAGAGTGATGCTGAAAAATTATTCTTAAAAAATGGTTAAATATTAAGAAATTTGGCACAAAATATACATCTACAAATTTAAGATAATGAGCAAATCCTGATCGGGATAATCCCAAGAATATCCATTCCCACAGTATGACGAATATATATATATTTATACACATAAAAAACTAACAAGAAAGAATAATCTTGAAAGCAACCAGAGGAAAATGTTCATTGTTCATAGAGAAACCATGATTCTCATGACTATGATATTCTTATCAGAAAAATGGAGGCCAGAAAGAAGTAAGAAAATGTTCAAGTGCTAAAAATAAAGAGCTACCAATTCAAAACTCTTTAGCTGGTAGAAACATCCCTCAGAATTGAAGGTGAAAGAAATGCATTCTTACATCGGGAAAACTAAGAGTTTTCATTTTATTGGGAAACTATTATTGGGAATACCCATTCCTCTCGTCTCTATGCACACTAATTCTATTAAAGATCTTTCACACCAAGAGTATGTTTCTTTTCTTTTATCTTTGTGTGTGTAGATGGTCTAATGCCTTTCAGAGAAGGCAGAACTTGATAGTTTGGGGTCCCTAGGTGCCCCTTGGTTCCATGCTAACACTCTCAAGGCAGAACCCCTGGAGCAGCTCTGGGAACTCACACGCCAGGGGAGGTGGCTAAGTAGCCTTATGGAGCCTAGTTCCAGCTTCAGGGTCAGTTTGGAGGTATATTCTTTTGACTGCCTTGCCCAGTAGGTAAGGTGATGAAACCAGCGAGGTCCAAGGGCAAACGTGAGCCCACTGCCACATTTCTTCTGCTGTAAAATGAATTGCTTGGTAGGAAGTGACGGTGTGTGAGTTAAAATAGGTCTGGGATCAAAAGGAGAATAACAATAACAGGTCCTGTCCCAAGTCTGGGCTACACTGTCCCATGGGCCCTGGAGATAATGTTGCTAGTGTTAATCTACAAAATTTAAACTGGCTGTTCCAGCTTGTGACCCTTCTCATCTTAGGACTGAAATCCCACCCACAGTGCTAAAGGGCACACAAGCGTCTTCCTCTAAGACCTCTCTCTGCCAAGTTCCCAATGCTCCATCAAAACAGCTAAACAGTGTAAGGCACTTCTCCTTGAATGTAAACTGAAGGGCCTGTGCTCATTGATGAAGGCAAAGAGATAGCTGGAAGGTGGAGTGTTATTTTGGAAATCCTGCTCAGTGCAGGCCAACACAGCTGGGGGTGGGGTGAGAGAAGCATGTCATATGAATCTTCTCACTAGTAGGACCTGAAATCCAGTACACAGGCCTGTTACACTTGGCCATAAGCAGTCCTGCACAAGCCATGAGTCACAATGCTCCTGTTTGTGCCTGTCACAGCATGTGAGTGAAAGCAGCATTCATATTCTTCTCTTCACCACCAATACCTGCAGAAAGTAACAAAAACAAAAACAGGAAAGTCATTGGCCTGAATTTGACGTTTTTCTTTCCAATGTCTCTTTCTGGGGAACACAGAATAATACTACGATAGAGTGTCTACCATAACAGATGCATTGAACGTTATAAGAACATGTAATAGGAACATTTAATGCTGACCAAGGAGAAAGGGACCCAAAAGCTGGAACACAGAGGATGAGTAGAAGTTGCCCAGAGAAAAGTGTGTATGAGTACATGCTGAGGTTAATGGGGGATAGGAGACTGAAGAGGGCTCCAGGCAGAAGGCATGGCCTGTGTAATGTCCTGCTGACAAGGACAACATGGTTCTAGAAAATATAAAAAGAAATTAATTAGCCAAAACACCAAGTAGAAAGTACTGGCTAGCAAGGGATTATGTAGGAGGAATAATTAGGGCTTATGCTACTAAACAAACACTTCTAAGGACAGCCAGCAGCCTATGGAAGGTGGGATGACTCAGGTGGGTTTGCATTTTAGGAACAGCACTTTGGCTGCAGCATAGAGAACAGTGTGAGGGGTGAGGATAATGGAGGCAGGATCGCCATACTGGGCAATCTGTATGGTAGCTCATTCAGCCAAAAGATGATGATCAAATCACAGTAGTGATTAATAGAGACCAAAAAACATGGATAAATTTCAGTGATACTGGGCATCCCTGGTTGTTCAAGGGGTTAAGATGCAAGCTATGAAACTATCCACAGCCATTGCAGCATGAAATCGATCCCAAGACAGGGAGGTGACCCACATGCGCAGCAGACCTCTCCTGTCTCACCTGCTGCTCCTCTCAGCAATGTTTTTCAGTCCATCTGCCTCTTCTACTCCCCACTGTCTCTGGTGAATGCTCTCACCTTTGGCACCTATTCATACAAGAAATATCCCATTCATACAAGAAGTACAAGAAATACCCCATTTCTTGTATAAATATATAAATAAATCTTAAAAAAAAAATTCCTGGCTGCTTAAGAGACATAGAGTTTTGAGTACTCAACATGGGGAATGAGAGAAAGTTCAATGGGTGGCACTGTCATTCTCTTGAAGGAAATAAGGAGAAATAGCAAGTACAGAGGAGAACATAATAAGGTCACAGTCAGTGATGTGCTCCATCTGGGCACACCCCTGTGGAAAGAGCTTGGCAGTTGTGTCTGCTGACCTACCCAAATTACAACAATATTTAAAAGATGAGCAAGAAGATTTTGCAAAAAACCCAAAAGTGGTGAAGAGATAGGAGGAAATGATATTGCTTAAGTAGGTCAACTAACATCACATGGAGTATCAATATCCAGGACTATTATTGAGAAGCTTCCATTTTTTCAACTTATATTTTTATGTGAATAGTACAGTGTGTCAGTTCTCACACTTTTTGGTTCTATAATGTTTTCTATTTTTTCAAATCATTTAAAACTCAAAGCTGATTACATGGCTATATCTAACAATATTTATTCTACTAGAAATAAAAAAATAGAGAAAATTTAGACATGTATTAATTCACTATAAATAACAAGTGTATTACTAGTTAATGTTTATGAAAATAACTATTTTAATACAAAAATTAGTGATAAGAGTAACATTATTTTTTAAAAGTATGTTTTTTTTCAAAACTCTTAAATGTCTGGCTTAATAAAAAAAGCTGAATTACCCTACCTGGTTCTGCCAGCATTTTGTTTTGCTATCACGGTTTATACATCCTTTGGAAAACTCCCATTTGGTTTTGTGGTATCACAAAACAATAAGAGTGAAAAAAAACTAAATAACATCTTAAATATTTATTAAGAGTTGGATCTTGCAGATCCCCAGAAATGGTCTCCTAGGATTGGGGGACTACACTTTTAGAATCCCTGCCCCACGGCAGGAGAGCTTGACAATACAGAGAATCTCAGAAACACATTCTTGATGCCACAGCCAGGAGCAGACTGGAATAGACCGATTGAGATTTCAAAGATGATTTTATGAGAGGTTGTCTGGATGATATCATTTCTCAAAGTTGGGAACGTAGTTTAGAATGTTCACTCAGTTCATTCATCAAACATTTAGTATAATTTTACATTATATGCCAGGAACTAGACACCAGGGCTCTTTCTGTTCTCTTTGGGGCAGATTAAACAGTGAACAAATAAACTAGTAAAATATGTATAAATATAAAGTAGAATTTACTTATCATGTATATGTAAGGATGGCAAATTCTATGCAGAAAAATAATGTCAAGAGGTATAGGGAAGACTAGAAGACTGTGCAAAGGACAAAGGAAGGCCTCCTTGGGAAGGCATTATTTGAGTAAAGACCTGAAGGAAGTGAAGGAACCAAGTGGATATGTGGCAAAAGTGCTTTCCCAGATTAAAAATAAATCTTTAATTTTCCCCCTATTCGTTCTGTAATCAAATCTATTGTATCTGGCATTAGCTGCAAGTGTAAGAAGATGAAAGAACTGTTCAGTGTCTGCTAAGTACCAAGCATTTCATTAGCTTTCATTTCCATATGAGATTTGGGACTTTCAATAAGATTTACAACTTAGTGAAGGAAAGAAAGCACATGTACACGATTCCTGTAGTTGTGTAGTTCTCATGATCAGAAATAGCTGGTTTGAAATTGCACCACCATTAAGTTTTTATGCACCGGATCTATAGAGTCTACAATTCCCTTTCAAGTGGTACAGATGTAGGAAGGGAATTCTTCATTAAAGGAGGGTAAATCAGGAATTTCGTACCTGGTCACACTTTTTAATGGTTTACTTGCGTTTACAAAGTGTGTTCATAAACGATCTCACTTACTCTTCACAGCAATCCAAGAAGCTGGTATTATTCTAAGACATACGATGGCCTCCATTTCTGAGCCGAGCTAACAGGTTCAGAAGGCTAGATAAATTAGCTGGCCATGTGGAAGTGTTGGGACCTACTTTTACCGTAATTTGCCTTTCCGCACAGTGCTTCCCCACGCCATATGGCTGTTATGAGCAGCAACTAAACCAAACAAGCGTTACATTCCCCTGGCTCAGACCCTTCCCTTTGCCAACTGCACAACCAAGGCTGACGGAGGCCAGGGCCGGAAGGAGGAAGTGCGCAGGCGGGTGAGGTCACACACTTCCGCCCTCCGGGTCTGCGCTTGCGCGTGAGAGGACTAACCTCTCAGGGGAAGCCTCCTGGAACTCTGGGTTGGCGCAGAAGCAGAGCAACCTCCAGGCGGAACTGGGGCGTCGCCGGCTCCAGGGACCAACACACCCGGTGTGAAAAGGTGGTAGCAAGCGGAGCAGTGCGCATGCGCGGGCAGTTCTCGGGGTGAAGGGTTGAGAGCCGGACGGGCGGCCAGCTGGGCTGGAGCGGAGCAGCGTCAGGATGGACGAGGACGTGCGGCCCGCCCTGAAGGTCCTCATCATCGGCGAGAGCGGCGTCGGCAAGTCCAGGTGAGGCGGCCCCGCGGTCGTGACGGGGGCGGCGGACGGGGCCGCCGTGGCAGCGTCTCCCGGGCCGGCCCGGAACCGTCAACGGCGCGCCCGAGTGGCCGCGCGGGGTCCCCGCTTGTGCGCCGCGGGCCCCTCCGCCTCGCGGCCCGGCGGCCCCGGCTCCCGCGGCCTCGCTGCCCGCCCTGCCGGCCCCGCCCCGCCCCGCCCCGCAGCCCCCGCCGGCCTGCGCCGGCCCGAGTGGCGGGTCTTGCTCCCCCTGTCGTGGCGAGAGCGCCCCGCGGCTGCCGCCCGCCACGCGAGGCCTGGGCGCCGGGGCCGCGCTGGTCCCGAGGCTTGCCTGGGCGAGGCCGCGGCCCCGGGCTCAGGCCGCTCGTGCCCCGGCGAGCTGGAGTCCGGACTTTATCACTTCGGGATTCAGGTTGGACTTTCTCTAACGACGTGACGCGCAGGGAAGCCTCGTGACGCTGCAGGTTGCCGTCCTGGCCGCGCTGCAACGCCCGCCCCGGCTGCTGCTGTCGTGTTTCATGAGTCAGCCCTGAAAGATCTCTTTGGTCTTCCAGCTGCTTGAGTCACTCCCTGTGCTCTGAGATAGTTTTGCTGAAGCTGTGCGCCACCTTGACAAATGATGGCTCCATTCTGCCGCAGCACAGAAGATAACAGAGTGTTGTTTTTTTCTTTCTAGGCGCGAGGGGAGTGATACTGACAATATTTAGACTTGAGTGTGTGGCGCAGACATGGAGCTCGCGGTGTAGGAAGAGCATCCTGATTTCGTCCAGGTCTGTGGAGCAGTTCCCCGGGTGAATTTATCCTCACCATATTTCCTGTATTCGCTCCTGATACGCTTATATGTCAAGTCACATTCTTAATCGCTTCCTAGCTAAGGATTTTTAGAGACTTAAGGATTTGAAATCTTATTCTCTAATATGTTCTGAAAGTTGATATATTTTTTAAGTATGGTAATATATTTTCATAGTTTTTCTCATTTAATATACTCTGCACTAGAGTGAAGGATTTGTGTTCAACAAGGATTGCAGTTGTAACTCTGAGTTAGGGAAAGTATAGGGTGTGGGGGGGCGGAGGAGGGTGGGAGGGAGAGAGTAAGGGCTAGATAGAACGATCACCATTCCTTTTGACGGTTTAAAAGGTTTATACTGGCATTATCTCAATAAGAACTCCATAGCCTTGTGACCTTTCTTTGTTTCTTGAGATGTGTCTCTCATTTAGGTTAAGGCATATCATATTGCTAAATCTGAAGTCAAGATGAAATCATTTCATGTGATTATAGCCAATAAATGGCAGGGCAGGGCCTCCCCGGAGTGGCAGCGGTTGAATGCTGGGTTGCGAAGCTGCCCGCCTCCTCTGCGAAGCCAGTTCGTTCCCCGGCTGCACCCCGGCCACCTGTGGAGGGTCCCACATGGTGTGCAGACCTCTCCTGCTGCCCGCTGCTCCCCTCAGAAGTGTACTTTGGTCCTTCTGCCTGCTCTGCTCCCCGCTCTGGCTCTGGTGAATTCTCACACCCTCCCGCGCTTCTGACTGTACCCAGTGTATGTATAAACAAACAAACAAATAAATAATACATGCCTCTTTAAAAAAATAAATAAATAAATAAAATTAAAAAACAAATAAATAAATGGCAGGGCATTTTTCCTCCATGTATTGGCTGGATCACTGCCTAGGAAGGCTCTGCAAGAGGTTTTTTGAAGATGTACTCGAAGTACAGTCTTGATTTGATTGATGTTCGTCCACCACACCACAGTCTTTTAAGTGATTTTTTGTTCTTTGTTCCCCTCCCGCAAAAGTATGTGGATCTAATCTGTTCCAAACTTTTCCTCCATACTTAGTAGTGAGTTGTCAGATGCTCCCTGCATAGTTGAACACCTTTAATACCTCTTTCAAGAAGGATGACATTTGTGAGAAAGTGTCTTATTTTTCTAGCTAGATAAGCATTATTTATGATATCCTATGGAAAATAAACCTTGATACTTATCTTTCTGTATAAGATGAGAATAAATAATTCCACTAAAATAGTAATATATGCTTTTTAAATTGAGTTAGTATAAAAACATAGGTCATGGATATAATCTGAAAGGGTTCTAGCCAGTAGTTGGTTTCTGTTTTTGCAGAAACCCAGTGAGGCAATGAGAGATCACTTGTGTTGTTGAGAAATCATTGCACAAGTGTATTTAATTCAAATTTGTGGGTTATTTTTCAAGTTAATTTCAGACTGTTGGAGAATAAACTACGTGTGAGATGAGGATTTTGAAATTAATGCTTCCATTTATGTGACCTTATGTGAACACTGAATGCCTTCATTTTTCACTTTGACAAATGAGGGTAGAACAGAAATCTCTCAAACCCTATCTGATGTTAAATATGTCAAATTCTTTGATTCTGTGGCTAGGCTTAGTGAACTAAAGTAGCAAAGTGTTTCAGAAGGGGCTAGAGAAACCTATTATCCAAATTGCTTTCCCTCCAATGCCCTTTTTATCCCCTTTATTTTTGGCCCGTTTCATACCGGGGATCGAACCGGTGCTGCAGAGGCTGTGGGCAGCTTTGCAGCCCAGCACTCATCTGCTGTGCCACCAAGGGAGGCCCGGCTTTTAAAGTTATTTTATGTTCCGGAAGTGATATGACCTTCAATTTAACAGCACAAATAATGTAGGAAATGGATGGTATTTCTTGTTCAACAATCAGAAAAATTCATAATATTTTACCTCCTCATTGACTCTTGGGCTCCTAGCTTAGGCGCTCGCTCACACAGAATTTCCATCAGAGAAGATGAAAGATGCAGGTGCATTTTTACAGGGAACATTATCTGGTAGCCCATCTCAGAGAATAAAATATGTCTTAAGAAATAATTCAATAAAAAGAAGAAAAACAGAAAATAAAACCTTGACGTATTAGTAAATTCGGGAATCTCGTTTGCAGTCTCTCTCCCTCTCCATCTCTCTCCATCCTATGAGAGAGAGAGAGAGAGAATGGCTGTCACCGCTACTGGTAACATCTCTTTAAAAATTGTGCGTGCTTACTAAGAACGTCTTGCATTCATGCAAATATCTGTTTCTTCAATAAATGACAAAAAATAAATCTTTACAGCTTCATCATGGCCTGCAGTTGATTCTTGGCTCAAGATTTAGTTGGCTTTAGGATTTTATGGATGAATTCTGCATTAGTTTAACATCTCAATTATATTTGTTTTCATTGTTGTTGTCGTTGTCTTGGAGAGAGAAAAAATGGAAATATATTAAATATATTAAATATATTAAATTTCTTTCCACTCAGGATTGGAAACAATCTAAATGAAAACCCCAGGAAACTGTCCAATATATCTCACATATACATAAAATGCTACAGTGTTCAATGAAGAAAGTGGAATATAAAATTCTAGATAGTGTTATTGCAGTTTGGATAGAAAATATTAATGCAATAATCTAGTGTGAATGTAGAATAGAATGGAAAAATTACTTGGTATTAAGTGGAATACTATACAGCGGTGAAAACATGAGGGTGTAGCTACAGCCGATCCTGTGGATCATCTTGCCCACATACTGTTGCGTGAAAGAGTCTAGATAGAAAATGAACATAATAAAATTTATTTATATTTTAAATACCAGACAGAATGAAAATCAAGTTTTAATTATACACTTAATAATACAGAATTATATGAGAACTTGTCATGTAAAGCAAGGGAAATAGTTACTGTAAAGGTCGCATATTGGTGCGCACTCAGAGAAGATGATGATGATATGTGATTTTATGTTTCTCCATCTAGTGAATGGGAGTTCATTTGGTGATTCTTAAACTCTACATTTATACAGCTTGCCCTTATACAAGGGTGTTATAGTTGACAATTCAAAATACTGGAAATCACAAGGAAGAAAGTAAGCTAACTCATAAAAAATATTTCGCTTTTGATGAAAAAGCATAGTTGGCCATTGGTCATTTTATTTCATTCGGCTGTTCAAATTTTGTATAATGCATGCAGCCCTCTCTTATGATCAGAAACACTTGACTAAAACTAATGAAAACAACATCATTGTGCTTACATCCCTGATCCTTAGCAGGTGAAAAGGAACTGCTAAAATTATTTTTAAAATTAATAATTCCTTGATGGCCATAGAAAAACTACTATTAAGGATGAAATTGTGGCCTTCCTGCTAGTCAGGCAGGCGTGGGCACAGCAGCTTCCTTTGGAGTGAATGTCAAATACACCTCATTGATTTTAGTGAGGGGGTTTGGGTTTCTGGCCTAAACCTAGGCTCCTGCTCATTTGCAAATCCAAATAAATATATTTTGTCTTGAAAAAAGTAATTATAAATGTACTCTGTTTAACCCATAAGGTTTATATTGCTTTGATAAAAAAAGTGAAAGTAAGACACTAATTCAAAGCCCAGACCCTTCCAGCTTTCATATACAAGAGTTCTGAAAGTTGTACATACCTATGGAAAGAAAAAAGGCAAAATGATGAAAGGAGACATGATGTCTCATAAAACAAAATTTGAAAAAACTGAAAGATCCTTCCTCTAACTAGTTACCAAGAAACAAACAACGAAAAAGAATAGGGTAGAATAGAATGAAATTCCTGTGTTCCAAATCAACTCACCCCATGTTGACATCCTGTGGCAGACAAGCCTCTGCAAAATGTCCTGTCAGGGCACAGCGGTTGAGTGCTGGGTTGCGAAGCTGCCTGCAGACTCTGCAGCAATGGTTCCATCCCCAGCTGCTCCCTGGCCACTGGAGGAGGGTCCCACATGGCGCGCAGAGCTCTCCTGCCGCCCGCTACTCCCCTCAGCAGTGTACTTCGGTCCTTCTGCCTGTTCTGCTCCCCACTCTGGCTGGGTGAATTCACTCACCCTGTCGCACTTCTGACTGTACCCAGTGCTTGTATTAATAAATAAATATATGAATGAATGAATGAATGAATCTTAAAAAAAAAAAAGAAAGAAACCTCTGGGAATAACCAGAGCCTTTTCAAGGAACCTTGAGAATGACAACAATGTCTAAAGCCCCTTTGTTAAAAAAGGAATTTTATCTTTAGCTGAAAACAATTCACTCTAAATGAACTGATGTCAGCCGTCAATGAAAGAACATCACAAATACAATGCAGACACCTGTTGCAATGTCCATCGGGACCCTTTATTGTTTTTTACAATTGGTGACTTTCAAGGTAGCAATGATGAAAACCAATGTTCTAATCTAAAGCTCAACCCATTTGAGCAATTTTGAAATGGAATTGCACACAGACCACACAAAATTGATATCCTAACCAACATTTCCACCAAAGATTGTAAGAACACTTTCTTCCCCACTTATCTTAGAATTTTTAGATAGTCACGATCTTTGGAGACGACAGAGGATATTTACCTCTATTTCACTTTGAATTTCCACACCGCCATGATGCAGCGGGACTGTCGGGTGGGTGATGCCAACATGAGTGAGTCCCATCCTCCCAATAGGAGCACCCTAAGAATTGGAGAGGAGTCCCAGCCCGGGCCTGTGGGCAGAGATTGGGGGAGGGGATGAACCTGGTCCAGCAGGATCCAGTGGGGAAGCACCCTCTGTGCTTTCAACTAGGGAGAAAGTGAGACCCCAGAGGGAAGGCAAAGTGAGGAGTATCTCCCTATGGGCGGCCTATGGCAGCGTTGGGGAGTACCGTTCAGGAGAACTCGTGGGGGAGAGGGCTGGATGTGGAAAACTGTCAGGCTTTGGCAGGTTGCTTTATGGGCATGGAGGAGCACAGAGGTCCGGCTTCATTCATTCCTGAGCAGCCGAGTGGGTCAGTACCCCAGGAGACCCATGGATACCCTGGAAAGTGCCCAACACTGTGAAGTCAATGAAGACGACACACGTAGGTGCTCAAGGATGTCAGGATGGGGTGAAGGTGTCCAGTCCACCCAGGAGGAGAAAATGCCAAGCCATCTGGTGCGAGCACAGCCTGCCCACGTGGCCACAGAGCTGTGGGGTAAGGATGTGCATGCAGTGTGGGAAGCAGCCACGCCAGGTAGGGAATAGTAGGTGTAATGGAGAGAGGGCTGGAAAGAGGTGAAGGTGACTGAGAGGGGTGTTTTGAGCAAAGTGTTCTGGGAAGGCCCCTCTGAGGAGGGAGCTCTGTGGGAAGGAAGTGAGGGAACAGGCCCTTCAAGCAGACAGAACCTCAGGGGCCAAAGCACTGAGGCTGACAGGCTTTGTCTTCAGCGTACACTGTCAGTACGGCCAGCGGAAAACTGACAGACATAAAAGGTAGAAAGAAAAAGAGGCCTAGGGGCCTCGCCGGTGGTGCAGTGGTTGAGCGCTGGGTTGTGAAACTGCCCGCAGCCTCTGCAGTGCCGGTTCGATTCCCGGTTGCTCCCCGGCCACCAGAGGAGGGTCCCACATGGCGTGCAGACCTCTCCTGCCGCCCGCTGCTCCCCTCAGCAGTGTACTTCGGTCCTTCTGTCTGCTCTGCTCCCTGCTCTGGCTCTGGTGAATTCTCTCACCCTCCCGCGCTTCTGACTGTACCCAGTGCATGTATAAACAAAACAAACGAACAAATAAATAAATAAATAAATAAAACATGTCTCTATAAAAAAAAAAAAAGAGGCCTAGACTTGAAGACCTCCTGACTGAAAGAGGCCACCCAGAAAAGGCCACCCATGCAGGAGTCGTCCTTGTTCTTCATCCCTGTGAAAGTGAGGAAAGGACTCAGGAGCAGTGACAAAAAAGGATCTGAATGGAATTAAGACCTGTTCACGCGGGCAGGGGAGGTGACGGGAACTGAAATGGGACCGTGGGTTGGATGAGCATGTGGACACCATGATGACCACTCATTGTGTCCTAGTTGGTAGCCCCCTTGGATAGTTTGGTGAAAATGCACAATGGAATGGTGTGAAGAAAGCACAATGCAATGTGGGTGAGTTCAAATCTGCGCTAGAAGAAGGCTGCTGGGAATCCCTGTGTAGAGATAGAGTGCTCTGCTATGAAAGTTTTCTGTGCGTGTGAAGGAAAGGACAGTCAATTCCTTGTAAGGAGACCTCTCCAGAAGAACAGAGGACACTGACAAGGGTGATGGAGGGCCAAGGTGAGGGGCCCAGGCTGCAGATGAGAAAAAAGGCACTGCCTACGGCTTAGGAATGTGCACAGGCACCCCTCCTCTGACGCATAACTCGTTTGCTCTGAGTTCAATTCCTACTCCAGGAGGTTCCTGGAAGAGGCACGGAAGGATGCCATTTCTGTCAGAGACTGAGCTACCCCAGAAGGGTGAGGGGAGCTGAATCGAGAGGCCAGGGGAGGGGGAGTTGCCAGGGAGACAGGCCTGAAGAGTCTGCCGTGAAGGCCATTCAGGGATCACTCCCGTCTAGGCTGAACTCCATCAGATGCCTGTGAGAGAGCAGGTGGCCACGGCTCTCTCTGGAGCATGCTGATCTGATCAAAGTGCATATCAGAGTCAATCCCTGATTGTCTTCACTGGGCAACAGGAGGGTGGCAGGAAGAAAGGCAGCTGGCATTTCCCAGGAAGTCACCGCCAGGGCCGAGGTCGCATCCCTCCAGGGCCATGTTGCTGAGGGTTCCGGTCTCAGGAAGAGGCTGTGTGTGGAGATTCCACCAATAGACCTGCTGCCTCGGGTGTGGCAGACGACCCGGGCTGTGGTAGAAACAGCAGCAATCTTTCATTCCAAGTCTCTGTGTCACTGCACAAAAAAAAAAAATAAAATAACTTGGAGAAGATGAAATCAGGAAGGTGGCAGGACACAAAATCAACAACGAAGCTCAGCTGTGTTTCTCTCGCCTGACAGCGACCAGACAGAAAGAGTCTTCAGGGAAACGACCCCACTAACGAGTGTCTGGAACTGCGCTGAGGAAAGAGGAGGGTGTCACGATGGCGCCTGGCCCTGGCCCTGCCCAGGAAGCCTATGCCCAACTCTGCTTCCGCCACTTGTCCTGCCCAGAGTTGTGGGATGGGGGTGCTGCGCCTCAGGGGCGGAGGCCTGGGCAGGGCAGGCTTAGACCCAGGTGGGGCGGGGCGGGGGGCGGGAGGGGGCTGTCAGTTGGGGGCGGGGCTGGGGCAGGGCAGGGGCAGCCTGGGGCGGGGCTGGTGCTTGTCTAGTCAACTGGACAAGGCGGTGCAGATGCTGAATGCACCCCTGGGAGATGGAAGCCAGGTCCTCTACCCTCAGGTGTGTGCCAGGTACCAGAGCACCTGCATGCCCTCCAACCCACTCCTGTTCATCTGGCAGAAAAATAACAACATGGACCTGAGAAGCATCAACTTCCCTATTTACAACACCTCCGCTGCGCCCCTCTACTTGGCCGGCCTCTTGGGAGGAACAGTCCTAGGTCCCGGCTCAGGGACAAGCCGGTTAGTCCTGCATGCCAAGGCCATGCGGCTGCAGTACTACTTGAAGACCGCGGACCCCGAGGACAGCGCACGCAGCTAGAAGTGGCTGCTCGAGTTCCTGGACCAAATTCATGCCATTGAAAAGCGCCTGCCCTTGAAGAACATCCAGGTGCCCTGGGCTGGGTTTAGAGGGAGGAGAAGGTGGGAGGGATAAGAACTGTCCACATGGGCCTCCCCAGTGGTGCAGCGGTTGAGCGCTGGGTTACGATGCTGCCCACAGCCTCTGCGACGCCGGTTCGATCCCCCCGGCTGCTCCCCGGCCACTGGAGGAGGGTCCCACATGACGTGCAGACCTCTCCTGCCGCCCGCTGCTCCCCTCAGCGGTGTACTTCGGTCCTTCTGCCTGCTCTGCTCCCCGCTCTGGCTCTGGTGAATTCTCTCACCCTCCCGCGCTTCTGACTGTACCTAGTGCTTATATAAATAAAATGAAAAAAAAATAAAATAAATTAAAAAAAATAAATAAATATATATTAAAAAAAAAAGAACTGTCCACGGATTGTCCACGCCTGGCTACTTGGTGGAGGCCTTGACTTGGAACCGGGTCTGCTCCACTCTCTTTGAAGCTGAAGCCAGCTTTCTTCAAGGGACACCAAGGGAAGCCGCCAGCCTAGATACTGGGTCACATTCTAGTGGGAAACACTCATTTTACACCCGAGGGGTGGGCGTGTTCAGAGCAGACATTGATCTTCAGGGTTCCTTTCGGTTTTCTAGCCAGAATGCTCTCACTTCAGGTCTGCACTGTTTCTCGAGCCCCAAAATACTTGCTTGGTGTCACTGGAATAAAAAACCTTTAAGCTGAAGTTCCCTGGTGTTTTTTTTTTTGTTTTTTTTTTAAATATTAAATTTTATTTTTATATTCCCCCATACAATTGCAAACGCCCAATTCTGACCCCAATCCTTTCCCCCCCGCCCCCCAAAAAGTGTCTCTGGTTCATAGTTTTTTGTTGATTTTGATTTTCACTTTCTTATATTCATTTTCCTGGTCCCTTATTTAAGTTTTCTAGATTCCTGCTATGAGTGAGACCATCCAGTATTTTTCTTTTTCTTTTTGGCTTATTTCGCTGAGCATGATCCCTTCCAACGCCATCCATGTTGCTGCAAATTGCATGTGTTTATCTTTTTTGAATGCTGAGTAATATTCCATGGTGTATATGTACCACATCTTCTTGATCCAGTCATCTATTTTTGGGCATTTGGGCTGTTTCCAAAGCTTAGCTATTGTAAATAGTGATGCTATAAACATAGGGGTGCAGGTGTTCTTTGGAATTGATGTTTCTGTGTCCTTTGGGTAAATACCTAGGAGTGGAATTGCTGGATCATATGGAAGCTCTATGTTTAGTAGGTCCAGAAATCTCCACACAGCTCTCCATAGTGGTTGGACCAGTTTGCACTCCCACCAACAGTGCAGAAGGGTTCCTTTTTCTCCACACCCTCGCCAACATTTGTTGTTGCTAGTTTTTTTAATATGTGCCATTCTCACTGGTGTGAGATGGTATCTCATGGTAGTTTTGATCTGCATTTCCCTGATGACAAGTGATGTTGAACATTTTTTCATATGTCTGTTGGCCATTTGCATTTCCTCTTCAGAGAAGTTTCTTTTTAAACATGTTCTATGAAGCCAATATTACACTAATACAAAAACCGAATAAGGACAACACAAAAAAGGAAAACTACAGGCCAATCTCCCTGATGAACACTGATGCAAAAATCCTCAATAAAATTTTAGCTATCAGAATCCAACAATGTGACCATAAGATAATTCACCACGACCAAGTTGTATTCATTCCAGGGACACAAGGATGGTTTAACATCCGAAAATCAATCAACGTTATCCAACACATCAACAAAACAAAATATAAAAACCATATGATAATATCAATAGATGCTGAGAAAGCTTTCGACAAAGTCCCTGGTGTTTTTGAAAAACAGAACTAGCTCAGATTTCTCAAGTATTTTCTAGCATCCTGCCAGGCACCTTAGATGTTGTACAAATCTGCTAACACTTTTGGCAAGACCTGGTGAGAGACGCCCGCTGGGAAAAGGCTTTGGATACCAGGCCTTGCTGAAATTATACTTTGTATTTAAATAGCAAAAGACAGCAACCTACTCGTCATTTACAAAAAGCCAAAATTTTGACAGTTATCAGTGATTACACAGTATTAGAGAAAATTGAGAATTTGTATACTCAGGAATATTAAACACTGGATTTTTGAAACAAATCTTAGAAAGCATGCCATGCATTGGTGGGGAACAATTTTTATTACCTTTATTCTAAAATCATAATTCACAATATTTTAATCTTTTACCGAACTGTAACTTGTTTCAATCAATAAGCTATAATATTTTGATAGATCTTGTCACTCATACACAAATATTGGAATTAAAAGTTATTTTACCTGAATGTATTTTTACGACAGGTGGTCTACTTCACATCACTCTCTAGGAAACTGGAATTTGAGGCGACTGCTAGGTCAGTGGTCCCTTTGTTTTACACGGCATACCTTCTGATCATATTATTTGCAATCGTATCATGGTACAGGTAAAAAAAAAACTTTTATTAGTTTTTAAACTTAAAAATATTTGTTGGAAGATTTTTAACGTAACACGTGCCATTCTAACCATTTTATGTGTACAGTTCACTGGCATCAGTCACATCCCCACGGCTGCATACTGTCGTGACTGTTTCCAAATATCTTTCATAACCCGAAGGAGGAACTCTGTGACCAGTGAGCAGTGGCTCCTGCTGCCCTTCTCTCCTCCAGTCCTGATTAACCTTGACTCTATTCTTTCTATGAATTTACCTTTCTTAGATTTTCATGTCAATGGAATCATACATTTTTCTATGACTGACTTATTTCACTTATCATAATGCTTCCAAATTTTGTCCTTGTGCACATGTGACAGCTTCATTCCACTTGATGGCTCTGTGCTCCGTTGTATGTGTGCTCCAGAATTTGGTTACCCACAGTCTTTTGTGGGCTCTTGGAATATTTCCTTTTCATGACAATTGTAACACTGAAAGGAACACGGTGTGCTCACGTTAAGAGAATCATTTACAAGTGGAATTGGTGGGTTGCATGAGAATTCCATAGTCAGCTATTTGAAGAACCATCACATTGTTTTCCAGAGTCTACACCATTTTTGATCCCACCAGCAGTAGATAGGGGCTCCAGTTTTACACACGTTCCCTATAAACCAGCACTCATTCTTTTCCCTTTTATCGATTTTACCTGTCTTAGTTGGTGTCAAGTGGTATCTCATTGTGGTGATGATTCGCATTTCTGTAAATATCTGATCATGTTGATTGTCTTTTAAATTGTTTATTGGCCTCTTGTATATCCTCTTTGGAGAAATGTCTACCCAAGTCCTTTGCCCTTCTTATAATTGGGTTGTTTGACCTTTTGTTGTTGATTCAAGTTTTTCCTTAGCTCTTTGCATATTTCAGTTATTAAGCCACTTCTCAGCTATATGACTTGCTGATATTTTCTTCCTCTTTATAGTATGTCTCTTCACTTTCTTGACAATGGCCTGTAACAATTAACATTTTTTTTATTTTTTTATGAAATCCAACATATCTAATTTTTTTGGTACTTGTATTTTTGGTATTATATCAAAGTGTCCATTGACAAGTCCAAAGTCATGCACACTGACCCTGTGTTTCCCTCTACAAGTTTTTATGATTTTAACTGTTTTATTTAGATTATTGATCAATGTCTAATTCAGTTCTGTTTATGGTATTTAGTAAGGTCCCAGCATCATCCTTGTGTTTGTGAACATCCAGTTTTCCAAGAGCCATTTATTGAAGAGACTTTTCCAGTTTGTTAGACTTAGTGCACTTGTCAATCAACTGGCTATATTTATGGATTATTTCTGGACTCCCAATTTATACTGTTAGTCTGTATATTTATTTGTATGCTAGTACCACATTGGGTTTCTTTTTTTTTTTTTAAAGATTTATTTATTTTATTTATACCAGCACTGGGTACAGTCAGAAGCGCGGGAGGGTGAGAGAATTCACCAGAGCCAGATAGGGGAACGGAACAGGCAGACTGACAAAATACACTGCTGAGGGTAGCAGCAGGTGGCACGAGAGTTCTGTGTGCCATGTGCGACCCTCACCCAGCGGCCAGGGATCGAACTGGCGCTGCATAAGCTGCGGGCAACTTCGCAAGCCAGTGATCAACCACTGCACCACTGGGGAGGTCCCCTCATTGTTTTAATTACAGTAACTTGTTGTAAGTTTTGAAATCTGGAAATCTCAGTCCTGCAACTTTTTCTTCTTTTTCAAGATTGTTTTGGATATCCTGGGCTCCTTGCAATTTCAAGTGAATTTGAGGGTTGGCTCTTCCATTTCTGAAAAAGAAAAAAGGAAATTGCAATTTCAATAGAAATTGAGTTGAATCAGTAGATTGCTGGTGATTGACATTTTAACAGTATTAATCCTTCACATCAACTAAGGATGTCTTTCTATTAAATTAGGTTTTCTTTAGTTTCTTTCACCAGTGTTTTATAATTTTCAGTGTACACATCTTTTACCTCCTTGGTCAAATTTATTCTTAAGTATTTTCTTCTTTTAGATACTATTTAAATAGAGTTGCTTTCTTAATTTCCTTTGCAATTGCTCTTTGCACATAAATAGAAACAGAGCTTAGCTATTGTAAATAGTGCTGCTATAAACATAGGGATGCAGGTGCCCTTTGGAATTAATGTTTCTGTGTCCTTTGGGTAAATACCTAGGAGTGGAATAGCTGGATCATATGGATGCTCCATCTTTAGTAGGTCAAGAAATCTCCACACAGCTCTCCATAGTGGTTAGCCCAGTTTGCACACCCAGCAATGCAGGAGAGTTCCTTTTTCTCCACAACCTTGCCAACATTTGTTGTTTCTAGTTTTATTAATATGTGCCATTCTTCCTGGTGTAAGATGGTATCTCGTGGTAGTTTTGATTTGCATTTCCCTGATTACAAGGGATGTTGAACAATTTTTCATATGCCTGTTGGCCATTTGCATTTCCTCTTCAGAGAAGTTTCTTTTTAGCTCTTCTGCCCATTTTTTGACTGGACTATTTTCTTTGTTTTTGTTGAGTCTCATCAGCTCTTTGTAGATATTTGTGATCACTCCTTTGTCATTAGTGTTGTGTGCAAAAATTTTCTCCCAGTCGGTGGGGTTTCTATGGTTTTGGTTATTGTCTCTTTTGCTGTGCAGAAGCTCTTTGATTTGATGTAGTCCCAGCTGTTATCTTAGCCTTCACCATCACTGCTTTGGGTGATGTGTCTGTAAAGATGTCTTTGAGGTGCATGTCATGTAGTGTTTTGCCTACATTTCCTTCTATGTATTTTATAGTTTCAGATCGTATGTCTAGTTCTTTAATCCATTTTGATTTGGTTTTTGTGCATGGTGTGAGATAGTAGTCAAGCTTCATTCTTTTGCATGTAGTGACCCAGTTTTCCCAGCACCATTTATTGAACAAACTTTCTTTGCTCCAGTGCATATTTTTTTGCTCCTTTGTCAAAGATTAGTTGACCATAGATCTGCGGGTTTAGTTCTGGATTTTCTATTTGGTTCCATTGATCCATGTGTCTGCTCCTGTTCTGACACCATGCAGTTTTGATGCTTATGGCTTTGTAGTATAGTTTGAAGTCTGGGAGTGTGATGCCTCCATTCCCTTCTTTTTTTTTTTTCAGGAGAGCTTTGACTATTCAGGGTTTTTGGTGATTCCATAGGAACTTCATCAATAATTGTCATATTTCTTTGAAGAATGTCATTGAAATTTTGATTGGAATAGCATTGAATCTATAAATCGCTTTGGGTGGGATGGCCATTTGAATAATATATTTTCTTCCGATCCATAAGCAGGGGATGTCTTTCCATTTCTTTGTGTCTTCTTCTGTTTCTTTTAACAGTGTTTTATAGTTTTCTTTGTATAGGTCCTTTACCTCTTTTGTTAGGTTTATTCCCAAGTATTTGATTTTTTTTTGTTTCAATAATAAAAGCGATTTTTTTTTATTTCTTCTTCTTCAGATTTATTGTTTGTCTATAGGAAAGCTACTGATTTTTGCATGTTGATTTTGTATCCTGCCACTTTACTCATCTGATTTGTTTAATTAGTTTTTCTGTGGAGTTTTTGGGGTTCTCTATGTATATTATCATATCATCTGCAAATAGTGATAGTTTAACTTCTTTTCCTATTTGGATTCCTTGTATGTCTTTCTCTTGTCTTATTGTTCTGGTTAGGACTTCCAGTATTATACTGAAAAGCAGTGGTGAGAGTGGACATTCTTGTCTTGTTCCAGATCTTAATTGAAATGCTTTCAGCTTTTCGCCATTGAGAATGATACTGGCTATGGGTTTGTCCTATATGGCCTTTATGATGTTGAGGTATGTTAATTGTATCCCAAGAATTTCAAGGGCCTTTATCATAAATGGGTGTTGTACTTTGTCGAACGCTTTCTCAGCATCTATTGATATTATCATATGGTTTTTATACTTCTTTTTGTTGATGTTTTGGATAACATTGATTGAATTTCAGATGTTGAACCATACTTGTGTCCCTGGAATAAATCCTACTTGGTGAATTATCTTATGGATACATGGTTGGATTCTGATAGCTAAAATTTTATTGAGGATTTTTGCATCCACCTTCATTAGAGAGATAGGCCTGTAGTTTTCTTTTTTTGTGTTGTCGTTTGTTCAGTTTTTGTATTAGAGTAATGTTGGCTTCATAGAGCATGATTGGTATTATCCCTTCCTTCTCAATTTTTTGAAAGAGTTTGTGAAGGATAGGCACTAATTCGTTTCTGAATGTTTGGTAGAATTCATTTGTAAATCCATCAGGTCCTGGGCTTTTGTTTTGGGGAAGGTTTATAATTACTATTTAAATTTCACTGCTTGTAATTGGTCTGTTTAGGTGTTCTATTTCTTCTTTATCTAGCTTTGGGTGATTGTAGAGTTGTAGGAATTTGTCCATCTCTTCTAGATTGTTGAACTTGTTTGCATATAACTGTTCAGAGTAGTTTCTGATTATTCTTTTGATTTCTGCTGTGTCTGTAGTGATTTCTCATCTTTCATTTCTGATCCTATTTATTTGTGCTTGCTCTTGTTTTTCCTTTGTGAGCCTGGCTAGGAGTTTGCCTATTTCATTTATTTTTTTAAGAACCAGCTTTTGGTTTCATTGATCTTTTGGATTTTTTTTTTTTTTAGTTTTGATTTCATTTATTTCTGCTTTGATTTTAATTATTTCTTTTCTTCTACTCTTTTGGGTTTTTGTTTTTGTCCTTTTTCTAGTTCTTTGAGCTTTGAGATTAGGTTGTTTTTTTGAGTTCTTTCTTGTTTCTTGATGTGAGCCTCTATTGCTATATATTTTCCTCTTATCACTGATTTTGCTGTGTCCCATATGTTTAGGAAATTGGTGTCCTCCTTGTCATTCAACTCAAAGTAATTTTTAATTTCTTCTTTGATCTCATTAGTCCAGTGGTCTTCCAGTAGTGTGGGTTTCAATCTCCTTGAGGTAGGAGAGTCCCTTGCCTTTTTTTTTTAATGGTTTATTTCTAGTTTGATGCCTTCATGGTAACGGAAGATGGTTTGCATGATTTTAATCTTGGTGTATCTGTAGATGTTTGTCTTGTGTCCCAGTATGTGATCGATTCTGGAGAATGATCCGTGTGTGCTTGAGAAAAATGTGTACTTAGATATTTTTGGGTTTATCGTTCCATAGATGTCTGTTATGACCATGAGCTCTAGATCTTATTTAGAGCTTTAGTGTGCTTACTTAATTTTTGTCTTGTTGATCTATCCATTGTCGATAGTGTGTGTTGAAGTCTCCTACTCCATATGTGTTTTCTCTTATGTCTGTTTTCAGAGATGATAATAGTTGTCTGATATATTTTGGTGCTCCTTCATTTGTTGAGTATATATTAATGAGTGTTATTTCTTCTTGAAGTATTGTTCCCTTGATCTTAATGTAGTGACCGTTGGGGGTCTCCTTTTACATTTTTGAGTTTGAAATCTGTTTTATCTGATATAAGTATAGCTGTTCCTTCTTTCTTTTTTTGTCCATTTGCTTGTAGGATTGTTTTCCATCCTTTAACTTTGAGTCTATTTTTATCTTTTGTATCTAAATGTGTTTCCTGGAGACAGCAATCCAGCCTGCGACTCTGTATCTTTTAATTGAAGAGTTTAGTCCATTTACACTTAGAGTTAATAGTGATATGTTAGCATCTGTATTTGCCATTGTGTTTGTCTTTCCTCTGATTTTATTTATTTATTCTTTTAATAACTTTTCTTTGGCCTTGTTTCTTTGTTATTCATCCCTCTGTTGTTTCTAGCTTTAGAACTCCTTGTAGTATTTTTTGGAGTGGGGTTTAGTCATAATGAAATTCCAGAGTTTCTGTTTGGGAAGGTCCTTAGTCTTTCCTCATAGAGGAAGGAAAGCTTTGCCGGATAGAGTATTCTTCGTTGGCATTTGTTGTCTTGGAGTCTGTTGACTATGTCCCTCCACTCTCTCCTTGCCTGTAGTGTTTCTTCAGAGAAGTCTGATGTCAGTCTGATTGGTTTTCCTTTGTATGTTATCTGTTTCTTACCTCTTGTCAGCTTCATTATTTTTTCCTTTTATTGGATTCTTGGGAGCTTTACTATTATGAGTCTTGATGCATTTTTCCTTTCATCATGGAAGTTTGTTGTTCTTGCTTCTTGTGTGTTTATTTTCAGCTCCTTCTTCATATTTGGGAAGTTCTCTTCAATTATTTCCTTGACTATTTTCTATTTTCCTAGGTCTCTCTCCTCTCCTTCTGGGATTCCTATAACTCCTATATTTCCTTTCCTCATGGAGTCAGGTAGTTCCCAAAGTCTTTCTTCAGTATTTTTCATACCTCTCTTTCCTTTTCTCTTTTCTCCGTTGCTCTTCTCTTCTCTTTCCTTTTCTGTTTTGGTTCTTTTTATTTCTGTGTCTTCGAGAGTGCTTAATCTGTCTTATATTTCATCTGTTCTTTTATCACTGCTTTTCCCAGCATTCTTTAGCTCTTCCATTAATCCTTTGATCTCCTGCATTTCCTTCATTTCTCTCTTTAGGGACTCAATTTTATTCTTCTGAGTGTTATTTCCCTTAATGACTTCTGTCAGTTTTTTCATCACAGCAATTTTAAATTCTCTTTCTGGAAGGCTCAGTAGTTCTTCCATGTCACTTTCGTTGCAATCTGGTGGCTGGTTTTCTTTTTGTGGTGTGTATTTTTCCTGAGGAGTTGCTAGGTTTCATGTAGTTTTTCTCCTCCCTGCTGCCTTTTTTCTAATTTGCTCTATGCATTGGGACACTGTGTTGCTGATACTGGCCGGCATCTTTTTGGTGTGCTCTTTCTGGGATTTCAGATACTGACGGTCCAATCGAGTCAAATACTGTTATACCAGAAGTCCAGTGAGGCAGTGGTACTTTGAGTATGTTAATGGTCACTGTCACAGAATATCTCCTCCTTCTGTGTTTGTTTAATTCCAAAGGTGTGTCTTGAAGTCCCACAGACTTCCCTGGAGGTGGGGCAGCTGGATAGCACTCTGGGCTTCAAATCATTGGATCCCCCTCTGGGCTCCAACTCCCTACCAGGCTGGACCAGGCTTGTGGGGGCCTTCAGCTCACCTCTGGTGGTGCAGGGAGCCTTCTCCCAGTTTCAAGCAGTCTTTATTGAAGGAAGGTCCCTGTTCTAAAATGGCAAGTTGGATGTGCACTTTCCTGCGTACGTGGTCTGCCCCGGCCTTGGATGTCCATTCCCCCTCTGGGCTCACTCAAGAATTATATTCTTTAGCTAAAAGGCTTTGTAATTAAGTAACTTGGAATGACAAAGCCCACCCTCACCAGACATACACTGTCAACTAGAAAAAGAAACAAACAGGCAATTGCCATGAATCACATATACCAAGATAGGTGCAACACAGGGCACTACTAGAAAACACAGAAGGGTCATTCCAGTTTTATGTCAATATTATGGCTTTGATGGTGATACCTCACTTATTCAAAGAGTATGCCAGGTGCAGGGAAGATGCATATGCAAAGAGCTAGTATATGTGGTGTTATAAGTGGTCTAGTTCTGTCAGATGTTAAAGGGCAAAAGTATAAATAGCAGCAAGAGATAGGCTGTATAATTTAGCAAGAACCAAGGTGATGTAGGTGTGATTTTATTCTATGCTAAGGATTTGGAAAATTTTCCTGAGTGTCAATTGTAAAACAATGACAAAGTCAATGACTGGAGATTTAAATGTCACTTGTCAAGTGACAGCATTTGGCCTTAATAGCACTACCCTCTGGGCCTCCCCGGTGGCGCAGCGATTGAGCGCTGGGTTGCGAAGCTGCCCACGGCCTCTGCGGCGCCGGTTCGATCCCCGGCTGCTCCCCGGCCACCAGAGGAGGGTCCCACATGGTGTGCAGACCTCTCCTGCCGCCCACTGCTACCCTCAGCAGTGTACTTTGGTCCTTCTGCCTGCTCTGCTCCCCGCTCTGGCTCTGGTGAATTTTCTCACCCTCCCGCGCTTCTGACTGTACCCAGTGCATGTATAAACAAAACAAACAAACAAACCAGCAAACAAATAAATAAAGTATGCCTCTATTAAAAAAAAATAGCACTACCCTCTGGTAGTTCAGAAGCTGATGAAGTTCATGCTTCTAGAGAAGAGTTTGTGTGCCGACTGACTTTTAAGGGGATGGCAAAGTGAAGGAAGAGGACAGTCAGATATTCACAACTGAAAAATTCAAAGCTGTTATTTTCAGAATTTTAAAAGCTATAGAACATGATGCATAAGTGTGGGTTAAGAATATTTCATATCATGAATGTTTACACTTTCACATTTTTATTCAATATGGATAAGAAACAATATTTAGTTATTCACTATCCAAACAATGACAAGGGTTAACTTAGTTCTTACAGTTTATATCAGAAAGCATCAATATCTAAAAAGTAACTTATAAATTTCGGGTACATACCATCTTCTAGTTCTCTAGTTATATTTTTTCCAACTCCTGCTGCATCTGAAATAAGCCCAATATTATTTATAATGATTAAGTATCAAGAGACATTATTGTAGGAACAATATATGGCTTATGAAATGTGCCTTCTAAATAATGTTTCTAGAGACAAAACTAGTGGGATGCTTAAGTAGAAAAAATAATCCTATAAATAAAATAAATTCCTATTAATTTTAATTAATTTTAGAAACAGGACATAATTACACAATGCTATTTAGATTGATCTGATAGAAAGTATAATTAGTATTGGCCCACTGCATATATACTGTTGCACATTCTTTAATGACAGAACCAATTTTAAGCAAAAGTCAGATTTTACAGTCAAAGTGTTATTTGCAATTCTTTGAAAAACTACCCTTTGGAAAAAAATTGACTTTTTTTTTACTTTAATGGACGTTTCCTTAAAATGAACTTTCCATTCTCCACACTGAAAATATTAAAATCTTAAGGTCTGTTCAGTTTTTAATTTTTCAGCACAATCTTAAATATAAAAATAAAGCAGTACTGTCATCATGTCATGTGAAAGTCCTGGCAAAAAAAAAAAAAAAAAAAAAAAAAAAAACTATTTTGTTCTCTAGATTAGACTGACACATTTCCTTATGCTTATGAATGCAAAGATTTAAGAAAATGTGTTTGAAAAAAGGAAAAATATAGGCTAGTGTCAGCTTTCAAACTTAGATTCACTTTCATGACTTTCTAGAATTAGAAACAAGAATATATAACTCCCTTTAATTGTAACTTTGTCTCCTCTAGCAATTAGGGTTAATTTTTGACACATTGACTAATTATAATCCTATTAGCTATGTAATACATAAAATATAAGGGGATATCTTGAACTACATTACAAATGACTCTAAACCATCTAGGGTGTTATTAAAATATATCACATATAAAAGTTTCTTATTAAACTCTTTCATATATAAAGAATAGACTCATAATTATTCAAGACAGGGTCTACAATAGTGACCCTGAATAAGAAACACTGTGATAATAATGAAAAAATGATATACAGTGCTTTTACAAACTTTGTGTAGACAGATTTTTTTTTGGCTGGCCATATTTTCCAATATTTAGAGACAAACTTTCATAACATTTTTGAGACAAAAGCATTATAAAATGAATAATGTGACATCATCACTAGATAAATCTTATCAGATTAAGAAATTGATACGAGATGACAGAAGTCTTTTTAAATAGAATTTTATACTACCGTTAAAACATTACGTAAAACATAAAACACATCTTTACATAACTTGAATTCAGGAACTACCAATGTAGTAGTATTATTTACAATCATCAAAACAATTAAATACTGGAGAAATCAAAAAAGACTCAGTAAAAATCAAAAGAATAATCAGAGATTACTATGAACACTTATATGCAAAACAAAATCAACAACCTAGAAGAGATGGACAAATTCCTAGCTTGATATAATCATCCAAAGTTGGAAAAAAAATAGAACAACTAAACAGACCAATTAAAAGCAGCGAAATTGAGGCACTAATCAAAGCACTCCCCAAAAACAAAAGCCCAGGCCCAGATGGCGTCACAAATGAATTCTACCAAACGCTCAGCAGTGAATTAGTGCCTATCCTATACAAACTTTCAAAAACTGAAAAAGAAGGAATACTACCAAATATTTTCTATGAAGGCAATATTACACTAATACTAAACCAAACAAAGCCAGCACAATAAAAGAAAATGACAGGCCAATCTCCCTAATGAACCCTGATGCAAAAATCCTCAACAAAATCCTTGCCAACAGAATCCAACAATGCATCAAAGGGACAGTACACCACGATCAAGTGGGATTCATCCCAGGGGCACAAGGATGGTTCAACATACAAAAATCAGTAAGTGTAATCCAACACAACAACAAAAAGAAAAATAAAAACCATATGATCATATCAATAGATGCTAAGAAAGCATTGGACAAAGTCCAACATCCATTTATGATGAAGGCCCTTGAAGTTCTCGGAATAGAAGGAACATACCTTAACATGATAAAAGTCATATACGACAAACCCACTGCCAACATTATTCTCAATGGCGAAAAGATGAAGGCCTTTCCTCTAAGATTAGGGATAAGACAAGGATGTCCTCTCTCACCACTTCTCTTCAATATAATACTGGAGGTCCTAGCCAGGGCAATAAGACAAGAGAAAGACATACAAGGAATCCAAACAGGCAAGTAAGAAGTCAAACTATCACTATTTGCAGAAAATATGATAATATACATAGAGAACCCTAAAAAATCCTCAGAAAAACTTCTCAAAATAATCAACAAGTTCAGTAAAGTAGCAGGATACAAAATCAACACGCAAAAATCACTAGCCTTCCAATACACAAACGATTAATCAGAAGAAGAAGAAATCAAGAAAACCATCCCTTTTATAACTGAAACCAAAAAAATCAAATACTTGGGAATACACCTGACAAAAGAGGTGAAAGACCTATACAAAGAAAATAACAAAACACTGTTAAAAGAAACTGAAGACGACACAAAGAAATGGAAAGACATCCCCTGCTCATGGTTTGGAAGAATCAACATTATTAAAATTGCCATCCTCCCAAAAGCAATATACAGATTCAGTGCTATTCCAATAAAAAATCTCAATGACATTCTTCAAAGAAAAAGAACAAATACTGATGAAATTCATATGGAACCACCAAAAAAACCCACAAATAGCCAAAGCCCTACTGATGAGAACAAAGGAGAAAGGAAATATCACACTTCCAAACTTCAAGCTATACTACAAAGCCATAATAATTAAAACAGTTTGGTATTGGAACAAAAACAGACACACAGACCAATGGAACCAAGTAGAGAGCCCAGAAATAAAACCACACTTATATGGACAACTAATCTTTGACAAAGGAGCAAAGACTATGCAGTGGAACACGGACAGTTTGTTCAATAAATGGTGCTGGGAAAACTGGACCACTACATGCAAAAAAATGAAACTAGACCACCACCTTTCATCACACATAAAAATCAGCTCAAAATGGAGAAAAGAATTGGACATGAGAACTGAAACTATAAAATATATAGAAGAAAATATAGGTAAAACACTACAAGACATATATCTCAGAAACTTCTTTAAAGACTCATCACCCAAAGCAGTGATAGTAAGGCAAAGATAAACACCGGGGATTACATCAAACTGAAAAGTTTCTGCACAGCAAAAGAGACATTAACCAAAACAGAGAGACACCCCACTGACTGGGAAAAAATCTTTGCATTCCATCCAACTGATAAGGGACTGATCACTATGATAGACAAAGAACTCACACAGCTCAACAAACACAAAATAAACAATCCAGTCAAGAAATGGGCAGAAGAACTCAAAAGACATTTCTCAAAGAGGAAATGCAATTGGCCAACAGACATGAAATGTTTAACATCCCTTATAATCAGGGAAATGCAAATCAAAACCACACTGAGATACCACCTTACACCAGTAAGAATGGCACATATCAAAAAAAAAAAAAAAAAAAAAAAAAAACAAGACAACAACAAATGTTGGTAAGGATGTGGTGAAAAAGGAACTCTTTTACATTGCTGGTAGGCATGCACACTGGTCCAATCATTGTGGAATGCTGTCTGGAGGTTCCTCAGTCTACTAAAAATGAAGCTACCGGGCCTCCCCAGTGGCACAATGTTTGAGCGCTGTGTTGTGAAGCTGCCCGCAGCCTCTGCAGCGCCGGCTCAATCCCCAGGCACTGAGCGAGGGTCTCACACGGCACACAGACCTCTCCTGATGCCCGCTGCTCCCCACAGCAGTGTACTTCATCAGTCTGCCTGCTCTGCTCTGCTTTCCGCTCTGGCTCTGGTGAATTCTCTCACCTTCCTGTGCCTCTGACTGTACCCAGTGCTCGTATAAATAAATAAATCTTAAAAAAAAAAAAAAAAAAAATATATATATATATATATATATATATATATATATATAAGGTTGAGAACTCATTAAACAAAGACCTATACTCTGGATAAGTTTATCTACATTAAGAAGATCAGGAAAACACTATAAAAAACTATAAAGCATTGATTGAAATGGATAGTTTAAAAACAATGAAAACTAGTTGCTATTCAAAGATGGCATATCATTGTCATCTTAGTTATTCAGGGAATTGCCAGATATAGAAACATAAGTGAACTTCATTTTAAACTTTCAGGTATTTGCTCAATTCAACTATTTGAAAAATGTTCTACGATTGTTCAGAAAGACATTTTATATCAATTGAGATAAAAATGCCATAATAGCAATTAAGGATGCACTCTCATGTAAGAAAATGTGACTCAAAAAATTTAACTCAAAAACAAACTAATTTTTTTTACAATTATTTGCAGTTTTATTTAATTTATGAAAGGGATTAATCTTGGATTCCTTTAAATAACAAGCATAAACATTTGTCAGGGGTGGAGGGTAGGGGGTGGGGTGGGAAGGGTATGGCACGGGTATAGGAAAACTTTTAAATTTCTTTGAACCACAATGAAAATGAAATCAATTAGAAAGTATGTCAAAGCATTTCAAAGTATACCTCTGGTTTTTAGGCATAACTATTTAATTTCTAAAATCTAATTAAATACAGCTTTTCAAGAAAAGTTAAATGTGTCAATTATATTACATTTATTGACTAAGATTAATGATGGATATTTTTGAAAATGTGACATAAAATTGCAAAATTTCTGACTCCTTTATTAGCACAACTGACTTTTACTTACTGTGTATAAATCAAATACATTATTCTGAATTTCACCAAATTGAAAAGGAGTATTGTATTGAAACCTGAAAGCCAGGGATAAAAAGATACTACAACTAACCTTGGTCAAGAAAGTCTCCATGCTGTTACTTGAAGACCTCTGGTTTGAGGTAGAAAGAGAAATCATTAAGTTTTCTCTTGGACTAAGATGTTTATTGAGCACTAAACTATTACTAAGATGTCCCACACAATGTTGCCATAAAAGTAAATGGAATTTCCCATTCAACAGTGTTTTAACCATGAGCATGTGTTGCAGCATACCTACAGTTTACAATCACAGCTTTAAAATTGTTCTAAGGAAGTACATATGTTTCTAGGAGGACTCCTTAACTCAAAATAGGGAGGGCTGTGAGTGATGGAGATGGCTTGGGAGGTAGCACCTGCTCTCTTCCAGAAAACTCCTTGAAGATGCCATTAGATATAATTAGGAAATCAGTACAGAGATGGAAAAAAAATCCCTCAATAATATTTTCAAGCATTTGTGTGCACCACTCTTGTTCATTTCATTCATCCCCACAGAGAAATGAAACATTTGGCACTGAGGAATAAATTTAGAACACAATCTCTAGGGGAAAAATAAATAGACTGGTGGATGATCAAAAAGAACTAAACAGCTCCAGAGGCTATGAGCTCATAACATGGTTACCAAGGCGTAGGTGGTGAGATCTACCCTTTCTATAATCCATAGATCCCCCCCATGGCTTTTGTGAATTATACTACCCTTCAGGCCTAAGATAACATTCCCCTATTTTACATGTATGCCTTTACATAGAGCAGAAAAATTATAAAGGATAGTCTGTCTTAAGGCATCTTCTAGTGATAACAACAAAGATCACAATCATAAAAGTTAATTTACCAAGTGCCAAAATGCTCTTATTATTTGGACATCTGGTTTAAGTTATAATCTTCTACATGATAAACTCGTTACTACTCCTATTTAGGGAAATTCTGATAAGTAATTTTACATTATCGTTCTCTAAATTATAAAGTTTCAAAAATATTTAGCTCAAAGGCTAACAGATCAGGTTAACTATGTGGTATTCACTTCCTACTTATCTCATGAATCTTGAATCTATAATTCAATCTATGCTATGGAGGCAAACCGAAGAGCTAAATTAATTTTCCACTATTTTATGTTTTGACTTACCTGTTTAGTTTATTTGCTAATGATTTTCTGACCTTTAATTCTTCTAGGTAGAGTTGCTTGTATTTTTCCAATTCTATTTTATTAGAATCTTCTTGAGAGATTTTCATTTTGGAGAGTTCAGATTCCAGATCTTTAATTCTGAGGTCCATCTGACTTCTTATTGAAGTATTATGATTCTCCCTTAACTGTTCTAAGTTTTCTTGACATGCTGCTTGTGCCTAAAACAAATCAAAGAACACATTTTAAAAATAATTATAATCTGAATAATTACATTTGTTTCCTTAAGTTTTAAGTCAATGATTCAGAGAATAATTTCACATATAAATAAAAAGCTTAAGTTTAAAATATTTATCATCAATGAATTACAACCAAATTAAATATAAATTATAAAGAATAGTTAAATTGTTCTTATATTAATTCTCATATAACAGATAACTCAAAGACTAATACAATCAATTTAAAGTTTTTTAACTGAATAATATAACTTGAGAATAAGAATATGGTACTTTTTTTCCTTTTCTTCCTAAGATTCTTGTTTTATATTAACTGGTCTCAAAAAGAATAAAATGATTCTCTTACGAAATAATGTTGAGAGATCAAGATCCCATTGGTGGGAAGCATAAATACCTAAAGGGTGAAACAAAGCTGCCTTCTTTCTAGAAATCTACAAAAGAAATGACTGTAATGGCTGTAACAGAAGCAGAAAAAATGCATACAGTGTACATATCCATAATGTAATATGCAGTGAAATGAAATTAAAGCATGTCACAGATCAACAAATTACCTTTATAAATAGATTAACTTCTTTTAATTTTTCCACTATATCCTGCCTTGCTCTTTCTTTGACCTCTCATTTATACTGTTCCACTTGATAGTGTTCTACCTTATTCATTTCCATATGACTTTTGAGGTTCACTACTTCTTGTTTCAACTTCTTTTTATTCCTCTCTAGTTTTTCACATTTCTTTTGCATTGCTTTCATAGATGGTAACTCCTGTTGAAGAACTTGATTTTTTGCATCCAAATATAGATAGTTTGAAGATGCAGTTTCTAGTTTTGCAGTAAGATCATCAATCTGAATGATTAAAATAAAAACTTTGGTAGTGAAGGAAGCTGACTGAAAATAGCCTGATTCAAAACCAGTATCAAATTTTGAAATAAATTCAGTTGCAATAGAATGTTATCTAGACTGAAGTAGAATCTTAGAGCAATACAAGTGGTAACTCAGAAAATGAAGAATAAAGTTAAAACCACTAAGTGACAAAAATATATTAACTGTCACTGCCTTTGTTGTGACATTTGCAATTGATTTTATACTCTTTCCTATGATTGCTTTATCTTCCTTTCACAAAATAATTTTAAGTCACCTCTTAGTAGACAGTCTCTGGCCTCTTACCCCACTTTAACATCCCATAATTATATTGAATTCTTTAGGCCTGAGTCAATAAATGCCCCCAAAATAAAACTTTGAAAATAAGACTCTACAAATTTTATTCCTTTGTCACTTTGCACAAATAAGGGACCATACTAAATAATAAAAACAAAAAAACTTGCTGGAATTTCAATGATACTGAGTTGGGAAGAGCTGCTTTCCTTTACATACTGTAATTATTGTCGATATAATAATTCTTTGGTAAGACAAGGTGAGAGGAAGTGGCCCTTTTTACACATGTCTACAGACTGACATTTCTCCATGACTTTCCTTCACTTTAATGTGGGTTAGTCTTAGTAACTAGCTACCAAGCAAGTAACATAAATGCTCTGTGTTCTGTAACTGCCAGGTTAGAAAATGTGAATCAGCTTCCACCTGACTTTTTTTGTCCTGAGAAGCTTGCTGAAGCTTGCCATTAGAACCCAGCCACCACTTTGTGAAAAGGCGCTTTCAGCTGAGATTATCCAGGCCAACGTCCCAGCTAAAAGCTAGCTGAGTTGGCCAGACATGTGTGTGAACAAATCTTTAAATACTAATTCTAGGCACCAGTCTTAAGGCATTGCAGCGAGGTCGAGCAGAGACCTATATCTAAACTGTACATTCAATAACAAAATAAACACAAAGAAAATAAATCTTATGCCAATGGGTTTTGAGGTGGTTTATTATGCAGGAATAAATAACTGGCACCATTTTGATAATAAAAACAGGTCTAGCCAAGAATATACAATCTCTTCACTAGATGGTGTTGGGAAAACTGAACTACTACAAGCAAAAGAATGAAAATGGACCTCTATTTTAATCCATACACAGTTCATTCATTGCCACAGGTCTTGGGTATGACTTTTTTTAACTTGACACTAAAGAAAAAGCAACAAAAGTGAAAGTCAAAAATTGGGACTAAATAGCTTCTGTATAGTGAAGGAATCCATAAATAAATCAAAAAGTTAATCTAACAAATGGTAGAAAATATTGCAAGTCATATATCCAATAAAGGGTGAATATTCAAAATACATAACAAACTTGCTCAACTCAATAGCACAAGTAATAGACAGAGGATCTGACTAGACATTTTTCCAAAGAAGACATATAGATGGGCAATAGGTACATGAAAGAATGCTCAGTATCACTAATTATTAGGGAAGTGAAATCAAAAGCACAGTAAGCTATCAAGAAGACAAGAAATAACAGGTGTTATACAGCATGCACAATAAAGGGAACCCTTGTCCACTGCTGGCGGGATCTAAATTGGAGGCATCTCAAAATATTTTTAAAAATTTAAAAAATGATCTAGTAATACTACTTCTGGGTATTTATCTGAAGGAAATGAAAAAACTGACCTTAAACAATTAATGTACGCCCATACAAGTGCAACATATTTACAAAAGCCAAGGCATGGAAGCAACCTAAGTGTCCATCAATGGATAATGGATTAAGCAGATGAAATGCATATATGCAACAGAGTATCATTTGGTCACTAAAAAGAAAGAAATCTTGCCAACTACAGCAACTTGCTTGGCCCTTAAAGGCATTAAGCAAAGTGAAATGTTAGACAAAGAAAGACAAGTACTATATGATCTTACTTATATGTGGAATCTAAAGAAAAAATTGAACTCATAGACACAGAGAACACATTGTCGGAGTCCATTGACGGCAGATGTCTGAAATAAGCAAATCGCTATAGAAGGGAGCAGAATAGTAGTTCCAAGGGCTGCTGGGGAGAGAGATGAAACTGGCTGAGGGTGATGGCTAATGAGTATAAGGTTTGTTTTTAGGGGGATGAAATTTTCTAAAAATTAATTGTGTTGATGACTATACAACTCTTTGAGTATACTAAGTCACTGAATCATATACTTTGAGTGACCTGCATGGTATGTTCATTACATCTCAATGAAAGCCATTACAAAAAACAAATAAACAAACAAACACAAAAACCCAACTCAGTGGTAGTGCTTTGGGGTCCTGTGATGTGTGCTGCCTGGATTCAGATCACCAGCCAAAGCTTGAGACCTAAGAAAATCTACAGTAGGTCTTTTTTGTAGAGAAATGACATAGGAAAAAAAAACATCATTTTCAGCAGTATCAAGTCTATATAAGTAAGAGGAAAAGCTTTATTTTGCTGCTCCAAGAATTGAATGACTTATATTTCCCCAAATTAAGTGATTTGGGGGTATCAACACTAATTACACATTACCTTATTTTTTAGCGTATTAATCTGACTATCCATTTCAGTTTGATTGG
This sequence comes from Talpa occidentalis, assembly GCF_014898055.3. NCBI lineage: Eukaryota > Metazoa > Chordata > Mammalia > Eulipotyphla > Talpidae > Talpa > Talpa occidentalis. Next base: position 24,456,321 of record NW_023601433.1, read on the forward strand.
TTTTCAAATCTCCATGGAAACTAAACTCCCCATTTTCATATTCATTTAACTTCCCTTTTGACATTTTTAGGAGTTTCTTAAATCTGTGGGAATATACAGAATGATAAATCAACTTCTTAAAAGTAAATATTTAACAGATATTGTTTCTATATATAAAGTAAACAAATGTATCACTCGTGAGCCTCTCATTTGTCTCCATTTACCACTGTTTGAAAGCATACTATCTAAATTATACTCTTGTAAAAAACATAAAGAAAATTTTTATGACATTTATGGCAGATAAAAAGTTAATGTGGTAACGATGTAGACTTATAAATTATTCATATCCATATTTAGTATGTCAATATAAAACTTAACCCACTATTAAATACTAGCTATAGGGCCTCCCCGGTGGCGCAGCGGTTGAGCACTGGGTTGCGAAGCTGCCCGCGGCCTCTGTGGCGCCGGTTCAATCCAGGCTGCTCCCCGGCCACCGGAGGAGGGTCCCACATGGTGCGCAGACTTCTCCTGCCGCCCGATGCTCCCCTCAGCAGTGTACTTCGGTCCTTCTGCCTGTTCTGCTCCCCGCTCTGGCTCTGGTGAATTCTCTCACCCTCCCGCGCTTCTGACTGTACCCAGTGCATGTATAAACAAAACAAACAAACAAACAAATAAAACATGCCTGCCTCTATAAAAATAAATAAATAAATAAATAAATATTAGCTATAACACAGACGTCAGTATCCAAGAAGAAGAAATCATGTTTACAGTTGAATGTTTTTTTTTTCTTTTTTTTCTTATTTTTTATTTTTTTTTCTGTTTACTAGCTACTAATTTATTTTATTTTTTTAGATTTTTTTATTTAAATAATAAATTTTATTTTTATATTCCCCCATACAATTGCAAACCCCCCATTCTGACCCCAATCCCTCCCCTCCCAGCCCCCACCCCCCAAAAAGTGTCTCTGGTTCATAGTTTTTTGTTGATTTTGATTTTAACTTTCTTATATTCATTTTCCTGGTCCCTTATTTAAGTTTTCTAGATTCCTGCTATGAGTGAGACCATCCAGTATTTTTCTTTTTCTTTTTGGCTTATTTCGCTGAGCATGATCCCTTCCAACACCATCCATGTTGCTGCAAATTGCATGTGTTTATCTTTTTTGAATGCTGAGTAATATTCCATGGTATATATGTCCCACATCTTCTTGATCCAGTCATCTATTTTTGGGCATTTGGGCTGCTTCCAAAGCTTAGCTATTGTAAATAGTGCTGTTATAAACATAGGGGTGCAGGTGCTCTTTGGAATTGATGTTTCTGTTTTTAAGAGACACAGAATACATTTTGGTAAAATGTACTGACATCAAACTATAAAAAGAGAATGTTCAATAGAAAGAGAAAATCTTTCAAGCCTGAGTTGAAGAAAAAGAAGCAGAGCTTTAGAAGAAAGGCAAACAACAGCGATACTTGATGACTCCCCAAAACGGATTTAAGAAGAGATGGAGCGATCTTGCTAGCAAAATGTCAACAAATGAAAGTCATGTATAAATTTTTGTATAATGATACATTTTATAACTAACAAAAGCAGAAAGAATACATAAGGCAAGTCAAGGTAATTACGAACATTCAGCAATGACACAGAGTTCTTAGATATCTAGTAATGTGAATGCTGAATCGAAGAATGTAAATGAAACATGAGAGACTATCAGGGAAAACAGAGCTTGCAGAAATAAAAACTCAAGGCAGAAGATGAAGAATGTAGTTGATGTTTTAAGCAAAAGGCATTGTCACTATTGTTTAAAAAATAAATTTAATAGTTAAAATATTTAAATTTAAAATATTTAAAATATTTAAATTTAATATTTAAAAAATAAATTTAATATTTAATGCATTCAGATTGTGTTCTAAGTTTCTGAAGTAATTTTTTTAAAAGGGTTTCTTTAATAATAAAATTACAGACATAAAATGAATTTGTATTTATGTTTTAATAGTCAAATTAAGTCAATTAATGGTCGAAATATTAAAAACCATACCCAGTAATCTTTTTCCAATTCACTGTTTTTCTGCATTTCTTGATCCAAACTATGTTCCAGAGACTGCTTTAACTCCATATATTTCTTTAATTGTTCTTTATCATCCTCAGGCTTTGATAAAAGCTTTAAAAGAAAATTCTTTTTGAAAATCTAGAAATTCACTCCTCTTTAAAAAAATTTCTTGGGGGACGGAGCAACATGGCGGCGAGGAGACGCTGCGAGTAAGATCTCCCATTAAAAAAAGTTAATAGGGAGGAAAAGCGGCAGGTCCCAGTGAGAAGTGGGACACGGAAGATAAACGGATGACTCCAGCAAACTGCCCAAAGAAGAAAGTTGCCATAAAAGAGGACTAGAAGGGAGGGAAGCGCAGAACCCTGCTCCCCTCCCCCACCCACAGAGGCGGCACTCTCCGACCCGCAGAGAGGAGGAAAACAACAAACTAAAACGACCAACAAGAACAAACGACGCAGCAAGCGGGACTGTGAGTGGAAAGGAACTATTGCAGCCACCACACCCCGTGAACAGGAGCTGAGGCGAACCCTACAGGATTCGCAGCGGCGGTGAGCGAATGGCTCTCGGGCGCCATTAGAGAAGAACAAAGACCCCGGGAGACGCGCTCACAGCCAGGGCTGCCGGTAAGCTTGCGCGGAAAAGCGGCACGCTTGGCGTGCTTGAAAAGCAAACACGGACCGGGATCCCGGCTGCCCAGGTCCCCGCGCCTGTGACCTAGGCTTGCGGGGAGACGCGCCACGGGAGCTGGGTGCAAAAGGCGCCATTCCTGCGCCACTGAACTTGGCTACAGCCTGCGTCCTGGACCTGAGGGCTTTGAACTGAGACCCGGGGCACGAAATTCTGGGTGTGGGTTCTCCACGACGGTGGGGCACAAGGCAGACACAGCACCCCAAAGCCATTGAGGTTTACCCTACCATTCTCGCTCTCTGTTCCCTGTCCCACGGGGGTGAGGGGGTTGAAAACCAGCCCCCCAAGGACAATAGGAGAGATCTCTGGCGCCACCTAGCGACCAGAAAAAAAGTCACTAACACCCCATAGAACAGGGACATTTCTTAAGACTGCTTGAAAAGGGCAGAAGGCTTCTGGAGGACCCAGTGGCCAGCTGGGAAGTTAGCCCACGCCAGGCCCCTTCCAACCAGCAGTCTGAGCCCACAGAGGGGGCAGGCACCCACGTCCGGGGCAGACCGGGCACGCAGAAGAGTGTGCCTGAGACCGGATGCGCAGGGACTGCGTGTCGCTTCGCCAGTTTAGAACAGGGACATTTCTTCAGTTAACACTGCCTAAAACCAGCAGAAAGCTCCCGCAGAAGCCAGAGATGGTTCCTGGAGGAGCCACAGGGGAGCGGAGAAGTTCACCCAAGATGACGGCCAGTCCAAGCAACACAGTGTCCCAATGCATACGACAAATTAGAAAACAGACAGTAGGGAGTAGAAGAACCACACGCAACCTAACAACGCCTCAGGAAAGAAGCACACCACAAAAAGAAAACCACCCTCCAGATTGCAACGACAGTAACTTCGAAGAACTTCTGAGCCTTCCAGAAAGAGAATTTAAAATTGCCCTGATTAAAAAAGTGGAAGAAGTCATAAAGGAAAACAAGGATCAGAAGAAGGAAATTGATTCTCTAAAGAGGGAAAACAATGGTCAGAAGAATGAAATTGAATCCCTAAAGAGGGAAGTAAAAGAAATGCAAGAGATCAAAGAATTAATGGAGGAACTAAGGAACTCTGGGAAAAGTAATGAAAGCAGAATAGATGAAATGGAAGAACGAATAAGTACTCTTGAAGACACAGAAATAAAAAGAACCAAAACAGAAAAGGAAAGAGAAGTACGAAGGAAAAAGAACGAAGAAAGACTTCGGGAAATATCTGACTCCATGAGGAAGGGAAATATAAGAGTTATAGGAATTCCAGAAGGAGAGGAGAGAGATGTAGGAACAGAGAAAATATTCCAGGAGATAACTGAAGAGAACTTCCCAAATGTGAAGAAGGAGCTGAAAATTTATAATCAAGAAGCAAGAAGAACACCAAACTTCCACGACGAAAGGAAAAACACAACAAGACACATAATAGTAAAGCTCCCAAGAATCTAGGACAAGGAAAAAATAATGAAGCTGGCAAGAGGGAAGAAACAGATAACATTCAAAGGAAAACCAATCAGGCTGACATCAGACTTCTCTGAAGAAACACTACGGGCAAGGAGAGAGTGGAGGGACATAGTCAACAGACTCCAAGAAAACAGATGCCAACCAAGAATACTCTATCCCGCAAAGCTCTCCTTCCTCTGTGAAGAAAGAATATGGACCTTCCCAGACAAACAGAAACTCCGGAATTTCATTACGACTAAACCCCCACTCCAAAAAATACTACAAGGAATCCTAAAGCCAGAACCTCAGAGGGACGAATAACAACGAAAGAAGACCAAAAAAAAAGTTATTAAAAGAATAAATAAATAAAATCAAAGGAAAGACAAACACAATGGCAAATACAGATGCTAACATATCAATATTAACTCTAAATGTAAATGGACTAAACTCTTCAATAAAAAGACACAGAGTTGCAGCCTGGATTAAGAAACAAAACCCAAACTTTTTATGTCTCCAGGAAACACATTTAGCTACAAAAGGTAAAAATAGGCTCAAAGATAAAGGATGGAAAACAATCCTACAAGCAAATGGACCAAAAAAGAAAGCAGGAACAGCTATACTTATATCAGATAAAACAGACTTCAAACTCAAAAAGATAAAAAGAGACCCCAATGGTCACTACATTATGATCAAGGGGACAATACTTCAAGAAGAAATAACACTCATTAACATATACTCACCAAACGAAGGAGCACCAAAATATATCAGACAACTGTTGTCCTCTCTGAAAACAGACATCAGAGAAAACACATAGGTAGAGGGAGACTTCAACACACCACTATCAACAATGGATAGATCAACAAGACAAAAAATAAGTAAAGAAACTAAAGCTCTAAATAAGGACCTAGAGCATTTGGGCTTAACAGACATCTATAGAACACTAAACCCAAAAAAAAACGGAGTACACATTTTTCTCAAGTGCACAAGTATCATTCTCCAGGATCGATCACATACTGGGGCACAAGACAAACATCAACAGATACACCAAGATTGAAATCATACCAACCATTTTTTCTGACCATGAAGGCATCAAACTAGAAATAAACCATAAAAAGAAGGCAAGGAACTATCTTACCTCATGGAGATTAAAAACCACACTACTGGAAGACCACTGGACTAACGAGGAGATCAAAGAAGAAATTAAAAAATTCTTTGAATTGAATGACAAGGAGGACACTAATATCCTAAATGTATGGGATGCAGCAAAAGCAGTAATAAGAGGAAAATATATAGCAATAGAAGATCACATCAAAAAACAAGAAAGAACTAAAAGAAACAACCTAATCTCGAAGCTCAGAGATCTAGAAAAAGAACAACAAAAAAACCCCAAAACCAGTAGAAGAAAAGAAATAATAAAAACCAAAGCAGAAATAAATGAAATTGAAACTAAAAAAACAGTCCAAAAGATCAATGAAACCAAGAGCTGGTTCTTTGAAAAAATAAATAAAATAGACAAACCCATAGCCAGGCTCAAAAAGGAAAGAAGGGAGAAATCACAAATAAACAGGATCATAAATGAAAGAGGAGAAATCACAACGGACTCAGCAGAAATCAAAAGAATAATCAGTAACTACTATGAACAGTTATATGGAAACAAGTTCAACAATCTAGAGGAGATGGACAAATTCCTACAACTCTACAATAACCCAAAGCTAGATAAAGAAGAAATAGAACACCTAAACAGACTAATTACAAGCAGCAAAATTAAAATGGTAATTAAAAACCTTCCCAAAAACAAAAGCCCAGGACCTGATGGATTTACAAACGAATTCTACCAAACATTCAGAGGCGAATTAGTGCCTATCCTTCACAAACTCTTCCAAAAAATTGAGAAGGAAGGGACAATACCAAATACGTTCTATGAAGCCAACATTACACTAATACCAAAACCGAATAAGGACAACACAAAAAAGGAAAACTACAGGCCAATCTCGCTAATGAACACTAATGCAAAAATCCTCAATAAAATTTTAGCTATCAGAATCCAACAATGTATCCATAAGATAATTCACCACGACCAAGTTGGATTCATTCCAGGGACACAAGGATGGTTTAACATCCGAAAATCAATCAACGTTATCCAACAAATCAACAAAAAGAAATATAAAAACCATATGATAATATCAATAGATGCTGACAAAGCTTTCAACAAAGTGCAACACCCATTCATGATAAAAGCCCTTGAAATTCTTGGGATACAAGGAACATAACTCAACATCATAAAGGCCATCTATGACAAGCCAACAGCCAGTATCATCCTCAATGGTGAAAAGCTGAAAGCAATTCCATTAAGATCTGGAACAAGACAAGGATGTCCACTCTCACCACTGCTTTTCAATATAATACTGGAAGTCCTAGCCAGAGCAATAAGACAAGAGAAAGACATACAAGGAATCCAAATAGGAAAAGAAGAAGTCAAACTATCACTATTTGCAGATGATATGATAATATACATAGAGAACCCCAAAAACTCCACAGAAAAACTAATGCAACTTATCAATCAATTCAGTAAAGTGGTAGGATACAAAATCAACACGCAAAAGTCAGTAGCCTTCCTATACACAAACAATAAATCTGAAGAAGAAGAAATTAAAAAAAAAAAAACTATCCCTTTTATTATTGAAACAAAAAAATCAAATATTTGGGAATAAATCTAACAAAAGAGGTAAAGGACCTATACAAAGAAAATTATAAAACACTGTTAAAAGAAATAGAAGAAGACACAAAGAAAGGGAAAGACATCCCCTGCTCATGGATTGGAAGAATAAACATTATTAAAATGGCCATCCTACCAAAAGCAATATACCGATTCAATGTTATTCCAATCAAAATTTCAATGTCATTCTTCAAAGAAATAGAACAATTATTGATGAAATTTATATGGAATCACCAAAAACCCCGAATAGCCAAAGCTCTACTGAAAAAAAGAAGGAAATGGAGGCATCACACTCCCAGACTTTAAACTATACTACAAAGCCCTAATCATCAAAACTGCATGGTATTGGAACAAGAACAGACATACAGACCAATGGAATCAAATAGAAAATCCAGAAATAAACCCACATATTTATGGTCAACTAATCTTTGACAAAGGAGCAAAGACTATGCATTGGAGCAAAGAGAGTTTGTTCAATGAATGGTGCTGGGAAAACTGGGTTGCTACATGCAAAAGAATGAAGCTTGACCACTACCTCACACCATACACAAAAATCAACTCGAAATGGATTAAAGAACTAGACATAAGACCTGAAACCATAAAATACATAGAAGGAAATATAGGTGAAACACTACGTGATCTGCATATCAAAGACATCTTTACAGACACATCACCCAAGCAGTGATAGTGAAGGCAAAGATAAACAGCTGGGACTACATCAAATTAAAGAGCTTCTGCACAGCAAAAGAGACAATAACAAAAACAAAGAGAAACCCCACCAACTGGGAGAACATTTTTGCACCCAACACTAATGATAAAGGACTGATCATAAAAATCTTCAAAGAGCTGATGAGACTCAACAACAACAAAGAAAATAACCCAGTCAAAAAATGGGCAGAAGAGCTAAAAAGAAACTTCTCTGAAGAGGAAATGCAAATGGCCAACAGACATATGAAAAAATGTTCAACATCACTTGTAATCAGGGAAATGCAAATCAAAACTACCATGAGATACCATCTTACACCAGTGAGAATGGCACATATTAAAAAAACTAGCAACAACAAATGTTGGCGAGGTTGTGGAGAAAAAGGAACTCTCCTGCACTGTTGGTGGGAATGCAAACTGGTCCAACCACTATGGCGAGCTGTGTGGAGATTTCTGGACCTACTAAACATAGAGCTTCCATATGATCCAGCAATTCCACTCCTAGGTATTTACCCAAAGGACACAGAAACATCAATTCCAAAGAACACCTGCACCCGTATGTTTATAGCAGCACTGTTTACAATAGCTAAGCTTTGGAAACAGCCCAAATGCCCAAAAATAGATGACTGGATCAAGAAGATGTGGGACATATATACCATGGAATATTACTCAGCATTCAAAAAAGATAAACACATGCAATTTGCAGCAACATGGATGGCGCTGGAAGGGATCATGCTCAGCAAAATAAGCCAAAAAGAAAAAGAAAAATACCGGATGGTCTCACTCATAACAGGAATCTAGAAAACTTAAATAAGGGACCATGAAAATGAATAACTATAAGAAAGTGAAAATCAAAATCAACAAAAAACTATGAACCAGAGACACTTTTTGGGGGGTGGGGGCCGGGAGGGGAGGGATTGGGGTCAGAATGGGGCATGTGCAGCTGTATGGGGGAATATAAAAATAAAATTTATTATTTAAAAAAAAAATTCTTGACAGTTCATGAGTAATATGGGGTTCGATAGGTTTGTAAAATGTCATTTATAAACCTGATGGCAGCAAAGACAGATTTCAAAAACATGACTTTTCTTGATACAAGTTAAGTTGATGTGACATGTTTATTATTACTCTTTCTGGAATTTAAACTGCCAAAATTTATTTGTTGAAAAGAGGTTTTCACACATAAAATACCAAGTTCTAATGAATTTTTAAAAAAGAATTTTTAAAAAAGAATTTAGTTACTGAAGATGCCCTAGAGACATTTTCATCAATAGTTCAATATATTTCAGGTTTTGTTAAATTACATTCCTTCTGAGACAATCTTTGGAAAATTCCCATGTAGTCCCACTACATTTATGCTGATCGAATCACTTTAGGATGAGTGAAAGACTCATTTTCTACAAACATACTTCTATAGGATTCAAGATCTCCTTTCCTGTTAATCACTTTTCTCTTTAAATAAATTTGTCTTCTTTAATTATGTAAAAATGTAACTTTTGTTCAATTCTATAGCTTTTTCAATCTATCATCTGCTTCTACCCTTCCATTGGACTCTGAAATACTTTAATGCCTGGGCTCGTAAACAGACTGATCTTTTCATCATTTATTCCCTTCTGTTATATTTTAATCTGATTTTTTTAAAGATTTATTTATTTTTATGCATATGAGAGCTGGGGTACAGGCCAGAGGTGCGGGGGTCAGGGTGTGTGTGAAAGGATTCACCAGAGACATAGTGGGGAACAGAACGGGCAGCCTGACTGAAATACACTATTGAGGGGAGCAGTGGGAGAGATAGGAGAGGTCTGCTGTGCCATGTCGGTTGCTCCCTGGCTGGCTAGGGATAGTTGCAACATGAAATGTCTGCCAGTCAGCACATATTTTTTTTTTAAGATTTATTTATACAAGCTCTGGGTACAGTCAGAAGCCCAGGAAGGTGAGAGAATTCACCAGAGCCAGAGTGGGGAACAGAGCAGGCAGACTGCTGAGGGGAGCAGCGGGCCCTGCAGGAGAGGTCTGTTGCGCCATGTGGGACCCTCGCGGGAGGCCGGGCATTGAACCAACGCTGCAGAGCCTGTGGGCAGCTTCGCAGCCCAGCGATATACCGCTGTGCCACCAGGGGAGGCACCACCAGGGGAGGCCTGTCACATACTATTTCCAGACTTGATAACCCCTCCCTCCCAACTTCACTGAGGTTCAACTGTATTTCCAGCTCTTCCTTCCAGTTTACTTCTCAGAGACAATTTCCTCAACCACATACTCAGACTATTACACCAAATGCACAGGTGTGGACTACTTGTGTAGATTGCTAACCTTGTACATTTTAGGTTGACCGGCATATTTTGTCTTGATTTTCTTTTATTATGTACATGTTTTTCACAAGGGTCAGATTATCAACTCTCTCGGTTTACTATTTGGATTACTTCCTGTTTCACAAACCTTTGGGAAATATTCTGAAGTTCTTTTCAGATAAATACTTGACTATATTATTTGGAGGCTTGAGTCAGTTAGAGCTACCTCTCGCTTCCCAATCCAGGTTATTCATCTCAAAATTGTGTTAATCATATATATTTTTAAATTTTATTTTATATATTTTACATCATTTTTCATTTTTGCACAATGTATGCATTTTCATCTTGCTTATAGTCCCAATACAATTCCCACCCCCCCCTTGTTTTGATCTGACTCCTTTCTCCCCTACCCCCTGCCATAGTGTGTCTCTGGTTTATAGCTGCTTGTTGATTTTGATTTTGATTTTATTATAATTAGTCCTTTTCCTGGTCCCTTATTTAGGTTTTCTAAATTCCTGCTATGAGTGAGACCGTCCGGTATTTTTTTTTTTTCATTCTGGCTTATTTCGCTGAGCATGATCCCTTCCAGCTCCATCCTTGTTGCTGCAAATGGCATGAGCTTATCATTTTGATTGCTGAGTAATAATCCATTATGTGTATGTACCACATCTTCTTGATCCAGTCCTCTATTTTTGGGCATTTGGATTGTTTCCATAGCTTAACTATTGTAAATATTGCTGCTATTAATATAGGGATACAGGTGCCCTTTGGAATTAATGTTTCTGTGTCCTTTGGGTAAATACCTAGGAGTGGAATAGCTGGATCATATGGAAGCTCCAATTTTAGCAGGCTGAGAAATCTCCACACAGGTTTCCATAGTGGTTGGACCAGTTTGCACTCCCTCCAGCAGTGCAGGAGAGTTCCTTTTTCTCCACATCCTCACCAACATTTCTTGTTGCTAGTTTTTTTTTAATCTGTGCCATTCCCACTGGTGTAAGATGGTGTAAAATTTAAGTCTTCTTTAATTATGTAAAAAATGTAACTTTTGTTCAATTCTATAGCTTTTTCTATCTATCATCTGTGTTTCCCCTTCCATTGGACTCTGATATACTTTAATGCCTGGGCATTATAGTTTTGATTTGCATTTCCCTGTTAATCACCTATCTTAATCCAGGCCTAGAGATGCATGACATGGTGAGAATCTTTTCGAGAACTTAGAGGTCTATTGACCGAGTCCTGAAAAGCTCTCTTAGTAATTTTTGAGCTACAGGACAGACCTTAAAGTGACTAATAATTTTATGTCATAATTCTAGCTCATTTCTATAAGAAACAGTAAAAAATCACTCATCATTTTTGAATAAGTTTATTTTGGGATATTCTTATATTTTCAATTTTTGATACCTTAATAATTTTTATGTGACACTATAAAGGGATATCTCCTGGCACTGCCACAGTCCTTCACAGTGCATTCCTATGAACACAGTATCTATAAAGTATGCTAATGCTAATATAATGTGACTGTGAATAACTTTCAATGTTTATTAGACTATAAGAATATGGACCAGTCAGTAGGAATGTTCTACATTCACTGCAGGAATCTAATTATTGCGATTTAAAGAAACTACGTTGTCTCTAATGCATCTACCTCATTGCTCCATGCTCCAACTGAGGGTTCACAATGCAATGCAATCTTGTAACCTTAAATCATAAGAAACCTCTCCTATAAAGGAGAGTCTGGATGACAGAAGAATCTTGTTCTGCTTGGTAAATAATCACAGAGTTTGCACGATACATCAATACATTGGCATCCTGCATTAAACATCAATCTTTTCTGAGATAGGATCATTAAATTTTTGAAAGGCTGATTAACTCAAGTAAATGGGAAAACATAGTTTCTGAACCATGCGAGTGCTGGAGCGCTATGTTACTCTATAAGGTCCGGATGAAACAGTTCATACTCTTTCACTAGCATCTCTCATCATTTTTAAAATCTTTAAAGGAGAAAAGTACGTTCCTTCCAGAAAAATGCTTGCACAATGACAGACTATTCATTCTTGATGAACAGAACATATTACAACATTTAAAAGCAAATCAATCCCAAAATCTCACCAAAAGGTGTAGATAACAAGAAAAATTCAGAATTCTAGATCTAAACAGGATTCAAATTTGGAGGAATTTTTAAACATTGAAAATATTAGTAGAGATTCAAAGAGGCAGTTGTGGTCAGCCAGCCGGCTCCCTCCTCTGCCCGAGCTGGTGACAGGGGCTTCCCCGCCGCCGCCCGCGCCCCAACCAAGCCCAGCAGCGCCCGTGGCCCGCGGCCGCCGTGCAGTTCATGTTGCTTTTTAGTCGTCAAGGAAAGCTTCGACTCCAGAAATGGTATGTCCCGCTGTCAGACAAAGAGAAGAAGATCACAAGAGAACTCGTTCAATCCATTTTGGCCCGGAAACCTAAAATGTGCAGCTTTCTTGAGTGGCGAGACTTGAAGATTGTTTACAAAAGATATGCGAGCCTGTATTTTTGCTGTGCTATTGAGGACCAGGACAATGAACTAATTACCTTGGAAATAATTCATCGTTACGTGGAATTACTTGACAAGTACTTTGGCAGTGTGTGTGAGCTTGGTATCATCTTTAATTTTGAGAAGGCTTATTTTATTTTGGATGAGTTTCTTTTGGGAGGAGAAGTTCAGGAAACATCCAAGAAAAATGTGCTGAAAGCCACTGCAGGAGCCACGCCATGAATATTTTAATGTGCCTGTGTACTAAGTGACTGCTCATCTCATATGCCACATTTCAGAGGAAATAGAAAGCTGATATGCTAATGAAAGAAAATATCCTCAGCTTGGTGACTCATATTATCTCGTCTAATAATAGAACATTTTAGAATCAATACCTATACAACTGTATTTTTGTCCCTGCTTGCACGTCTTTCTTGGGTTTTATTTTCATTCTATATGTGTTCTTGATGTAGCTTATTCCTGCTCACAACTGATTGAATTTCTTCTTGAAAAAATATGACCCTTGAATGTTTAGAGTAATGTTATCTTAAACCATATACATGTCACCATTTTTGAACCATCTGTGATTAATCCTCCAAGAGGAAAAACCTAGTAATCTTTCAAATGTTTACCAAAGAAGATAAAGTGAAACACTGGATTGAAATATGCAGTGCCATGATACACAGTGTGCTTTGGTCTGAAAATGTTGAAAGAAATGAAACTATATTTATGTGATTATATTACACCGTCTATATGAACAAATGAGCTAATGTGTTCTAATGTATCACATAAAAGCATATTTGGAAATAATACAAGAAAGTAAAAATCTGTATTAGTATATAATATTGAAAGTAAAGCACAGGTTTTAAGAAATGTGTAATGCCACATTCATGGAATCACCTTTGTGCTAGCGAGAACAATCAGTCCCTTTAGGAATCATCAGAAAACTGTCCAAAGTCTCTGATGCAGTGTCATCAGTTCCATGGAAAGTAAACCCCCTTCAAAGCATTAATATTGGGTTTACTTATATAGTTAAAATTTAAATATCTATTTTTAGTAGTTCTTGTTTTATAACAGATTAAGCCTTCATTTAAATACTTATTAAATTGTTAACTGTAGTTTTATATTTCTAAATATTAAAACCATTACTATTGATCATTATTGTGTATACTCTTAATAAAACATACAACATATTTTATTGTAAAAGGAAAAGTACCAAATAACTAATATTTATATCTAAAGAGTTTGAAGCCTGAGTTTAGTACGTTATCAAACAATAAATTCAAAAGATGCTCAAATTGGTTTGCCACTGAAAGACCTATTGACGATGCACACTGGACAGGTATGCCGATCTGTTATTTCCATTCTTACCATTCTCAGGTACTGTGGTCATTTAAAGCACCAGGATGGCCTACCAAATACAAAATTTAGAATCACACGTAGAAAGCACTGGGAAACACGGGCCTTTCATTTCCATTTTTTTCCACTGCCCTGCAATGTTATTCATCTGGTTTTGATGCTGCATAAATATGCATTTTCTCATGCCTGTTTGCTTTGGATGCTGTGTGCTGTAACAAGATGTTGCTTCTTTGGTTATCTATATACAGCTGCTTGCTTTAAATATTCTGAAAGAGCTTTCCTTGCATGTCTAAAATAAAAGTATTGCATGTAAAAAATAAATAACTAAATAAATCAACAGGCAATTGTGTGCCAGTGGTCTCAAAGGCATCATCAATAATAACCTGAAGGTGGAAAAACTAGTTCATCGATTGATGGATAAACAAAATGTAGTAATACTGCTTTTAGACTAATACAATTTTTTTTACTAGAATCTTATCACAAAAATAACACATTTTATGAAGTCAGTTAACTTCCTCTACAAAGTTAACTACACTACCAGGAACAAGCAGCAGCAACATGAATATAATAAATAAATAAGTTTACCATTGAGGCCTTTCATACTGTCCAAACCACTGAAACATACTGCCACTGGAGAAATAAAATTCCTTTTCACAGAAGTTAAAAGACTTGACTTACCGTATTTGTACTTAGCAGAGTTTTTTGAAGATGTTCACTTTTGCATGCTTGTTTTTTGATTGTACCTTTAAACTTTGCATTTTCCGTTTCAAGCCTAGAGTGTATATTTTAAAATATTAATCTCACACTTAAACAAAAACAACCACATAAATCCTAAACAACTATCTGAGGGTGCAATTACATAAATTCTTAAAAATATGCAGAGTAGATGATTAGCACAAAGATTAGTTGACCATCGATCTGTGGGCTTATTTCTGGATTTTCTATTTGGTTACATTGGTCCGTGTGTCTGTTCTTGTGCTGACACCATGCAGTTTGGATGCTTATGGCTTTGTAGTATAGTTTGAAGTCTGGGACTGTGATGCCTCCATTCCCTTATTTTTTTTTTTCAGGAGAGCTTTGGCTATTAGGGGTTTTAGGTGATTCCATATGAACTTCATCAATAATTGTCATATTTCTTTGAAGAATGTCATTGAAATTTTTATTGGAATAGCATTGAATCTGTAAATTGCTTTGGGTAGGATGGCCATTTTAATAATGTTAATTCTTCCAATCCATGAGCAGGGGATGTCTTTCAATTTCTTTGTGTCTTCTTCTATTTCTTTTAACAGTGTTTTATAGTTTTCTTTGTATAGATCCTTCACCTCTTTTGTTAGGTTTATTCCCAAGTATTTGATTTTTTTCTTGTTTCAGTAATAAAAGGGATATTTTTACTTCTTCTTCTTCAGATTTATTGTTTGTTTATAGGAAGGCTACTGATTTTTGCATGTTGATTTTGTATTCTGCCACTTTACTAAACTGACTAGTTTAGTTTTTCTGTAGAGTTTTTGGGGTTCTCTATGTATATTATCATATCATCTGCGAATAGTGATAGTTTAACCTCTTTCATCCCTATTGGGATTCCTTGTATGTCTTTCTCTTGTCTTATTGTTCTGGTTAGGACTTCCAGTATTATATTGAAAAGCAATGGTGAGAATGGACATCCTTGTCTTGTTCCAGATCTTAATGGAAATGATTTTGCTTTTGCCATTGAGAATGATACTGGGTATGGGCTTGTCATAGATGGCCTTTATGATGTTGAGGAATGTTCCTTGTATCCCGAGAATTTCAAGGGCCTTTATCGTAAATGGGTGTTGTACTTTGTCAAAAGCTTTCTCAGCATCTATTGATATTATCATATGGTTTTTATGTTTCTATTTGTTGATGTGTTGGAAAACATTGATTGATTTTCGGATGTTGAACCATCCTTGTGTCTCTGGAATAAATCCTACTTGGTTGTGGTGAATTATCTTATGGATACATTGTTGGATTCTGATAGCTAAAACTTTATTGAGGATTTTTGCATCCATCTTCATTAGAGAGATAGGCCTGTAGTTTTCTTTTCTTGTGTTGTCCTTTGTTCGGTTTTGGTATTAGAGTAATGTTGGCTTCATAGAACCTGTTTGGTATTATCCCTTCCTTCTCAATGTTTTGAAAGAGTTTGTGAAGGATAGGCACTAATTCATTTCTAAATGCTAGGTAGAATTCATTTGTAAATCCACCAGGTCCTGGGCTTTTGTTTTTGGGGAGGTTTTTGATTACCATTTCAATTTCGCTGCTTGTAATTGGTCTGTTTAGGTGTTCTGTTTCTTCTTTATCTAGCTTTGGGTGATTGTAGAGTTGTAGGAATTTGTCCATCTCCTCTAGATTGTTGAACTTGTTTCCATATAACTGTTCATAGTAGATACTGATTAGTCTTTTGATTTCTGCTGTGTCCGTTGTGATTTCTCATCTTTCATTTGTGATCCTGTTTATTTGTGCTTTCTCCCGTTTTTCCTTTGTGAGCCTGGCTAGGAGTTTGCCTATTTCATTTATTTTTTTTAAGAACCGGTTTTGGTTTCATTGATCTTTTGGATTTTTTTTTTTTTTAGTTTTGATTTCATTTATTTCTTCTTTGATTTTTTTATTTCTTCTACTGGTTTTGGTGTTTTTTTGTTATCCTTTTTCTAGTTCTTTGAGCTTTGAGATTAGGTTGTTACTTTGAGTTATTTCTTGTTTCTTGATGTGAGCCTCTATTGCTATATATTTTCCTCTTATTACTGCTTTTGCTATGTCCTATATGTTTAGGAACGTGGTGTCCTCCTTGTCATTCAACTCAAAGTATTTTTTTAAATTTCTTCTTTGATCTCATTAGTCCAGTGGTCTTCCAGTGGTGTGGGTTTCAATATCCATGAGGTAGGAGAGTCCCTTGCATTTTTTTATGGTTTATTTCTAGTTTGATGCCTTCATGGTCAGGGAAGATGGTTCATATGATTTCAATCTTGGTGTATCTTTTGATGTTTGTCTTGTGTCCCAGTATGTGATCAATCCTGGAGAATGATCCATGTGTGCTTGAGAAAGATATGTACTGAGATTTTTTGGGTTTAGTGTTCTATAGATGTCTGTTATGCCCATGAGCTCTAGATCCTTATTTAGCACTTAAGTGTGCTTATTTTTTTTTCTCATTGATCTATCCATTGTTGATAGTGCTGCTTTGAAGTCTCATACTACATATGTGTTTTCTCTTATGTCTGTTTTCAGAGATGATAATAGTTGTCTGATATACTTTGGTGCTCCTTCATTTGGTGAGTATATGTTAATGAGTGTTATTTCTTCTTGATATATTGTCCCCTTGATCATAATGTAGTGACCATTGGGGTCTCTTTTTACCTTTTTGAGTTTGAAATCTGTTTTATCTGATATAAGTAGAGCTGTTCCTGCCTTCTTTTTTGGTCCATTTGCTAGTAGGATTGTTTTCCATCCTTTAACTTTGAGTCTATTTTTATCTTTTGTAGTTAAATGTGTTTCCTGGAGACAGCAAAAGTTTGGGTTTTGGTTCTTAATCCAGCCTGCAACTCTGTGTCTTCTAATTGAAGAGTTTAGTCCATTTACATTTAGAGTTAATATGATATGTGAGCATCTGTATTTGCCATTGTGTTTGTCTGTCCTCTGATTTTATTTATTTATTATTTTAATAACTTTTTTTGGGCTTGTTTTGTTGTTATTCATCCCTCTGTTGGTCGTGGCTTTTGTACTCCTTGTAGTATTTTTTGGAGTGGGGGTTTAGTCATATTGAAATTCCAGAGTTTCTGTTTGGGAAGGCCTTTAGTCTTTCCTCATAGAGGATGGAAAGCTTTGCAGGATAGAGTATTCTTGGTTAGTATTTGTTGACTTGGAGTCTGTTGACTATGTCCCTCCACTCTCTCCTTGCCTGTAGTGTTTCTTCAGAGAAGTCTGATGTCAGTCTGATTGGTTTTCCTTTGTATGTTATCTATTTCTTCCCTCTTGTCAGCTTCATTATTTTTTCCTTTTATTGGATTCTTGGGAGCTTTACTATTATGTGTCTTGCTGTATTTTTCCTTTCGTCATGGAAGTTTGCTGTTCTTCTTGCTTCTTGTATGTTTATTTTCAGCTCCTTCTTAATGTTTGGGAAGTTCTCTTCAATTATTTCCCTGAATATTTTCTCTGTTCCTACATCTCTCTCCTCTCCTCCTGGGATTCCTATAACTCTTATATTTCCTTTCCTCATGGAGTCAGATAGTTCCTGAAGTCTTTCTTCAGTCTTTTTCATTCCTATTTCTCTTTCCTTTTCTGTTTTGATTCTTTTTATTTCTGTGTCTTTGAGAGTGCATAATCGTTCTTCCATTTCACCTATTCTGTTATCACTGCTTTTCCCAACATTCTTTAGCTCTTCCTTTAATCCTCTGCTCTCTTGCATTTCCTTCATTTCCCTCTTTAGGGACTCAATTTTATTCTTCTGAGTTCATTTTCCTTAATGACTTCTGTCAGTTTTTTCATCACAGCAATTTTAAATTGTCTTTCTGGAAGGCTCAAAAGTCTTCCAAGTCACTGTCGCTGCAATCTGGTGGCTGGTTTTCTTTTCGTGGTGTGTCTTTTTCCTGAGGAGCTGATAGGTTGCATGTACTTTTTCTTCTCCCTGCTGCCTGTTTGCTAATTTGCCCTATGCGTTGGGGCACTGTGTTGCTGGTACTGGCCATCATCTTTTTGGTGTGCTCTTTCTGGGATTTCGGACACTGGCGGTCCAATCAAGTCAAATACTGTTATGCCAAAAGTCCAGTGAGGCAGCTGTACTTTGAGTATGTTAATGGTGCCATCACAGAATATCTCCTCCTTCTGTGTTTGTTAAATTCCAAAGGTGTATCTTGAAGTCCCACAGACTTCCCTGGAGGTGGGGCAGCTGGATTGTGCTCTAGGCTCCAAATCACTGGACCCCCCTCTGGGCTCCAACTCCCTGCCAGGCTGGACCAGGCTTTTGGGGGCCTTCAGTTCACCTCTGGCGGTGCAGGGAGCCTTCTCCCAGTTTCAAGCAGTCTTTATTGAAGGAAGGTCCCTGTTCTAAAATGGCCAGTCGGAGGTACACTTTCCTGTGCACGTGGTCTGCCCCAGCCTTGGAAGCCCGTTCCCCCTCTGGGCTCACTCAAGAATTATATTCTTTAGCTAAAAGGCTTTGTAATTAAGTAACTTGCCATGACACAGCCCACCCTCAACAGACATACACTGTCAACTAGAAAAAGAAACAAACAGGCAATTGCCATGAATCACATATACAAACATAGGTGCAATACAGGGCACTACTGGAACACACAGAAGGGTCATCCCAGTTTATTGTCAATATTATGTCTCTGATGGTGATACCTCACTGATACAAAGAGTATGCCAAGTGCAGGGAAGATGAATATGCAAAGATCTAGTATACATAGTGTTATAAGTGGTGTTTCTTTAAAGAGTTACTTCTATATCACATTCTCAAGAATAATAAGTGATATACAAAGACATCTCACATCTGTTTTTTACATTCTCTTGTTATGAGAATAAATACTTGTGCTCCAAATGCCTCCAAAGAGTGCTTTTTGATAAAAATGCTGAATCACACTGGAAAAAATGCACTGTTCTGAAAGTCAATAATGAGTTATTTTTATGTTATTTTTCTCAGGAAAGTAAGTAAAATGCACAGATATCTCACTTGTGTGTATCAGCATTCTCTTGTGAGAAAAAACACTTGTGCTCAAAATTACTCCTAAAGTGCTTTTGAGCACAAGAGGTGTTTCTTCCAAAGAAAACCTGTCTAGCTCTGAAAGTTCAACATTTCATTGAAAGAATTACTTGTTTGTTACTTTTCTCAGGAAAGTAGGTAAAATACACAGATTCCTCGCTTGTGTGCTTTTACATTTTCTTGTTGTGAGAAAAAGACCGTTTTTGTTCCAAATACCTCCAAAGAGTGCTGCTGGATCAAGAGACATTTTTCAAAGAAAACCTGTTCTAACTCTGAAAGTTCAATATTTAGTTGAAAGAGTTACTTTTATGAAATTTTTCTCAAGAGTGGGTAAAACACACAGATATCTCACTTCTGAGTTTTTACATTCTCGTTATGAGGACAAACACTTGTGCTCCAAAGGCTTCCCAAGAGTACTTTTGGAGGACAATGCTAAATCACACTGAAAAAAATGCACTAACTCTGAAAGTTCAATATTTAGCTGAAAGACGTTCTTTTATGTTACTCTTCTCATCTGCAGTGTACAGACAGGTGGTCTCCAGGAAGCTTTCAGTTTGTGTCAAACCAGATGCCTCCTAAATGTTCTCTTGGGTGTCATGACAGGATTAAATGTTTTCAGCAGCTTTCTGACAGTTGGAACCCATTACTGTTGGCTTCCCCTGCACAGAACAAATTTGAAACAACCTGTAAAGCCTTTATTGTATCTGTGTCAGTTCAAGCCCAGTGTCTGTGACTGTTGTTGCACCATCAAGTGGTCCTCATGACCATCTTGTGGTGTCCAGGCGGGGTTCCAGAGCTAGCGACCCTGGTTTCCAAGCCAGGGTCTCTAAGCAGTGGACCACAGCGGGCAGCAGGAACCTGCTCAGTGCTTTGCATACGTGGGTAGCAGACTAGGGCTTTGTTCCATGCTTGGCCCTTACCTCCCCTGAGCCCTTCCCCTTGGCCCCACTGTCATTCTCCTCCTCAGGCTGCACCACACCGCCATCACCACAAAATGGCGCTGTGCTCCTGCCTTAGGTCCAGCAGCTTCTCCTTCCTAGGCCCTTTACCTTGGCCCAAAGATGTTCCCAGCAGGCTATACCCTTGGCCTTTCATGGTGTATTGGGGACAGTAATGTGGGGAGACACTGGTAGAAATTTTCAGGGACCAGCTGGTGTGGGGACCATCAGGGCCAAGGAAAAAGAAGCTGCTGGGACAGAGCAGATGATGGAGGAGTTGTGCGTGCTGCCTCCTGCC
Source organism: Talpa occidentalis (assembly GCF_014898055.3). Classification (NCBI taxonomy): domain Eukaryota; kingdom Metazoa; phylum Chordata; class Mammalia; order Eulipotyphla; family Talpidae; genus Talpa; species Talpa occidentalis. Next base: position 24,476,941 of record NW_023601433.1, read on the forward strand.
TGGGGGTTCAGAGGGGATATGGGGCCAAAGCCAACAAGAATGAGCCCCCATGGCTCACGCCCCCTCCCTCTCCCTAACCTCCCCACACACACACCGAAAGCTGACAGAGAAGGAAGGGAACCCAAGCCAAGGGCCAGCAAGAAGGGGACCACAATGGTGGCCAAAGGCAATGAGCATGCAGTGCAGATGGGAACTAGGGTGGTGCTGGTGGGGATTTATGTGTGTCAAAGCCTTGAAGAATATGCTGGATAGAGAAAAATGGCCCAAGGAAGATCTGACTCTGAAAGAGCTGAATCCTGGACACTTGCTCAATCCTGAGAGAATATATGTAATAGTGGAAGTAGTAATTCAGTGTTTGGGAAGTGACTTTGAACACAAATAACAATATTTATTTGTGAAAATGTTCCCCATGAGAAAATGTTTCCTGGCACTTTATTTACAGTAACAAATGATTGGAAACAATCTAAATTAAAACTCCAGGAAACTGTCCAATATATCTCACATATACAAAAAATTTTACAGTGTTCAATGAAGAAAGTGGAATATAAAATTCTAGATAGTGTTATTGCAGTTTGGATAGAAAATATCAATGTAATAATCTAGTGTGAATGTAGAATAGGGTGGAAAAATTACTTGGTATTAAGTGGAATACTATACAGCAGTGAAAACATGAGGCTCTAGCAACAGCCAATCCTGTGGATCATCTTGCCCACATATTATTATGTGAAAGAGTCTAGATAGAAAATGCACATAATAGAAATTATTTACGGCCTCCCCGGTGGCACAGTGGTTGAGCGCTTGTTTGTGAAGCTGCCCGCGGCCTCTGTGACACCGGTTCGATCCCCGGCTTCTCCCCGGCCAACGGAGGAGGGTCCCACATGGCGCGCAGACCTCTCCTGCCACCCGCTGCTCCCCTTAGCAGTGTACTTCGGTCCTACTGCCTGCTCTGCTCCCTGTTCTGGCTCTAGTGAATTCTCTCACCCTCCCGCCCTTCTGACGGTACCCAGTGCATGTAAAAACAAAACAAACAAACAAATAAATAAATAAAGCATGCCTCTATTAAAAAAAATAAAAAATAGAATTTATTTATATTTTAAATACCAGACAAAATGAAAATCATGTTTTAATTATACATTTAATAATACAGAATTATATGAGAACTTGTCATGAAAAGCAAGGGAAATAGTTACTGTAAAGGTCGCATATTGGTGCGAACTCAGAGAAGATGATGATGATATGTGATTTTATGTTTCTCCATCTAGTGAATGGGAGTTCATTTGGTGATTCTTAAACTCTACATTTATACAACCTGCCCTTATACAAGGGTGTTATAGTTCACAATTCAAAATACTGGAAATCACAAGGAAGAAAGTAAGCTAACTCATAAAAAATATTTCTCTTTTGATGAAAAATCATAGTTGGCCATTGGTCATTTTATTTCATTCGACTGTTCAAATTTTATATAATGCATGCAGCCCTCTCTTATGATCAGAACCGGTTGACTAAAACTGATGAAAACATCGTCATTGCACTTACATCCCTGATCCTTGGCAGGTGAAAAGGAACTGCTAAAATTATTTTTAAAATTAATAATACCTTGATGGCCATAGAAAAACTACTATTAAGGATGAAATTGTGGCCTTCCTGCTAGTCAGGCAGGCGTGGGCACAGCAGCTTCATTTGGAGTGAATGTCAAATACACCTCATTGATTTTAGTGAGGGGGTTTGGGTTTCTGGACTAAACCTAGACTCCTGCTCATTTGCAAATCCAAATAAATATATTTTGCCTTGAAAAAAGTAATTATAAATGTACTCTGTTTAACCCATAAGGTTTATATTGCTTTGATAAAAAAAGTGAAAGTAAGACACTAATTCAAAGCCCAGACCCTTCCAGCTTTCATATACAAGATTTCTGAAAGTTGTACATACCTATGGAAAGAAAAAAGGCAAAATGATGAAAGGAGACATGATGTCTCATAAAACAAAATTTGAAATAACTGAAAGATCCTTCCTCTACCTAGTTACCAAGAAACAAACAACAAAAAAACAATAGGGTAGAATAGAATGAAATTCCTGTGTTCCAAATCAAATCACCCCATGTTGACATCCTGTGGCAGACCAGCCTCAGCAAAATGTCCTGTCAGGGCACAGCGGTTGAGCTCTAGGTTGTGAAGCTGCCCGCAGCCTCTGCAGCGACGATTCAATCCCCAGCTGCTCCCAGGCCACTGGAGGAGGGTCACATGGTGCGCAGAGCTCTCCTGCCACCCGCTTCTCCCCTCAGCAGTGTACTTCGGTCATTCAGCCTGTTCTGCTCCCCGCTCTGGCTCGGTGAATTATCTCGCCCTCCTGTGCTTCTGACTGTACCCAGTGCTTGTATAAATAAATAAATAGATAGATAGATAGATAGATAGATAGATAGATAGATAGATAGATAGATCTTTAAAAAAAAACAAAAACCTCTGGGAATAACCAGAGCCTTTTCAAGGAAACTTGAGAATGACAACAATGTCTAAAGCCCCTTTGTTAAAAAAGGAATTTTATCTTTAGCTGAAAACATTTCACTCTAAATGAACTGATGTCAGCCGTCAATGAAAGAACATCACAAATACAATGCAGACGCCTGTTGCAATATCCATCGAGGCCCTTTATTGTTTTTTACAATTGGTGACTTTCAAGGTAGCAATGATGACAACCAATGTTCTAATCTAAAGCTCAACCCATCTGAGCAATTTTGAAATGGAATTGCACACAAAATTGATATCCTAACCAACATTTCCACTAAAGATTGTAAGAACACTTTCTTCCCCACTTATCTTAGAACTTTTAGATAGTCACGATCTTTGGAGAAGACAGAGGCTATTTACCTCTATTTCACTTTGAATTTCCACACCGCCATGATGCAGCAGGACTGTCGGGTGGGTGATGCCAACATGAGTGAGTCCCATCCTCCCAATAGAAGCACCCTAAGAATTGGAGAGGAGTCCCAGCCCGGGCCTGTGGGCAGAGATTGGGGAAGGGGATGAACCTGGTCCAGCAGGATCCAGTGGGGCAGCACCCTCTGTGCTTTCAACTAGGGAGAAAGTGAGACCCCAGAGGGAAGGCAAAGTGAGGAGTATCTCCCTATGGGCGGCCTATGGCAGCGTTGGGGAGTAACGTTCAGGGGAACTCGGGGGAGAGAGAGCTGGATGTGGAAAACTGTCAGGCTTTGGCGGGTTGCTTTATGGGCATGGAGGAGCACAGAGGTCCGGCTTCATTCATTCCTGAGCAGGCGAGTGGGTCAGAAAATGCACTGAGTGGGGATCCCTAGGAGACCTATGGACACCCTGGAAACTGCCCAACACTGTGAAGTCAATGAAGACGACACACATAGGTGCTCACGGCTGTCAGGATGGGGTGAAGGTGTCCAGTCCACCCAGGAGGAGGAAATGCTAAGCCATCTGGTGCAAGCACAGCCTGCCCACGTGGCCACAGAGCTGCGGGGTCAGGAAATGCAGTGTGGGGAGCAGCCACACCAGGTAGAGAAGAGTAGGTGTGATGGAGAGAGGGCTGGAAAGAGGTGAAGGTGACTGAGACGGGTGTTTTGAGCAAAGTGTTCTGGGAAGGCCCCTCTGAGGAGGGAGCTCTGTGGGAAGGAAGTGAGGGAACAGGCCCTTCAAGCACACAGAACCTCAGGGGCCAAAGCACTCAGGCTGACAGGCTTTGTCTTCAGCGTACACTGTCAATACAGCCAGCGGAAAACTGACAGACATAAAAGGTAGAAAGAAAAGGAGGCCTAGACATGAAGACCTCCTGACTGAAAGAGGCCACCCAGAAAAGGCCACCCATGCAGGAGTCGTCCTTGTTCTTCATCCCTGTGAAAGTGAGGAAAGGACTCAGGAGCAGTGACAAAAAAGGATCTGAATGGAATTAAGACCTGTTCACGCGGGCAGGGCAGGTGACGGGAGCTGAAATGGGCCCGTGGGTTGGATGAGCATGTGGACACCATGACGACCACTCACTGGGTCCTAGGTGGTAGCCCCCTGGGATAGCTTGGTGAAAATGCACAATGGCATGGTGTGAAGAAAGCACAATGCAATGTGGTGAGTTCAAATCTGCGCTGGAGGAAGGCTGCTGGGAATCCCTGTGTAGAGATAGAGTGCTCTGCTATGAAAGATTTCTGTGCGTGTGAAGGAAAGGACAGTCAATTCCTTGTCAGGAGGCCTCTCCAGAAGAACAGAGAAAACACTGACAAGGGTGATGGAGGGCCAAGGTGAGGGGCCCAGGCTGCAGATGAGAAAAAAGGCACTGCCCACGGCTTAGGGATCTGCACAGGCACCCCTCCTCTGACGCGTAACTTGTTTGCTCTGAGTTCAATTCCTACTCCAGGAGGTTCCTGGAAGAGGCACGGAAGGATGCCATTTCTGTCAGAGACTGAGCCATCCCAGGAGGGTGAGGGGAGATGAATCCAGAGGCCAGGGGAGGGGGAGTTGCCAGGGAGACAGGCCTGAAGGGTCTGCCGTGAAGGCCATTCAGGGATCACTCCCGTCTAGGCTGAACTCCATCAGATGCCTGTGAGAGAGCAGGTGGCCACGGCTCTCTCTGGAGCATGCTGATCTGATCAAAGCGCATATCAGAGTCAATCCCTGATTGTCTTCACTGGGCAACAGGAGGGTGGCAGGAAGAAAGGCAGCCGGCATTTCCCAGGAAGTCAGCGACAGGGCCGAGGTTGCATCCCTCCAGGGCCATGTTGCTGAGGGTTCCGGTCTCAGGAAGAGGCTGTGTGTGGAGATTCCACCAATAGACCTACTGCCTCGGGTGTGGCGGACGACCCGGGCTGTGGTAGAAACAGCAGCAATCTTTCATTCCAAGTCTCTGTCACTGCACAAAAAAAAAAAAAAAAAAAAAAAAAAAAAAAAAAAAAAAAAAAACGTAACTTGGAGAAGATGAAATCAGGAAGGTGGCAGGACACAAAATCAACTACGAAGCTCAGCTGTGTTTCTCTCCCCTGACAGCGACCAGACAGAAAGAGTCTTCAGGGAAACGACCCCACTAACGAGCGTCTGGAACTGCGCTGAGGCCAGAGGAGGGTGGACGATGGCGCCTGTCCCTGTCCCTGCCCAGGAAGCCAATGCCCGACTCCACTTCCGCCGCTTGCCCCTCCCAAGTTGTGGGATGGGGGTGCTGCGCCTCAGGGGCGGGCCAGGGCAGGGCGGGCATAGGCCCAGGCGGGCTGCGCGGGCTGTGGAGGAGGGGGAGCGGGCGGTTGGGGGCGGGGCAGGGGCGGCCTGAAGCAGGGCTGGGGTGGCGGGGCGGGGCCAGGGCGGGCCAGCGGAGTGGAGCTGGGGGGCGTGTCCAGGGTGTGGCCAGGGGTGTGGTGGTCGTGCAGGGGGGCGGGTCTGGGGCGGGGCCGGGGCGGGGTGGGGGCGGGGAGGGTAGGGGCCAGGGCCGCCCCAGGAAGGAGGAGCCCAGCGGGTGAAGCTTGGCCAGGAGCTCGGAACCGCACTGTCTGGGCCGTGGAGGAGCCCGGAGCCCGCACCCAGGGAGAGGCGAGGTTGGGGGGGGACGCGCTCAGGGTCAGCATCAGCAGAGCCAGGGACAGGGTCTCCCGCTCAGGGACGGAGCCGGGTCCCTGCGTCGCTTCGCGCCCGACATGCGCCGAGAAAAGCCTCCCGGTTGCCCGCCCGGAGCCAAGGGCCGCCCAGCGTCAGCGGCCCCAGGGAGAGGCGCTGCTCGCGCCGCTCTGGGCTCTCCAGCCCGGGCCTCTGCCGCGGGCCCCGGGGTCACAGCGCGGGTGGTTCCGCAGGGACCCAGGGGCAGAGCTGGCCCCAGTGCCGCGGGGGGCGGGGGGCTGCCCCCCATGGGCTCACTTGGCATGGCCAGGCCCACAACCCACCCCCATCATCACCCCTCACACACACACGCGCACACACACTCACGCACACCCCGCCTCGCACACGCAGGGGCGCCCCAGAGCCCAAGTTTGCTCCAAAAAGGGCCCGGGCAGTCTCTGGCTCCTGGAGACACGGTGAGCCGCTGTGCGTGGGGGGCGCCTGGTCTCTGCTTGGCCCCACAGGCCGCTCGGAGGGGGCTGATTCCAGCACGTTCTGTTCGGAGGAAGCTGCGTCCAGCTCTGTGAACAGACAGCGCCGTGGGGGCCCCTGTCCCACGCAGATGTCTCAGATCTCTTCCCTCCGTCTGTCTGCCCAGAACGCCCAGTCTCACGCACAACAGAGCGGGCGCCTCAGCCCCGGCCCCGCCCCTGTCTCAGGAGTCCCCTTCCAGAGGGCCGCCCTGAGCCCACCGCTGTTTGCTGTGGCTTCTGTAGGGTGGCCCATGTCCTGCGGAGGAACCATTTTCTTTATAAATGCATGATAGAGGGGCCTCCCGGGTGGCACAGGGGTAAAGAGAGCGCCATCAAGCTATCGCCAGCCACTTCCTTTTCTGAGACACCACCCGGCGAGCCGGAACATGGAGCCAGCCTTCTCCTCTCCAGAGGAGTCTGGCAACTCTGAGGTGGCAGCTTGGTTTGCCACTACTGGATGACACTCGGACAAAGGGCCAGACTCCCTTTCCTCCTCTCCTGAGGAGTCTGGTGTCTTCATAACGGTGGGTTGGTTTCTCTGAACTTCTTACCCAAGAATCACCAAACACTGTTGCAGATCTTGCCTCTAGTCCTGCAGTTGCTGGATTCTGGATCACTCTCTGTGCCTAGACTCTCACAGAGCTGTGAGAACCACCCGCATGCAGTCCCTGCTGCCTCACAGGCGCTATATTATCTGAAGTCTCTTCTATTTTGTATATGGCCTGCACCAACTGCAATAGGGATTCATCAACTTCTGGCCATTCCTGGGGAGGTGCCCACTGGGATAGGAGGCTGGCCCTGAGTACCATCTACTTGTGGCCCCCACCCCTTCATCCCTGCCCAGGTTTCCAAGGATTAATTTACCCGTTTAAATTCAAGCATCCTGCTTTCTACCCAAATGAAAGGCAAACCCCAACATGGGTAGATTCATCAGTGTTTTTAGCAGTTGGGTTGTTTTCCTAGCTGTTGTCATCACCTTCCTATATTCTGCCATAATCCACAGCACTCTACCCACTCCTGATACTCCAAAAATAGTCGCCCAACCCCAAAGCTTGCCCAAGAAATACACAGCACAAACCACACAGTGGCCAGCCAAAGGCGCACCCAGGGCCCACTGCCATCCCCAGAACCAAAAAAATGAAACCCATGGACCCCAAGTGGTACAGCCAGAACCAGCCTTCTCTCCTGGAGCCTGGCCGGCACCGGCGTGTGAATCTTTGTGTGTGCCCGCAGGTAAGCACTTGTATGCATCTTAGGGGCGGCGAGGCCCTCGCAGATGACCAGGTGTACTCGGGTGGGGCCAGTGGTCAGCGCAGGGACCCAGGCAGGAGGGGCCCGGGGCCTGTGGGAGTGGGTGGAGCCCAGGTGCAGGCCAGCGGCAGAGGCCCCGGGGTCCGGCCAAAGGCCGACAGCAAAGGGCCGAGGGGCCGAGGGCCATCTCGCCAGCGATGCCCCGGCCGGCCTGCAGACACCGCAGGCGGGAGACAGAGGTGTGGGCACACACGGAGGCGAGCCCATGACCCCAACCATGACCACGGGCTGGACGCAGTGAAGGCAGCCATGATGGAGGTGGCCTTGCTCCCGGGAAGCCAAAGGTCCACAGGCCCCGAAGTCAACAGGCCAACAGCCCTTCCCCCTTTCAACCATGACTTTATGGAAAACCAACATTCAAAATCTATTTCTCCTTTAAGAGATTGTAAAAGATACTCCCATAAACTCTTGGATAGTGTAGCCTTATAATCTGGAGATTTTATGCAAATGCTTTTTCTACTTAAATTTAAAAAAAAAAACATAATTGCTATTAATGCAAAGTGATTGCAATCATGGGAAAATGCAAGGCAAATGTCCTTATAATAGGAACTGTACATCACCCGCCTTTCCAAAGCCCAGTTAAAAGCATGCTCAAAGAGGCTTTTCACTGACTGAATCATTCCTTACTAGAGAGAAGAAGGTCCATTTGGCTTTGGTACCATTTCTATTCCAAGATTTTTGTCTGTTTCATCCAGTGTGCACAATTTGTTCGCATGTCATTTCTCAGAGTAATTTCTTATAATTGTTTTAAATTTCAGAATGATCCATGGTAATCTTTCGTTTCTGACTTTAGTCTTTTGGATTGCACTGATTTCTCTATCAAGTCTCTAATTTATGCACGACATTGTAATATTCACTATTTTCTTCTGCTCTGGAATTTTAAAAACATATTTTGAGACTACAATCTCCTCACATTTGAGGATTGCCCCATAAATCAAACTCTTTTTCACTATGTGGTCACCTCTTTATCTGCAATATTTTTTATTCTTCTGAATATCCACTTTCAGTGATTGTAATCTAACTACTTCAACTTTCATGACTTGCATTTTATTAGTAATTTGATTTCTCTTCACTTTAAAAATGAAAAGTGAGGCCTCCCCAGTGGCGCAGCAGGTTGAGTGCCACACCGTGAAGCTGTCCGTGGCCCCGGCCACCAGCGAGGGTTCCACATGGCACGGCAGTCCTCTCCTGTCACACCTGCTGCTCCCCTCAGCAGTGTATTTCAGTCAATCTGTTCTGCTCCCTGCTCTATGGTGAATCCTCTCACCCTCCCTCGCATATGTCCTGTACCCCAGTTCTTGAATAAAAATAAATAACTCTAAAAAAATAAAGGAAATGAAATGAAAAGCCCTAGGCAGGTCTTCACTCTGGGCTTCTCTGGCATCCTTCTCCCCTTCTCTCCCTGCCAGGCCACAGGAGTGAACACCACGACTGATAACAGTGTAGCAAATGCAGGCCCCTCAGGCAGGGGACTCCTAAGGGCAGGAGCACACACCCGCTGGAAACCACTTCCCCTCCACTAGGCCAGCTTGAAGACACCACTCTCCAGCAAAACACCCCCCTCGCAGCTCCCCGCCCACATCCCTGTATGCACAGCAGAGGTCCAAGGTCACAGGAGCTGTGACCATTGGCACAGCCTCCCTGTGGATTGCTCCTGGAAGCCGCTGCGGGGAGGGCCTGGGCCCGCCATCCAGTCACTGCTTTCTCGTTCTCTTGTTGAACAACTGGTGGGTCCATCAGGAAATGGGTATCCATTCTTCCAAGGTTGCACCCCAAGGGGGATTTGAGCAAGGGGAGGCTTCAGGGGCAGGAGGACTGGCCCGAGCCAGAGTCTTAGAGCAGAGCAGATCCTGAGGCGGCGTCTGGGCCCCAGCAGCACCCCGCCTGCGCGGGGCAGCCAGAGCAGGTCCTGATGTCCAGTGAGGGGTAGGAGACCGACGTTAGCCAGGCTTCGGGGCCTTCCTCAGACCCACCCCGCCAGCCGTCTGAGAGAGGGGATTCACCGGTCCCGTAAGCCCAGGGGCAGCAGCCACCCCCTGGGAGGCCCTGCTGCCACACCAACTGCCGGGACCAGCCCCTCGCCTGGGGCTTCCAGAGGATGGGGCTGGCTTGGGTTCGCACCCCTGGCTCTTCCTGCTGGCACCCCTGGTGCTGACAGCTGTCCTGGGCACCAGTGCATTTACCTGCCCAGGGAGACGGAAGAGAGCCTGGAGGAGCACTACACCCCTTTGGGCAGCCAGGCCAAGGCCGAGCAGTGCTTAGTGCAGGCACATTTCTCCACCACCGAGTCACACCTCTTCTCCCCGTTGCGGTCCAGCACTGTGGTCAACTTCGCCTCCATTCTGATGGTCTCCAACACTGCCAATCTGCTGGATCAAGTCATCTTCTCAGAAATTAGTCAACTGGACGAGGCGGTGCAGACGCTGACCACGCCCCAGGGTGACAGGACCCAGGTCCTCTACCCTCAGGTGTGTGCCAGGTACCAGAGCACCTGCATGCCCTCCAACCCACTCCTGTTCATCTGGCAGAAGAATAACAACATGGACCTGAAAAGCATCAACTTCCCTATTTACAACACCTCCTTGGAGCCCCTCTACTTGGCTGGCCTCTTGGGAGGAACCGTCCTAGGTCCTGGCTCGGGGATTAGCTGGTTACTCCTGCAAGCCAAGGCCGTGTGGCTGCAGTACTACCTGAAGACCGCGGACCCAGAGGACAGCACGCGCAGCCAGAAGTGGCTGCTCGATTTCCTGGACCAAATTCACACCATTGAAAAGCTTCTGGCCTTGAAGAACATCCAGGTGCCCTGGGTTGGGTTTAGAGGTAGGAGAAGATGGGAGGGATAAGACCTGTCCAGGGATGTGTCCACGCCTGGCTACTTGGTGGAGGCCTTGACTTGAAACCGGGTCTGCTCCACTCTCTTTGATGCTTAAGCCAGCTTTCTTCAAGGGACACCAAGGGAAGCCGCCAGCCTAGATACTGGGTCACATTCTAGTGGAAAAAACTCATTCTACACCCCAGGGGTGGGCATGTTCAGGGCAGACATTGATCTTCAGGGTTCCTTTGGGTTTTCTAGTCAGAATTCTCTCACTTCACATCTGTGCTGTTTCTGTAGCCCCCGAAAACTTGCCTGGTGTCACTGAAATACAAAACAAACCTTTAAGCTGAAGTTCCCTGGTGTTTTTGAAAAACACAACTAGCTCAGATTTCTCCAGTATTTTCTGGCATCCTGCCAGGCACCTTAGATGTTGAGCAAACATGCTAATACTTTTGGCCAGGCCTGGTGAGAGACACCTGCTGGGAAAAGGCTTTGAATACCAGGCCCTGCTGAAATTATATTTTGTATTTAATAGCAAAAGAGGGCCTCCTTGGTGGCGCAGCGGTTGAGCGCTGGGTTGCGAAGATGCCCGCAGCCTCTGCAGCACCAGTTCCATCCCCAGCTGCTCCCGGGCCACCGGAGGAGGGTCCCACATGGCGCGCAGACCTCTCCTGCCGCCCGCTGCTCAACCTCAGCAGTGTACTTTGGTCCTTCTGCCTGCTCTGCTCCCCGCTCTGGTGAATTCTCTCACCCTACCAGGCTTCTGACTGTACCCAGTGATTCTGTAAACACACAAACAAACAAACAAACAAATAAATAAATAAATTTTTATTTATTTATAAATAAATAATTTTTTATTTATTTATAAATAAATAAATAAATAGCAAAAGATAGCAACCTACTCATCATTTAGAAAAAGCCAAAATTTTGACAGTTATTAATGATTACACAGTATTAGAGAAAATTCAGAATTTGTATACTCAGGAATGGTAAACATTGGCTTTTCTTTTTAAAGATATATTTATTTATTTATACAAACACTGGGCACAGTCAGATGCCCGGAGGGTGAGAGAATTCACCAGAGCCAGAGCAGGGAACAGAACAGGCAGACTGATGAAATACACAGCTGAGGGGAGCAGCAAGTGTGGCAGGAGAGGTCTGTCGCATCAGGTGGGACCCTCGACAGCGGCCCACCATTCAACCACTGCATCACCAATGGAGGCCCAAACATTGGATTTCGAAATAAATCTTAGAAAGCATGGCATGGATTGGTGGGGAACATTTTTTATTACCTTTATTCTAAAATCATAATTCACATATTTTACTCTTTTACAGAACTGTAATATGTTTCAATCAATAAGCTATAATATTTTGATAGATCTTATCACACATACACAAATATTGGAATTAAAAGTTATTTACCTGCGTGTATTTTTACGACAGATGGTCTACTTCACATCACTTTCTAGGAAACTGGAATTTGAGGTGACTGCTAGGAAAGAGGTACCTTTGTTTTACACGGCATACCTTCTGATCATATTATTTGCAATCATATCATGCTACAGGTAAAAAACTTTTATTAGTTTTTAAACTTAAAAATATTTGTTGTAAGATATTTAACGTAACACGTGCCATTCTAACCATTTTAAGTGTACAGTTCACTGGCATCAGTCACATCCCCACGGCTGCATACTGTCGTGACTGTTTCCAAATATCTTTCATAACCCGAAGGAGGAACTCTGTGACCAGTGAGCAGTGGCTCCTGCTGCCCTTCTCTCCTCCAGTCCTGATTAACCTTGACTCTATTCTTTCTATGAATTTGCCTTTCTTAGGTTTTCATGTCAATGGAATCATACATTTTTTGTGACTGACTTATTTCACTTATCATAATGCTTCCAGGGTTTGCACATGTGACAACTTCATTCCACTCGATGGCTCTGTGCTCCATTGTATGTGTGCTCCACAATTTGGTTACCCACGGTCTTTTGTGGGCACTTGGAAAATTTCCTTCTATTGACAATTGTAACACTGCAAGGAACATGGTGTGCTCATGTGAAGAGAATCATTTACAAGTGGAATTGGTGGGTTGCATGAGAATTCCAAGCTATTTGAAGAACCATCACATTGTTTTCCAGAGTCTACACCATTTTCAATCCCACCAGCAGTAGATAGGGGTTCCAGTTTTTACACAGTCTTCCTATAAACCAACACTCATTCTTTTCCCTTTTATCGATTTTACCTGTCTTAGTTGGTGTCAAGGGTATCTCATTGTGGTGATGATACGCATTTCTGTAAATATCTGATCACGTTGATTGTCTTTTCAATTGTTTATCAGCCTCTTGTATATTCTCTTTAGAGAAATGTCTATCCAAGTCCTTTGCACTTCTTATTATTGGGTTGTTTGCCCTTTTGTTGTTGACTCACGTTTTTCATTAGCACTTTGCATATTTCAGTTATTAAGCCCCTTATCAGCTATCTAATTAGCTGATATTTTCTCCCTCTTTGTAGACTGTCTCTTCAATTTCTTGACAACGGCCTGTAATGACTAACATTTTTTTTTTTTTTATTTTGTGATGAAATCCAACATATCTAATTATTTTTGGTACTTGTCTTTTAGGTATTATATCTAAGTGTCCATTGACAAGTCCAAGGTCATGCACATTGACCCTGTGTTTCCTCTACAAGTTTTATGGTTTTAACTGTTTTATTTAGATTATTGATCAATCTCTATTTCAGTTCTGTTTATGGTATTTAGTAACATCCCAGCATCATCCCTGTGTATGTGAATATCCAGTATACCAAGAACCATTTATTGAAGAGACCTTTCCATTCTGTTAAACTTAATACACTTGTCAATCAACTGGCTTTATTTATGGATTATTTCTGGACTCCCAATTCTATTCTGTCAGTCTGTATGTTTATTTGCATGCTAGTGCCACATTGTTTTCATTACAGTACCTCTTTTTAAGTTTTGAAATCTGGAAATCTCATTCCTGCAACTTTTTCTTCTTAGTCGAGATTGCTTTGTATATCCTGGGCTCCTTGCAATTTCAAGTGAATTTGAGGGTTGGCTCTTCCATTTCTGAAAAAGAAAAATGGAAATTGCAATTCCAATAGAAATTGTTTTGAATCAGTAGACTGCTAGGTGATTGACATTTTAACAATATTAATCCTTCACATCAACTAAGGATGTCTTTCTATTAAATTAGGTTTTCTTCAGTTTCTTTCACCAGTGTTTTATAATTTTCAGTGTACACATCTTTTACCTCCTTGGTCAAATATATTCTTAAGTATTTTCTTCTTTTAGATGCTATTTAAATAGAATTGCTTTCTTAATTTCCTTTTGCAATTCCTTTTTGCACATAAATAGAAACACAGCTGATTTTTATAAATTGTTCTTGTATCTTATAGTTTTGTTGAATTTTTTGTAACTAGTAGTTTTCTTGTGGATGCTTTGGAATTTTCCTATCTGTGATTATGTAATCTGTGAAACAGCATACTGACTTTTCTTCCTTTCCAGCTTGGATTTTTATTCTATTCCCTGACTAATTGTTCTGGCGAGCAATTCCAGCACAATGCTATCTGGTCAGCATCTCTAAGTTACACTTATTTGTGTTGTGTGTGTGTTTGTTGGTTGGTTTTATAGCTTTTCAGCTCCAGAATGTGTTTTGTTCCTCTTAAGTTTTTCTATATATATTATTATTTCATTCATATATTGCTTTCCCTGTCAGTGTTCTCCTTTAGTATTCTGTGCATATTTAAGATAGTGTTTCTCATAGTATTTGTCTAGTATGCCTTCCTCCTTTCCATACTGCAAGACTACTTCCTGGGTTAGAGCAGGCAAAAGAGGAAAAGGACCAGGAAATTTCAGTTGGCACAAGTGCTGAGTATAGTCCTAATACTTGCCTTTCTTGGACTTGAATATATGTAACTGATTTTCCAGCTAGTGCTTTTGTAGATTCTTTTGACATCTCGCCCTCCCTCTCTCTGTTATCAATGCAACTATCTTATGTTTGCTTAGCTCAGGGATTCAACACATTTGAGCATTCCATATTTTTTGGCTTGGAATGAAATCATTTGGACAATAGTAAGACCTTCCCAAGAGAGTATGGCCAAATTGAACACCATTCTATGGCAAGTAGTGGTATATTGATTTTGTAGACTATTTCAAATTTGCATTTTAGAAATGACAAAACATATTATACCATTAGATCAATTTCTGATAAAACCTGGAATTTCTTTCTCTTCTCAAATATACTTTAATTGTTCTGTGTTTAATATTGTTATCTTTTAGAAAGATGTGAACTCCTCCCCAAAGTGTAATCATTTCCAATTCAGCCTGATGCTGTCAAGTTTTTAGAATATTCAGAAAATTGGCCATTTTGTTGCCAGGAAATGCCTCAATTTCACTGACCGTTGGAATCATGTGAGGAAAAGTTTAGACACAATGGTTCTGCAGTGTCGTTGTAAACCTAGTGAATCAAGATCTGCTGATCTGGGGTCTTAGGAAATCTGAAGTTTGATCATTCTCTAATCATTTTGATAAACTGCTTCTATTAAGTTTCTTGTAGGGTTTTAGAATATCTGCAAGTGCATTCATCAGTCTCCTACAGTGTCCATTTTCATATATTTCCTTCACTTACAATTATTAACAGTTGCTTAGAGAACCTCAGCACAACTAGTCAAAGTAAAGTCACTGTAGCCAACAATTTACCTTCCTACTTCAGTGTCTAGAAATTCACATAAAAATGAGAATCTTGTAAAAGGGCCTGAGACTAAACATGTCCTGTGTAGCTCTCACTAATCTTTTTGCATTTGAACTTTATCTTTGTTATGTTCTTATCTTAAACATTTATAAATATTGTTTTCAAGAAGTATTGCAAAAGGAAAATATTCATTATGTTCAAATTTATTTTAACCCAAGCGATTTACTTTTGCTCTGAAATTTGTGTGTGTGTGTTTGGACCCTAAATTTAACTCAAGGCACCAGCAGTTTCAGAAAAAGAGGACCACATCAATGGTGCAGAAAACTTTTAATAAAAAGAAAGTTTTGCTATGTGAATATGGTCTGAAAAAGTCTTTTAGTCACATTCTGTTTTGGAATCAGTAGCTCTATTTCCTTAGTTGTCTCTCATAGTCTTCAAACTCAGTTTCTTTTTCCTATAGAAATCCAGAGAGACTTTTATCAATCATTTGTTTTAAAATT
The DNA here is from genome assembly GCF_014898055.3 of Talpa occidentalis. Lineage (NCBI taxonomy): Eukaryota > Metazoa > Chordata > Mammalia > Eulipotyphla > Talpidae > Talpa > Talpa occidentalis. The sequence goes on from NW_023601433.1 coordinate 24,492,334, forward strand.
GTTCACATAAAATTAAAATATAAAACCACAGGTGGCTGTCAATATTTTAAAATGTAATGTGATAATTGTGGAGGCAAAGTACTGTATACATGCTTTCCAAATGCTCTCTCTATATTCCAATATCTGGTGGTTCAACAGAGAAACAGAAAAGTCTTGTGTTGATCCAAAAACAGTACATTTCAAAACAATTTTTTGCAATTAATAGCAACTTTTCTAGAACCCACTTCATCAATAAAGGATAATCTTGAAACTGTTTTAGCAGGATGCTTTCATGCATTTTATTAACCACATACTATCTCTGTTGTACAGGAACCCTTTAGGTTGGTGTTAATAGCTAGTTGGAATTCAGGAAATGAGTGCAAAGATAATTGGATGTGGGTATTTTCTCAACTACAGATGCCTGCCCTTTAGTGTTGTGTTCTATTCACACACAACTCCTTGAACACTAGAGTGGAATTAACCATCTGCTGTGCTCCAGTACATGTATGTGGTTCTGAAACACCATCAGGGAATTAGTGCTTGGCCAGCTGCATTAGAAGATAGTTAAGTTAAAGCACAAAATGTCAACTTTTATTTTCCCTCTTTGAATTGGTGTAGTTGGTCTGGGATAGCACATGGGAATTAAAGGTCTCCAGGAGACAGGTGTAGAATAATTGCAGAAGAGATTTCAGAACAGGTCCAAATCAAAAATGTCATGAATTGATGAAATTTAAATATGGAAGCTGCTGCAAAAATCCATCATTTTTCCCTCCCTATTTACAGGTTTAGCGGTATACGAAACAAAATATTTAATGCAGTCATTGTAGTGATTTCTGTTGCCTTGGCAGTGGTGAGTGTTTTGGACTTATGTTGTACATTGGGGTGCCATTTGTGCCAATAGTTGCAAATGCACCATTTCTAATACTAGGTGAGTTAAGCAAATGTGAGGTTACACTATGAGTGTATTGGGGAGAAAGTAGATAACAGAAAGAGTTTATGATAGATTAAGTAAAAAAAAACAGTGCTTAGATGACTACAGATCCAAAATGAGGTGTCAGAAATGAAGACAAACATTAAATTGTGTCTTCAGAACTGGAAAAACTAAGGACCCCAAATGCAAAAGTAAAGATAATGACATGAGCAGGCAGTTGTCTCTCTCTCTCTCTCTCTCTCTCTCTCTCTCTCTCTCTCACTCACACACACACACGCACAACACTGAAAAGGGAAAATACAAGTCACTGAAAATGTAAGGGAGACAAATATATGACATCTCAATCAAGGAATGCCAATTAAACCAAAAGTGAGATGCCTTGTTTTCTTATTAGATTAAGTATTGCAAGACTGAAACTTTTGGGGTGGTTGTGTGTAATGAACACTGTCTTCTACTGCTCGGAGAAGATTGCCAATTGGCTCATACTTTTCTTAGTCCAATATTTGTATCAAATCAAAAGGCTTAAAAATGGGAATCAAGGTGCATGTCTTTCACCTCTCCATTCTATTTCTAGGAATTTGTCCTAATAATTGAATAAATGCTCCAAAATGTAGAGTAAGTATGTTCATTTCCATGTGATTCAGAATTGAAAACTAACTGAAAACCATCTCCCCTTTCCACAGGAGATTGGTGAATTCAAACATAGGAAACCTCTATATTCCCACCAAGAAAAACACTAGCAGGAAAACTAGTGTGCACGTGCCTGTAAATGATGTTGTGCCTCTCAATTCATACTGCAATGATAGACTGATGCTGTTGGTGGTCAGATAGGTTCAGTAACAGAATGTTGGCTGAAAGTGTTTGTGCATTTCTGTGAAATGGCTTATGAGAGAAAATGGCCTCTGAAGTATTCTAGTGGAATCAGAAACAGATTGCTAATCCTGCTTGAACTAACACGCATCCACCAGGTTTCCTGATATCAACACCGAGGCACCATAATTGGAGAGGAGGAGTATACTGTGCTGTGTGGAAATAATAGGAATCCGTGCAAACCAAAAGCTTATTACAGAGGGAGGAGAGTGCTCTGTTGTGGACTCATTGACAACCAAGGAAAGTGTTACCTCGGCACAGATTGTGCAAGATGAATAAGACCTTAAGGGACAAAGAATAAGACCTTAAGGGACAAAGGATCATTTCACCTAGATGTGGAAAGATAGGGAATCTAGACAAAGGGTCAAAGTCAAACTTTCAAAGCAAGTCTTGAAAGCTGACCTAGAGATGACACATCCAGGAAGCAGGGGGAGGAAGGGGAGGGTGGCAAGAGGGACAGGGAGGAGAGCACAAGGACTCTGGTGGAGGACCACAGGTGCGCTGGTGCTGGGAGAGCGAAGGTGGCCACACCTGAGGGGAGAAATCCTAGACTGTCAAAAACTCAACAAGGATGTAAAACAATGTTGCTTCATTCAAAAGAAGAAAAGGGGGAAACCTATTGAATTGTGCTATTTACACTTTCATGGATATGAATGTGCATTAAGACTTTTTTTAACAGATGTTGGCATTGATGACATATTTTTCATGATTTCTGCCTGGCAGAAAACCTATATCATGGGCAGAGTACAACAGCGAATGTCTGACATCTTCTCCCACGTGGCAGTGTCCATCTCCATCACCACTCTCACAAATATCCTGGCCTTCTTTACAGGGGTGATGACCTCCTTTAAGTCCATGCATTACTTTTGCATTTACACAGGGACAACCTTCCTCTTCTGTTATTTTTATAACATCACCTGTTTTGGCGCATGCATGGCCCTGGATGGTAGGAGAGAAGTGGCCTCTCAGCGCAGGCTGCAAAAGTCAGAGGGTAACCTGGACCAAAATTCTTCCTCGCTGATAAGGTGCTGCTGCCTCCCATATAGTTCTCTTTGAACTGATGAAGAATCGAGCATCCATCCAATGAACTTGTTCTTTAGAGGTTATTTTGGCCCCTTTCTCACAAACACTAAGTCCAAGTTTGTGATAGTGGTTTTATACCTTCTGTACATTGCATTCAGTATATATGGTTGCTTCCAAGTGCAGGAAGGTTTAGGTCTTCGACATTTGGCAAGTGACGATTCCTATATCACACCCTCTTTTAACATCCATGAAGAGCATTTTTCAGATTATGGTCCCATAGTGATGGTTATCATGACTGAAGCAGTTGACTACTGGGATAAAGACACTAGGCAAACATTGGGGAAATGTCTGACCACTTTTGAAAACAGTGACTATGTCATTCAAAATAAACTCAGTTTTGGTTACAAGCATATGTACAGTATATGGAAGACAACATCTTCGCTGTAAATGACAGAGGTAGTTTTATAAACAACATTCCTGTTTTTTTAGTGCATATTCCAATTTTTACATATGATATTAATATTTCATCATCACATGACATTACTTCTTCCCGGGCCTTCATTCAGACCACGGGTGTTTTTCTTCTTCCCACAGTACGAAGAACATGTTATACCAATTAGGAAGTATTGCTAAAGGGTGTGAGATTCCCCTAATGGAGTATAACCCAGCATTTATCTATTTTGATCACTATTCTGCAATCTTAGAAAACTCTATTGGCAGTGTCATTTTTGCATCTGTAGCTATGTTTATTGTTTCTTTATTGTTAATTCCCCACCCATTCTGATCCTTGTGGATCACTTTTTCTATTGGGTCTGTGATTGTAGGAATAACAGGTTTCATGGGATTCTGGCATGTCAACCTTGATTCCGTATTCATGATGAATCTTGTGATTTGTATAGGGTTTTCTTTTGATTTTTGTGCACATATTTCATATGCATTTGTTTCCAGTTCTAAACCCTCAGCAAACCAAAAAGCAACTGAGGCATTGTTTTTGCTAGATTAACCAGTGTTACAAAGTGCATTGTCAACAATAATAGGAGTGTGTTTTATCTTAGCTAACACATACATCTTCAGGACATGTTTTAAGATTATGTTTCTTGTCATGGTATTGGGTGCTATTCATGCCCTAGTTTTTATTTCCATATTCTTAACCATTTTTTGAAGATTTGTTGGAATATCCACTAACAAATCAGTGCCCAATGATAGAATTCTTGACTGCCCCAACACAGTCTGGTAAAAATGCTCTATTAAGGATCGTTGATAAACTGAAAACAAAGGCATGTTTCCTTGATTAGGAAATCTCATTCCAAGATGTTCTTTAAAATATCCTGAGAAAATTTAATTAGTCCTACATTAACATATTTTTACTAAATTAGGAAGTGTTGTCATCTTTTTGTAAACTATAAAAATTGTGTGTAAGGTAAAACTTTGCAGGTTTTTGTTCTATTTTTTTCCTCTTATCGTTAGCCTTTATGCCTGGAATTAAGAATTTTCTACATTATATATACTATCAGTGGTATGTTATGTGTATTATACTTCCTATATGCATTACTATGTAAAGGTTCAAATTATTATTACTTATTCTCCATACTGGGACTTTTCTATGCACTTTCTTAATCATATATTAGGATGAACTAAATTTGCTATCAATAATTTTTTTTTTAATTTTGAAGAATTTACCACTGAAGGGTCCTTTCAGGTGGCGTGGGTGGCTGAGCGCCACAATGTGAAGCTGTCTATGGCCTCAGCAGCGCTGGTTCGATCCTGGCCAGACGGGAAGAATCCCACATGGTGAAGCAGACCTCTCCTGTCTCACCTGCTGCTCCCCTCAGCAGTGTGTTTAGGTCGTCTGACTGTTCTGCTCCCCACTCTGTCTCTGATAAATCCTTTCATCCTTCTGTGCATCTGGTCTGGTTCTTGTATAAATAAATAAATCTGAAAAAAAAAAAGAATTAACCACTGAAGCCATCAGGTGCTGGACTATTGTTTTTTGGTAGGGGTTTGATTGCTGATTCAATCTCCTTGCTAGTAATTGATCTGTTTGGATTTTCTTTATCAGTTAAATTTGATACCTAAATGAGACTTAAACGATAATGGATATATGTTTCATTTATAGATAAACAGATACAGATAATAAAAATAAGTATTACCTATTGCTGTAAAGAAAGGAACTGATATTTGGTAATTGTAGTTTAAAACTATTTTATTTTTAGCTCTTCTGCCCATTTTTTGACTGGATTATTTTCTTTGTTGTTGTTGAGTCTCATTAGCTCTTTGTAGATTCTTGTGATCAATCCTTTATCATTAGTGTTGTGTGCAAAAATGTTCTCCCAGTTTGTGGGGTTTCTCTTTGTTTTCGTTATTGTTTCTTTTGCTGTGCAGAAGCTCTTTAATTTGATGTAGTCCCAGCTATTTTACTTTTTATTTTTTTTGACAATACAGAATAATATCACGATCTCTCTTATTATATAATTGAAATGGATAAATTCTTTCTTTGGAAAGGAAAAGGTTTTGAGACTTCTCAAGTTCAATATTTTCTCAAAGGGCATCTGACTGCTAAGTGTCTCATTCTCCTCACTCTGCATGGATGATGCCCTGAACTCACTCTTCCTGTCCAGATCATCTCTAGCGGCAGGTCAGGGATTGGCAATGAAGTCACCCACAAGGAGGAGCCACTAAAAGCACTTCTTTCATTAGCCATTTTAAACCCATTTTAAACCCATTTTAAACCCAGTAGGAAGAACAGATTCAAAGAATGCCCTCCATTAGAAGAAGGAGATGGGTTACAGATGCCCTTTTATTTTGGTGAGGATATTATTTTTTTTAATTTAGACATTATTGTTCATTGTTAAACAATATTTGCAACCCCATTCAGGTGTAGTCCCCATAGAATTTCCTTCACCAATTATGCTCAGTGAAGTAAGCCAGAAGGAAAAAGAAAAATAATGGATGGTTTCACTTATAGCAGGGATATAGGGAAAACAAATAAGATATCAGTGTAAAAGAATAACAACAGTACAACACACAAAATAGAAGCATACACTTATTAATCAGAGACTTCCTGCAGGGAAGGAGGAAGGACAGGTTGCAGAGGGAAGGAGGGAGGAGCACGGGGGACTGGGCTGAGGGTGCTCTTGCCTTTTTTAACAGCTGTACTAATAGGCCATTTTCCTGGTTTTACATTCCCAGTATTAAAAGTGCACAATTCATTTACTTCACAATTTGTTTTAAAGCACTTGCATTGTGGCAAACACTCTTCCAGGCTTTTAGCATAAAACAATGAAGAAAGTGAACAGCGGTCTCTGCCCGTGGGCTGAGGAAGAAACACTCAAGGCAGATACTCAAATGCATATGTTAGGAAGTGATACCTGTCAAGGAGAAACCTGCCAATCACCGTGGAACCCATACAGGTCATATGAGCACTCAGCACCACACAGGGAGCTGCATGCTTGTGCTCGTGCTGATGGGAAGGTAGCTGCAACGTGTAAGGGAATGAGAAACGTGTATTTTATCTATGTGTGTTAACATGCAGTGACTTGTAATTTGAAAAAGTGGGTAAAAAAAGTATACTACTATGACATTATCAATCATGATTATTCTCTTTTCTAAAAAACTGGGCATCAACATCAATTTTGGGGGTATTTAAAAGAAACTGATTTTGAATTAAAATTCAAATGGCACTAATTATCTTAACAATTTTTTAGATTTGAAGTTTCAACATAAGGTTTTTAGCTTTTCCAAAGTAGAAAAGCCATAATGTGAACTGACATTCTAGGGGGATTTCAAAAGAAAATGCCCACACTCATTTCACTGTAACAAGGTCATCACTCACTGGGGACTCTAGCCACGCCCTCCAGATCTTCAGCACAAGCTGGCTGAGCTGAAGCAAAATCCCAAATACAGGAACCATTCAATTTCTCTATGGAGAGCGACCTTTTAGAAAGGCAGAGGAGGAAAAGGAATTCCATAATGTGACACAACCAAATGCAACCAAATGGAAATTGTTCCTCAAACTCAAAGTCTTCCCATGAGTATTTGGAGACTCAGTTTATCAGATACTACAAACACATGGAGGCGGGCTTACTTCAGGGTAAAACACAACTATATCAACAACAGCAAAACAGAGCCAAGGAGCGTGCATCTATGCTTGGCATGAAAGCAGGTGATGGGCAATGTTTTGTACAGCTTTGTCCAACACCCAGGGGTTTTCTTAAAGAAATCCGAATGATGCCACTTTTTCCCTCCTCTGTTGCTGTGTTGTTCCAATAAAATGATTCTCATCCACTCGAAGGTTTAGGTTGAGTAAACCCATGTGACTATCAAATCATCCAAATAATAACTATCACCACTGAGATGATGAGTAAAATCATCAAGATAAGGATTTTAAAAGACCCTGAATGGAAAGAAATTTAATAAATTTCTATTTTTTCTCTCTCTTAGACAACAACAATAAAAACAATTATAATCCAGGTGTTAAAATAATGTACAATTCATCCATATAATCCTGAAGCCAACTATATCTTGAGCCAAGACTCAACTGCAGACCATGATGAAGCTGTAAAGATTTATTTTTTTGTCATTTATTGAAGAAACAGATATTTGAATGAATGCAAGATGTTCTTAGTATGCACGCACAATTTTTAAAGAGTTGTTACCAGTAGGGGTGACAGCCATTCTCTCTCCTTCTCTCTCATAGGGTGGAGAGAGATGGAGAGGGAGAGAGATTGCAAACTAGATTCCTGAATTTACTAATATGTCAAGGTTTTATTTTATGTTTTTCTCTTTTTACTGAATTGTTTCTTCTAAAGACATATTTTATTCTCTGAGATGGGCAACTGATGAAATCATACAAATACATGAACAAACCTGGGCTGTCTCCCTCATTTTCTATCTTCTCCCCATATTAATTGTCTCTCTAATGCAGTCTTTCAAAATGTTATTTGAATAACAGGCTACCAGATAATGTTCCCTGTAAAAGTGCACCTGCATCTTTCATCTTCTCTGATGGAAATTCTGTGTGAGCGAGCGCCTAGCTAGGAGCCCGAGAGTCCAAGAGGAGGCAAAATATTATGAATTTTTCTGATTGCTGAACAAGAAATACCATCCATTTCCTACACTATTTGTGCTGTTAAAGTGAAGGTCATATCACTCTGGAACATAAAATAACTTTAAAAGCTGGGCCTCCCCTGGTGGCGCAGCAGTTGAGCACTGGGCTGCAAAGCTGCCCACATCCGCTGCAGCACCAGTTCAATCCCCGGTATGAAACTGCCCAAAGAGAAAGGGGATAAAAAGGGCATTGGAGGGAAAGCAATTTGGATAATAGGTTTCTCTAACCCTTTCTGAAACACTTTGCTACTATAGTTCACTATGCCTAGCCACAGAATCAAAGAATTTGACATATTTAACATCAGGTAGGGTTTGAGAAATTTCTGTTCTACCCTCATTTGTCAAACGGAAAATGAAGGCCTTCAGTGTTCATATAAGGTCACATAAATGGAAGCATTAATTTCAAAATCCTGATCTCACACATAGTTTATTCTCCAACAGTCTGAAATTAACTTGAAAAATAACCCACAAATTTGAATTAAAGACTCTTGAGCAATGATTTCTCAACAACACAAGTGATCTCTCAATGCAACTAACTCTAGATCTACAAAAACAGAAACCAACTAGTGGCTAGAACCCTTTAAGATTATATCCAAGACCTATAATTTTATACTAACTCACTTTAAAAAGCATGTATTTCTATTTTAGTGGAATTATTTATTCTCATCTTATACAGAAAGGTAATTATCAAGGTTTATTTTACATAGCATATCATAAATAATGTTTATCTAGCTAGAAAAATAAGACAACATTTTCACAAATGCCATCCTTTCTTGAAAGAGCTATTAAAGATGTTCAACTACTGCAGTGAGCATCTGACAAGTCACTACAAAGTATTGAGGAAAAGTTTGGAACAGATCAGATCCACATACCTTCGAGGGAGGAGAACAAAGAACAAGAAATCACTTAAAAGACTGTGGTGGGGTGGAAGAACCTCAATCAAATCAACACTGTACTTCGAGTGCATCTTCAAAAAACCTCTCGCAGAGCCTTCCTAGGCAGTCATCCACCCAATACATTTAGAAAAAGTGCCCTGCCATTTATTGGGTTGAATCACATGAAATGATTTTTATCTTGACTTCAGATTTAGCAATATGATATACCTTAACCGAAATGAGAGTCACATCTCAAGAAACTAAGACAGGTCATAAGGCTATGGAGATCTTATTGAGATAATGCCAGTATTTACCTTTTAAACGTCAAAACGAATGGTGATCATTCTATCTACCCCTTTCTCTCTCTCTCCCACCATCCTCTGCCTCCCACCCACACCCTATACTTTCCCTAACCCAGTGTTCCATGACTGCAATCCTTGTTGAACACAAATCCTTCACTCCGGTGCAGAGGACATTAAAGGAGAAAAAAATATGAAAATAGATTACCATACTTAATACATAACACTTCAGAACATATTAGAGAATAAGATTTCAAATCCTTAAGTCTCTAAAAATCCTTAACTTGTAGCGATTAAGAAAGTGACTTGACATATAAGCATATCAGGAGCGATAACAGGAAATATGGTGAGGATAAATTCACCCGGGGAACTACTCCACAGACCTGGACGAAATCAGGACGCTCTTCCTACACCGCGAGCTCCATGTCTCCGCCACACACTCAAGTCTAACTATTGTCAGTATCACTCCCCTCGCGCCTAGAAAGAAAAAACAACACTCTGTTATCTTCTGTGCTGCGGCAGAATGGAACCATCATTTGTCAGGGTGGCTCACAGCTTCAGCAAAACTATCTCAGAGCACAGGGAGTGACTCAAGCAGCTGGAAGACCAAAGAGATCTTTCAGGGCTGACTCATGAAACACGACAGCAGCAGACGGGGCGGGCGTTGCAGCGCGGCCAGGACTGCGACCTGCGGCGTCACGAGGCTTCCCTGCGCGTCACGTCGTTAGAGAAAGTCCAACCTGAATCCCGAAGTGATAAAGTCCCGACTCCAGCTCCCCGGGGCACGAGCGGCCTGAGCCCGGGGCCGCGGCCTCGCCCAGGCGAGCCTCGGGACCAGCGCGGCCCCGGCGCCCAGGCCTCGCGCGGCGGGCGGCAGCCGCGGGGCGCTCTCGCCACGACGGGGGAGCAAGACCCGCCACGCGGGCCGGCGCGGGCTGCGGGCGCGGGGCGGGGCGGGGCGGGCAGGGCGGGCAGCGAGGCCGCGGGAGCCGGGGCCGCCGGGCCGCGAGGCGGAGGGGCCCGCGGTGCACAAGTGGGGACACCGCGCGGCCACTCGGCCGCGCCGTTGACGGTTCCTGGCCGGCCTGGGAGACGCTGCCACTGCGGCCCCTTACGCCGCCTCCGTCACGACCGCGGGGCCGCCTCACCTGGACTTGCCGACGCCGCTCTCGCCGATGATGAGGACCTTCAGGGCGGGCAGCACGTCCTCGTCCATCCTGACGCTGCTCCGCTCCAGCCCAGCTGGCCGCCCAGTCCGGCTCTCAACCCTTCACCCCGAGGACTGCCCGCGCATGCGCACCGCTCCGCGTGCAACCACCTTTTCACACCGGGTGTGTTAGTCCCTGGAGCCGGCGAAGCCCCAGTTCCGCCTGGAGGTTGCTCTGCGTCTGCGCCAACCCAGAGTTCCAGGCGGCTTCCCCGAGCGGTTAGTCCTCTTGCGCGCAAGCGCATACCCGGAGGGCGGAAGTGTGTGACCTCACCCGCCTGCGCACTTCCTCCTTCCGGCCCTGGCCTCCGTTGGCCTTGGTTGTGCAGTTGGCAAAGGGAAGGGGCTGAGTCAGGGGAATGTAACGATTTTTTGGTTTAGTTGCTGCTCATAACAGCCATACGGCGTGGGGAAGCACTGTGCGGAAAGGCAAATTAGGGTAAAAGTTGGTCCCAACACTTCCACATGGCCAGCTAATTTATCTCGCCTTCTGAACCTGTTAGCTCGGCTCAGAAATGGAGGCCATTGTATATCTTAGAATAATACCAGCTTCTTGGATTGCTGTGAAGAGTAAGTGTGATCGTTTATGAACACACATTGTAAACGCAAGTAAACCATTTAAGTGTAACCAGGTACGAATTTCCTGATTTACCCTCCTTTAATGAAGAATTCCCTTCCTACATCTGTACCTCTTGAAAGGGAATTGTAGACTCTGTATAGATCTGGTGCATAGAAACTTACGGTGGTGCAATTTCAAACCAGCTATTTCTGTTCATAAAAACTACACAAATACAGTAATCGTGTACATGTGCTTTCTTTCCTTCACTAAGTTGTAAATCTTATTGAAAGTCCCAAATCTCATATGGAAATGAAAGCTAATGAAGTGCTTGGTACTTAGCAGACACTGAACAGTTATTTCATCTTCTTACACTTGTAGCTAATGTCAGATACAATAGATTTGATTACAGAAGGAATAGGGGGAAAATTAAAGATTTTTTTTTTAATCTGGGAAAGCACTTTTGCCACATATCCAATGGGTTCCTTCACTTCCTTCAGGTCTTTACTCAAATAATTCCTTCCCAAGGAGGCCTTCCTTTGTCCTGTGCACAGCCTTCCCGTCTTCCCTATACCTCTTCACATTGTTTTTCTGCATAGAATTTGCCATCCTTACATATACATGATAAATAAATTCTACTTTATATTTATACATATTTTACTAGTTTATTTGTTCACTGTCTCATCTTCCCCAAAGAGAACAGAAAGAGCCCTGGTGTCTATTTCCTGGCATATAATGTAAATATTTGATGAATGAACTGAGTGAACATTCTAGACTCCGTTCCCAACTTTGAAAAGTGATATCAACCAGACAACCTCTCATAAAATCATCTTTGAAATCTCAATTGGTCTATTCCAGTCTGATCCTGGCTGTGGCATCAAGAATGTATTTCTGAGATTCTCAGTATAGTCAAGCTTCCCTGCCGTGTGGCAGGGATTCTAAAAGTGTAGTCCCACAATCCTAGGAGATCATTTCTGGGAATCTGCAAGATCCAACTCTTAATAAATATTTAAGATGTTATTTAGTTTTTTTTTTTCACTCTTATTGTTTTGTGATACCACAAAACCAAACGGGAGTTTTCCAAGTGCTGCATAAACCGTGATAGCAAAACACAATGCTGGCAGAACCAGATAGGGTAATTCAGTTTTTTTCTATTAAGCCAGACATTAAAGAGATTTGAAAAAAGCATACTTTTAAAAAATAATGTTATTCTGATCACTAATTTTTGTATTAAAATAGTTATTTTCATAAAATTAACTAGTAATTCACTTGTTATTTATAGTGAATTCATTCAAGTCTAAAATTTCTCTATTTTTTTATTTCTAGTAGAATAAATATTGATAGCTATAGCCATGAAATCATCTTTGAGTTTTCAATGATTCGAAAAAGTAGACAATACATTATAGAACCAAAAAGTATGAGAACTGACGCACTGTACTATTCACATAAAAATATAATTAAAAAAAAATGTAAGCTTGTCAATAATAGTCCTGGATATTGATATTCCACGAGGTGTTTGTTGACCTACTTCAGCAATATCATTTCCTCCTATCTCTTAACCACTTTTGGGTTTTTTGCTCATCTTTTTGCTCATCTTTTCAATATTGTCGTACTTTGGGTAGGTCAGCAGACACAACTGCCAAGCCCTTTCCACAGGGGTGTGCCCAGATGGAGCACATCACTGACTGTGACCTCATTATGTTCTCCTCTGTACTTGCTATTTCTCCTTATTTCATTCAAGAGAATGACAGTGCCACCCATTGAACTTTCTCTCATTCCCCATGTTGAGTACTCAAAACTCTATGTCCCTTAAGCAGCCAGGAATTTTTTTTAAGATTTATTTATGTATTCATACAAGAAATGGGATATTTCTTGTATTTCTTGTATGAATGGGATATTGCTTAAATGAATAGGTGCCAGAGGTGAGAGCATTCACCAGAGACAGAGAGGGGAGCAGAACAGGCAGATGTACTGAAAAACATTGCTTAGAGGAACAGCAGGTGAGACAGGAGAGGTCTGCTGAGCATGTGGGTCACCTCCTTGGCTGGGAATCGAATTCATGCTGCAGTGCCTGTGGATAGCTTCATAGCTTGCATCTTAACCCCTTGAGCCACCAGGGATGCCCAGTATCCCTGAAATTTTTCCATGTTTTTTGGTCTCTATTAATCACTACTATGAATAGATCATCATCTTGTGGCTGAATGAGCTACATACAGATTGCCTAGTTTGGCGATCCTGCCTCCATTCTCCTCACCCCTCAGACTGTTCTCTATGCTGTAGCCAAAATGCTGTTCCTAAAATGCAAACCACCTGAGTCATCCCACCTTCCAACTGTGAGAGTCATTTTCCCAAGAACTTCCCTCGTGGTGATCTGCCCAATGTTCTCCAGTCGCTGTAGATCCTCTTCCCATTGTTCAGCCAGAGAACAAAGACCGTAGTTAACTCTGGTTGCTGGAAATTTTCACAAATAAGCCCAAGTCCATAGTCAAATGGTGGGAGAACTGAGAGAAAGAAAAGCAGTAGTTTGGCCTCTACATCTTCAAACCAGAATTCCACTAAACAGAGAGGAAAGATCTCCAAAAGCAGTTTGCAACTTCTGTACCAACTGCTTTTGCTGACACTGAATTCTTGGAGGCGGAGGCACAGTACAAGAAAGAAAAAGGGAAATGGTGCCAGATTTCCACACTCCCTGAGTATAGAAGTTGTTTTTCCATCCCCAAGCTACCACCACAGGACTTCCCAGGAGCTCACTCTTCTACTTGGAAAAGATTTGTTGGACAGTTGTTTTGATTTTTGTAATGCATGACCCACTAGTTTCTCACTAGATCTATTGAATAATAAAGAATAATCTACACTGTCATAAGCTCAAATTTAAGAAGAATGTCTTTCTTTAGTGCATTTAAAACATTCCATGCTCTGTCTCTGGTGAATCCTCTCACCCTCCCACACATCTGGTCTGTATTCTGGTTCTTGTATAAATAAATAAACAAATCTTAAAAATAATAATCATTTATTGTATGAAATGCCACAGTCCTTGATACATATGGAGGATTTTGCCAGGGCTTGTTTCACATCTTCTAAACCCAATTACACTGTCAGAGGTTCATCCATTTTAGGAATAGGCTCCCTGCCCTCTTCTACCCTTGCTCACCTAAGTGTGCTTACGCTAAGTATGTCTATGGTTCCAGTACACCTAAATGTATTAACAAATCCACAACATGGTAAGTCCAGGCTCTACCTGACTCTTCTACCTACAACATTTGAGGACTCATGAGTTAATACCCTTAGTGTTATGACGTCAGTGCCTTTTGGATCGCAAGCCAGCTGGCTGGAAACTGCTTCCTTCTTCATTCCTGCCAGTCCCATTTCCTGGGGGCTGGGTCTCGTTCTTTTGCTCTCCAGTTCTAAGATCATTCTTAGCAAGACCTGGCTCTGTATCCAACACTCCCGCTGTCCTGTTCCAAAGCAAGCCTATGTCCTCATGCTTTAGATCACATTTTCCCTGCTGATATATTGGACAGAATCGCTCACTTCTGTTTGCTTTAGCTTTTCATTGGTAGAACAATTTTCCCACCTTTTATTTATGGTACCATTTTGTATCTGTTTTCTCCCTTAATATATTGACAAACATTTTGTTTTTAAAAATTAAGAAAAAAGGATAATAAGGATCTTCCAGCAAAGACATCTATTAGATGTATGAAGTTTGGAGCAAATCACTAAGTATACATGCATTCTACTAACAGGAAAATATTAGGTTGAAAGAAATGAGCAATTAAAGGGGAAAACTTATCTTTACAAAAGTCTGAAGAGAAGAAGTGGAATTTCCAATTACATTTTTTGAAACTTATGGACAAGTCTGTTACAGGAGTCAGAGACATATCTGTGGATGAGGCCAGGGCAAATAACCATGTCACCTCTGGGATGCTTTCTCATGTCATCGGCCATTGTGTAAATACTGAATCATCCAGGTGAAGGCAGGATGAAGTCTCAAAGAAGAGCTTTGAGACACAACTTCCTACTGGAGAGTCAGAGAAAGGAGGCATGTGGCAACATGAAAGGAAAAAAAGGGCTGAATTTCCTTCTGCAAGGAAAGACCTCCATAGTGCCTCCAAACGTCTTCCTGAACTCATTCTGAACTGAGCTTGAACTTCTTCTGCTGTCTCTCTTGAGTAGAGAGTCTTCTCAACTCACTTCCCCCCTTCTATCACCAGCAGCTTAAAGCTGTCAGAATGTAGCTGTTAAGTGCTTATTGTTAACCACAAAATTAAAACAGTAATTTTCAACCAGCAGTGATTTTGCCTCTCAAGGGTAATTTTGCCCCCAACAAACATAGGCGTCATTTTGCAATGTGTGGAGACATTCTGGTTTGTCACAAGTGGGAGAGTGTTAATGGCATCTAGTGAGTGGAGGCCAAGGATGTTGTAAAATATGCTCCAATGCCCAGGACTGCCCCATAACAAAGAATTATCCAGCTCAAATTGTCAGGAATGGCCTTGTTGAGAAACCCTGTGTTGGTGGTAAGACGGTAGTCTAGTTAGTTATGGTTTCAGCTTTTTGATGCCTATGCACATATTAATATTCCTTAACCTTAAACTATTATTTCTTTAGTCTGTGAACCCTCATAAAGAATGAAAAAAATTCCTTCTAAAGAACCCTTCTGATTATGTGTTCAGACCTATAAATCATGCACCTATAATATCAATACCAAGTTTCTGCTCTGCCTCATATAAGTCAGTAGACATTCCTTTCCACACCCACTAAAATATGTACTTTATACATAATAAAATATGTGTATTTTGTAACATGCTGTCATTTTGAAAACCCATCTCATGCAAAACTCAGTAAACCAAGCCCCATCATACACAACCCATAACTTCATAAAGTGGATGGAACTCTTTCTAGTACAGAAACAGTGACTTTCAGGGTAAGAGCCTTCTTCATACCAATCCTATGTCTTAATTTTAGAGATGAGAATGAGAGAACTCAGAACTAGAATAAATAATTGTTCAGAAACATTTCTGTTATTGCACAGTAATTATCAGAAATATTCTTCCAGGCTATGAATCTTAGTGGGGGGTGTAGCTGGTAACCTGGGGCAACTGACCTCTTGGTGCCTCTCTCTTGAGCTTCTTCATCTCACATAGTGCAGGGCACTGCCTCTGACAACCTATCAACAAGGGCAGTGTTGGGTTAGAGGCAAAAATGCTGGGAAAGTGGGGTGGAGAAGCAGCACAGAATTACTTTAGAGTTAATAATAATGAATCTATAATACACTTTGCATTTCCACAACACATTTGATCCCTGTTGTAACCCAATGATGTCAGCAACATAACTCACAGATGGGAAAAAACAGAATTATGATGAACAGAACAGCTTGTTCTAAACCATGTAGCTATTGAGCGTCTGATTCGGAGCTTCCAGTTCTTAATCTAGAGTTCTGTGGACGATTGTACAAATATACACAAACATAAAGTTTACCTGATGGTCCCTTCTTCCCAGTTCTTGTGATTTGAATCTCCCGTTTCAGCTGCAGGAGTACAAAAGAGAACTGGGGACTCCAAGCTGCAGCAGGTTTGCAGATGGCAAGAAAGGAGTGGAAATCTTTACCAGAGCAAAGCAGCCATAAATGGCTGGTGTTCTCCCACCCCTAAAAGAAAATCTCTATAGAAATATTTAGCAAAATCATTCATTTCCCAAAAATCATTTTCACACCATCATTAATTATCCCAGGATTGTTCAAAATTGGTATTCAAATAAAATAATTATTCCAGTCCTACTTAGTTTTACCGCATTACTCTAATTTATGCCATATTACTAAGATTTAGTCTGCTTTTCTTTGGGATAATTTCTGAACATTTGAAGACAGCTTGGTCCAAATTAATAGTATCATGACCTGAATGCATTTATTTATTCATTCCCTTCATTAACTCACTTAGCTATTCATTCTTCCTTGAAAGGTTCTTTCAGTTCCTGTAACTTCCTCTTACTTGAACACTCAGTGTTGCTTCCACAAAGAAAATACGGATCTTTTTTTCTTTCTAAGAATGTGGAACCACACTTGTTCCATTTATAGGAAGCCGTTTTGATGCGGACTTGTGCGTGTATGTAGGGAGGTCATTTTAGTTCTATTTTTGTTCATTTTCTGAGGAGTTAAAAGTTTCAACACTAGCTCTCAGTGCCATTTAATGGTAGGGTTTTTTTTTAAGACTACAAAATTATAGTCAGTCTTATAACTGTGGAGGAGAAAATTATGAAGATAGTACTGTGACAGTGTGTAGGTCCTGAATTAGCAATATATACATTATGCATATGTAAGCTGTAGTATATTCAATGTATTCTGCCTTCTACAAATGCAATTCATAGTTGTATTGTTATTTCCTTCCCTATTGTATTTTAAAAATTTAAAACTTCAAAGACAGCAAAGCTCTGAGTGAGTACAGATGAAACATTCACTTCTGCCATAATAGCTTCAGCTAGAAAAAAAAAATAGAATGCATTTTGAGTTGATTTTTGTGTATGGAGTGAGGTAGTGGTCAAGCTTCATTCTTTTGCATGTAGCAACCCAGTTTTCCTAGCAACATTTATTGAACAAACTCTCTTTGCTCCAATGCATAGTCTTTGCTCCTTTGTCAAAGATTAGTTGACCATAAATATGTGAGTTTATTTCTGGATTTTCTATTTGATTCCATTGGTCTGTATGTCTGTTCTTGTTCCAATACCATGCAGTTTTGATGACTATGGCTTTGTAGTATAGTTTGAAGTCTGGGAGTGTGATGCCTCCATTCCCTTCTCTTTTTTCAGGAGAGCTTTGGCTATTCGGGGTTTTTTTGTGATTCCATATCAATTTCATCAATAATTGTTCTATTTCTTTGAAGAATGACATTGAAATTTTGATTGGAATAGCATTGAATCGGTATATTGCTTTTGGTAGGATGGCCATTTTAATAATGTTTATTCTTCCAATCCATGAGCAGGGGATGCCTTTCCATTTCTTTATGTCTTCTTCTATTTCTTTTAACAGTGTTTTATAGTTTTCTTTGTATAGGTCCTTTACCTCTTTTGTTAGATTTATTCCCAAATATTAGATTTTTTTTGTTTCAATAATAAAAGGGATGTTTTTTTTTTTATTTCTTCTTCTTCAGATTTATTGTTTGTGTACAGGAAGGCTACTGACTTGTGTGTGTTGATTTTGTATCCTGCCACTTCACTGAACTGATTGATGTGTTGAATTCATTTTTCTGTGGAGATTTTGGGGTTCTCTATGTATATTATCATATCATCTGCAAATAGTGATTGTTTGACTTCTTCTTTTCCTATTTGGATTCCTTGGATGTCTTTCTCTTGTCTTATTGCTCTGGCTAGGACTTCCAGTATTTTATTGAAAAGCAGTGGTGAGAGTGGACATCCTTGTCTTTTTCCAGATCTTAATGAAATTGCTTTCAGCTTTTCACCATTGAGAATGATACTGGCTGTTGGCTTGTCATAGATGGCCTTTATGATGTTGAGTTATGTTCCTTGTATCCCAAGAATTTCAAGGGCTTTTATCATGAATGGGTGTTGCACTTTGTCGAAAGCTTTCTCAGCATCTATTGATATTATCGTATGGTTTTTATATTTCTTTTTGTTGATGTGTTGGATAACGTTGATTGATTTTTGGATGTTAAACCATCCTTGTGTCCCTGGAATGAATCCTCCTTGGTCGTGGTGAATTATCTTATGGAGACATTGTTGCATTCTGATAGCTAAAATTTTGTTGAGGATTTTTGCATCAGTTTTCATTAGGGAGATTGGCCTGTAGTTTTCCTTTTTTGTGTTGTCCTTATTCGGTTTTGGTATTAGTGTAATGTTGGCTTCATAGAACGTGTTTGGTATTGTCTCTTCCTTCTCAATTTTTGGAAGAGTTTGTGAAGGATAGGGACCAATTCATCTCTGAATGTTTGGTAGAATTCGTTTGTAAATCCATCAGGTCCTGGGCTTTTGATTTTGGGGAGGTTTTTGATTACCATTTCAATTTTGCTGCTTGTAATTGGTCTGTTTAGGTGATCTATTTCTTCTTTATCTAGCTTTGGGTGATTGTAGAGTTGTAGGAATTTGTCCATATCCTCTAGATTGTTGAACTTGTTTCCATACAACTCTTCATAGTAGTTACTGATTATTCTTTTTATTTCTGCTGTATCCGTTGTGATTTCTCCTCTTTCATTTCTGATCCTGTTTATTTGTGCTTTCTCCCTTTTTTCCTTTGTGAGCCTGGCTAGGGGTTTGTCTATTTTATTGATTTTTTTGAAGAACCAGCTCTTGGTTTCATTGATCTTTTGGATTGTTTTTTTAGTTTCAATTTCATTTATTTCTGCTTTGGTTTTTATTATTTCTTTTCTTCTACTGGTTTTGGGTTTTTTTTATTGTTCTTTTCCTAGATCTCTGAGCTTCGAGATTAGGTTGTTTCTTTGAGTTCATTCTTGTTTCTTGATGTGAGCTTCTATTGCTATATATTTTCCTCTTATTACTGCTTTTGCTGCATTCCATACATTTAGGATATTGGTGTCCTCATTGTCATTCAATTCAAAGAATTGTTTTAATTTCCTCTTTGATCTCCTCATTAGTCCAGTGGTCTTCCAGTAGTGTGGTTTTTAGTCTCCACGAGGTAGGAAAGTTCCTTGCCTTCTTTTTATGGTTTATTTCTAGCTTGATGCCTTCATGGTTAGAAAAGATGGTTGGTATGATTTCAATCTTGGTGTATCTGTTGATGTTTGTCTTGTGCCCCAGTATGTGATCGATCCTGGAGAATGATCCGTGTGCGCTTGAGAAAAATGTGTACTCCATTTTTTGGGGGTTTAGTGTTCTATAGATGTCTGTTAAGCCCAAATGCTCTAGGTCCTTATTTAGAGCTTTAGTTTCTTTATTTATTTTTTGTCTTGTTGATCTATCCATTGTTGATAGTGGTGTGTTGAAGTCTCCCACTACATATGTGTTTTCTCTGATGTCTGTTTTCAGAGATGACAACAGTTGTCTGATATATTTTGGTGCTCCTTCGTTTGGTGAGTATATGTTAATTAGTGTTATTTCTTCTTGAAGTATTGTCCCTTTGATCATAATGTAGTGAGCGTTGGGATCCCTTTTTATTTTTTTGTGTTTGAAATCTGTTTTATCTGATATAAGTATAGCTGTTCCTGCTTTCTTTTTTGGTCCATTTGCTTGTAGGATTGTTTTCCATCCTTTAACTTTGAGTCTATTTTTATCATTTGTAGCTAAATGTGTTTCCTGGAGACAGCAAAAGGTTGGGTTTTGTTTCTTAATCCAGGCTGCAACTCTGTGTCTTTTTATTGAAGAGTTTAGTCCATTTACATTTAGGGTTAATATTGATATGTTAGCATCTGTATTTGTCATTGTGTTTGTCTTTCCTTTGATTTTATTTATTCTTTTAATATCTTTTTTTTCCTTGCCTTCTTTTGTTGTTATTCGTCCCTATGAGGTTCTGGCTTTAGGATTCCTTGTAGTATTTTTTGGAGTGAGGGTTTATTGGTAATGAAGTTCCATAGTTTCTGTTTGTCTGGGAAGGTCCTTATTCTTTCTTCATAGAGGAAGGAAAGCTTTGCGGGATAGAGTATTCTTGGTTGGCATCTGTTTTCTTGGAGTCAGTTGACTATGTCCTTCCACTCTCTCCTTGCCCGTAATGTTTCTTCAGAGAAGTCTGATGTCAGCCTGATTGGTTTTCCTTTGAATGTTATTTGTTTCTTCCCTCTTGTCAGCTTCATTATTTTTTCCTTGTCCTGGATTCTTGGAAGCTTCACTATTATGTGTCTTGCTGTATTTTTCCTTTTGTCATGGAAGCTTGGTGTTCTTCTTGCTTCTAGTATATCAATTTTCAGCTCCTTCTTCACATTTGGGAAGTTCTCTTCAATTATCTCCTGGAATATTTTCTCTGTTCCTACATCTCTCTCCTCTCCTTCTGGTATTCCTATAACTCTTATATTTCCTTTCCTCATGGTGTCAGATAGTTCCCGAAGTCTTTCTTCGTTCTTTTTCCTTCGTACTTCTCTTTCCTTTTCTGTTTTGCTTCTTTTTATTTCTGTGTCTTCAAGAGAACTTATTCGTTCTTCCATTTCATCAATTCTGCTTTCATTGCTTTTCCCAGAGTTCTTTAGTTCTTCCATTAATTCTTTGATCTCCTGCATTTATTTTACTTCCCTCTTTAGGGACTCAATTTCATTCTTCTGATCATTGATTATTTTTCCCTTATCATTGTTTTCCTTTATGAGTTCTGTCATTTTTTTAATCATGGCAATTTTAAATTCTCTTTCTGGAAGGCTCAGAAGTTCTTCCAAGTTACTGTCGTTGCAATCTGGGGGCTGGTTTTCTTTTTGTGGTGTGCTTCTTCCCTGAGGAGTTGCTATGTTGCTTGTGGTTCTCCTACTCCCTACTGTCTGTTTTCTAATTTGCCGTATGCATTGGGACAATGTGTTGCTGGGACTGGCCGGCATCTTGGGTGAGCTTATCTGCTCCCCTCTGGCTCCTCCGGGAGCCATCTGTCAGTTTCAAGCAGTCTTTACTGAAGAAAGGTCCCTGTTCTAAAATGCCGATGTGGGGACACACTCCCCTGTGCTCCTGGTCTGCCCCGCGGTGGGTTCCTGCTCCCCCTCTGGGCTTGGACTGCAGGCCAGAGGGGGTCTGGCGTGGGCGAACTTCCCCCACTCACCTCTGGCTCCTGAGGAAGCCTTCTGCAGGTAGTCTTTACTGAAGAAATGTCCCTGTTCTAAAATGGTGATGCGGGGCACACTCCCTGCGTGTCCAGTCTCAGGCACACTCTTCTGCGTGCCTGGTCTGCCCTGGCTTTGGGTACTCGCTCCCCCTGTGGGCTCAGACTACTGGTCGGCAGGGGCCCGGCGTGGGCTAACTTCCCAGCTGGCCACTGGCTCCTTCAGGAGCCTCTGCTGGTTTCAAGTCACTAGGTGGCGCCAGAGATCTCTCCTAGAGCACTTGGGGAGCTGTTTTTTTTTTTTTTTTTTTTTCACCCCGTGGGACAGGAAACAGAGCGGGAATGGTAGGGTAAACCTCAATGGCTTTGGGGTGCTGTGTCTGCCTTGTGCCCCACCGTCGTGGAGAACCCACACCCCGAATTTTGTGCCCCGGATCTCAGTTCCAAAGCCCTCAGGTCCAGGACGTGGGCTGTAGCCCAGTTCAGTGTCCACAGAATGGCGTCTTTTGCACCCCGCTCCCGTGCCTGGGTGCCTGGTTCCTGGATACTCAGTGAGGGACTTTCACCTCAGTGAGGGTCTTTGCGCACGTCTCCCTGCACGCCTACATCGCAGGCGCGCGGACCTGGGCAGCCGCCATCCCAATCCAGGTTTGCTTTTCAACCGCGCTGCTTTTCCGCACTATCCCTATCCCGATCCTGATCCGCGTTTGCTTTTCCAGCCCGCTGCTTTTCCGCGCGATCCCGATCCGCGTTTGCTTTTCCAGCGCACCGCTTTTCCGCGCAAGCTTACCGGGTGGCCCGGGGCTGTGTGCTGGTCCTGGCCTCCTCCTGGGGGGCGGGGTCTCTGTTTAATGGCGCCTGGAGCTCACCCCCGCGGCGAATCCTGCAGGGTTCTCCGCAGCTCCCGTTCACGGGGTGTGGTGGCTGCAATAGATCCTTTCCACTCACAGTCCCTACGCTTGCTGCGTAGTTTGTTCTTGTTGGTCGTTTTGGTAATAAAAAGAAAAAAAAAATCGCTCATCCTCATCTATCACATTTCAGGAGTATCTTTCAGATAAAGTTCATTTTCTCTTGCCTCAGTAAGTATGCCAGATTATGCTGTTTTATTTTCAGTAAAACGTAAACACTGCTAATATTCCTTTGTCAAGACAGGAAGAATTTATAGATTTTACCTTCCAACATCCTGATTGTTTTCATGTCTCCTGCTGTCACCTTGCTCCGGAAATACTACACCAGCCATCTCATGTGTTACTGTCAGAGGTTCTGTTGGCATATTAATTTCATAGGTGCTTTTCTTTCCTTTTTTTCTAGTAAAGCCAGGAACTCTAGTTAAAAATCCATAAGAAACTAATGTTTTAGAGGAAATCTATTGTAAACATTAAAAAAAATGAAAAGTTCCAAAACTTATCTAACCTATTTCATTTATTAACTCGGAAAGCCACGATGAAGTAACAACCACAAGCAAGGAAACATACTCCTTGCATCACTAACAAAAGACCCTGACCAAGGAACCAGATAACTAACAAAACAAGCCCTAGAAATTTGACTACAGAATTGAGGCTAAAAGAGGGGAAGGAAAGGAGAAGGTGACAAAGTAACAGGGATGAGAATCCAGCGGTCTAGGATAAAGCACTCTGGGTGCTTTGGCGGTGGGGATCGTGTGGTAACATCCACCTGATGAGGTGGGAACCTGTCCCCTCAAACATACACAGGCTTGTCAACCAATGATCCTTCGATGAAGTCACCCAAAACTGACTGGTCCTCATTGTTACCTCTCAGCAGTATTTGTCTGACAAGTGTAAGATTTTTCTTGTGTTAGCCTATAAGCTACATCATACAGTCTGAGTTCCAGAAGAGTAATCACTGCTAATATTCCTTTACCTATACAGGAAGAAATTATAGACATTGCTTCCATTATTCTGTCTTGATTCATATCTTCTGCTGTCACCAGTCACTGAATGCAAAGCACCAGACTTCCTGCTTACTTTAGGCACAGATACTGTTGAATAACATGTTTCATTTTTGCTCTTCTTTACTCCATTTTTATGCAAGCCAGGAATATTACTTTTGAAAAAGAAACAAAATAAAGCTAATTTAAAAAAAATACTTATGATGATTTAAAACACAACTTTTGTAAAATAAAAATAAAATGGGAAGGGTTGAAGAGAAACAGGAAAAACAAAAATGGAAGAACAATCAGGTTACAAAATGTAAAATACTGGAACAGAAGTCACCACAGTAATTTTATTTTTTTTTATTTATTTTTTTTATATAGAGGCATGTTTTTCTTTCTTTCTTTATTTGTTTGTTTTTTTTTGTTTGTTTGTTTGTTTATACATGCACTGGGTACAGTCAGAAGCACGGGAGGGTGAGAGAATTCACCAGAGCCAGAGCGGGGTGCAGAGCAGGCAGAAGGACCGAAGTACACTGCTGAGGGGAGCAGCGGGCGGCAGGAGAGGTCTGCGAGCCATGTGGGACCCTCCTCCGGTGGCCGGGGAGCAGCCAGGGATCGAACCGGCGCCGCAGAGGCCACGGGCAGCTTCGCAACCCAGCACTCAACCGCTGTGCCACCAGGGAGGCCCACCACAGTAATTTTAAAAACTACTAAATGCTAAATTTAAAACCTAGAGTTCACTGACTCAACGTTATGACACACAGATGTGGAAATACTAATTAGCCATATATGATGCTTATCAATTTCTTTTTAAATATAATAACATGTAAATGGAAAAATACTATTAGACACATACAATATGAATGAGGAGATCCAGGAAATATGCTGGGGCTGGGGTGTAAATGCCTATATGTTGGTTTGACTTCAGGTTCATGATCAAATAAGTCATAATTCATCATGCCCCCTTCCAAGAACAATTTGGTGTCACCCATGGACAAAACATAATGCCTTTCTGAGAGTTGAGTGCTCCAGTCCCATACACAAGAGATTTCAGAGGGATGGCAGCTTCGTTGTAGTGTGTACAGACTCACAGACCAGTCTCAGCAGTGGACCCTGCAGGGCCCAAGACTTGGCTCCACACACTCTTAAGCTGCATCCAGGAACAGCTGGAAAACCCTGCCTTCAGCAATCACTCCAGATGGGGCAGCATTCATTGAACTGCAGACCTTAATTTCCATTCTCCCCAAAGCCTATTTAGAGGAACAGGTGGTTGTGTTCAAAAACACCATGTCACACAGCATACATTTCTCCTACCATGGGGAACAATACAGACAAACATCGTAAGTTAATTTTACATACTGACAGTTCATAATTCTGTGGCAAGAATTTTTTTAACTCCTATAATTTACTAGTTGCTTCTTTAAGTAATAGCATATAAACAGTTTTTTCTACTCATCAGATCCATTTGACCTTATATAAAATACCATATACCAGTAAAAGGTTTAAAAGTGAGGAAATATATGACTGAGCTTAAACCACACAATGCAGAACATGCATAGAGCAAATACAGCATATTGCAGAGAGCCAAAGGAATCCCAAAGAGCATATAATTGACAAGTAGACTTTCACCAGGGACCCACACAAAACTGTTTAGTCTAAGTGAGAATTAGTATAAAATGTAAAATAAAACACACAGATGAAACTCCATTCACTCAGTGAGCCTTCAGGGGATAATATTCCAGCCCAGTTTGGGCACTGAAATAATAGCAGAGATCAGACCAAAATCCTACCCTTGAGAATGAAGTAAACAGATGATGAACTCGATGTCAAAACATATATCCTGCTAGAGTATACTATAGCAGAGATAAGGAAATTTGGAGGTTTGTAAGCAGGGAAGGCATAAGAATAAGATTCAAAATGGCCAACCCCTCAGATATTGCTGAGAAAGTAGCTTGTGAAGGAATGAAAGGAGCAATCATAAGGATATCAGAAGATAAATCATTCCAGTTAGAATCAACAGCAAGTACAGGGGTATGTCTTCAGGGTGACAGAATGTTGAAAAGGTCAACGTGGTTGGAGCACAACGGAAGGGACAGAATATGGAAATTCTTTTTTTCTAAGATTTATTTATTTATGCATACAATACCTGAGGTGCAAGCCAGAGGTGTCGGGAGGTGGTGAGAGGATTCACCAGAGATAGAGTGGGGAACAGAACAGGTAGACTGACTGAAATACACTGCTGAGGGGAGCAGCGGGTTGGACAGGAGAGGTGGCTGTGCCATATGGGTCACCTCCCTGACCGGCCAGGGATCAAAATCATGCTGCAGAGGCTGTAGATAGCTTTACAGTATTGTGCTCAACCCCTTGTGCCACCAGGGAGGCCCCCTAGAATATGGAAATTCAAGTGACAGTGAGAGACAGAGACTTCAGGGAGACAAAAACTGATCTAAGAGGAACATAAAGTGTAGGGGTTGCTTTGTATTTGAAGAACATTGGCATGTACTGCGGCTGAAGAGGGAGTCAAAACAGAGGAACAGCATAATCTTTGCTATGTCAAAATAGGCCACTGATTTTAAAGAGTAAAAAAGACAGATACTAAGAAACCAAATAAAAGTTTCGGACACTAGTAAAGAGAGCAGATGATTTGGGATTCAACATGTAACAGGATATTGGCTTCGGGATATATTTGGCAGGGAAACCTGACAAGATTGACCATCAGATTCAATGTCAGAAGCAAAAGAAAGAGAAAGACAACAACCGAAGTGACACCCAAAACATTGACAGAACAAGAGATGCCACTAAGGAACCGATACTCTGCAAGAGTGAAGACATGAACAGAAGAACTGGTGTGAGAAACAATATCAGTAATTCAATTGGAGAAAAGGGAAACTTGCATAACAACAACCGTCCATCAAAAAGAATGATATCCAGCAAGGGATTTGATTTCAGTAATCAAGAAAAAAAGATCTGAAGTGGAAATATCATTTTGGAATCATTAATAAATACAAGGAAATAAAAGTCATGTGACAGAGGATCAAGGACTGAATCCTGGGATTTTTATTTTACTCAAAAGGAGGGTGGAGTTGAAGAGCTAGGAAACACAGACTGAGGTAGAAGAAAAGGAAATACATCAGGGACACAGGTAAGTGAGTTCTCCCTCTGAAAATGCCAGACCTGTAATCAAATGAAAGCAATGTTGCAGTAAAGAGATTTCCATTAAGGAAAATTTAGCCTATCAGTCTAAAACAGTATGTGTGGATACAGTGATGTGAAAAATTGGCAGTAATCTTTAAAAAGCAACTTTGGAGGAGGGGTGGGTAAGAAGTTTACTGGAGCGAATTCAAAGTGAAAATAAGGAGGAGGATAGATGTTGCTGTAGGACTTAGCTAAGTAGTATGACAGTGGAGGATCCTGTTCTCTTCTTGTTTTACTGTAGATTCCAACACCCAATAGTGATTATTCAGGACGTTTTATTACTAAAATTTTTCTTAATTACCTCAATGTGGTAATAATTGGTAAACATGGCAGACCAATTCAAAATATTTATAAAATTAAGAAAGCAAGGTTTCTGAAATGTTTCCATTCATGGAAATGAAACTATTCATTGAATCATTCATACAAAGCAAAGTATTTAATGTAAAACAGCTCCTCCACAATATAACTAAACAAAGAAACAAGCAAAATTAAACCAAAACAGCCCCTGGAAATATGGCTGCAGAACTGATGCTACTATACGGTGACAGGAGACAGAGAAAACAGAACAGAGAGGGAGCCCAGATCTACACTAAAGCACTATGAGTGCTGTGATGGTGGGTGTCTTGTGGTAAAGTACATCTTGTGATGTGTGAACCTATCCCACCACACATACAGAGGCTTGAAAAACAATGTTCCCTCAGTGAAATAAGAAAATGTCACTGGACCTCCTCTTTCCACTTTTAGCAGTATTTGTCCGAAAAGACTGAGCCTTCTCATACTTTGCCTAGCACACTATACCATGCTGCTTAATTTCCAAACAAATAATCACTGCTAATATTCCTTTAAAATTAGAGGGAGAATTATGGATTTTACCTTCTGGCTTTCTCATCTGAGTCATATCTCCTGACATCTACATTCACTGGAAGTTCAGCACCAGCCTGCTCGCTGACTTGACCCACATAATCTGGTGAAGACCAGGGATCAGTTTGGCTTTCCTTTACTACATTCTTCTGCAAGCTAGGATCTGTCCTTTAAAAAACAAACCATGTAAAAGTTAATGTTTATTAAGAAATCTTCTGATAAAGACTAATAAAACATCTTTTATAAATACCACAACTTAGTCATTGATTAATTTTTGAAATATTTATGAAGAAGTAAAAATGAAAAGCAAGGAAACAAACCCCATGCTGCAAAGTCAGAAATGCAATCATGATACTATCTGATAGCTAAGAGCACATATATGGCATGCTGAAAGTGAGCACAATGGAGGCTTTGCAGAGGAGGTAAGAAGACACAGAGGGAAGAATACCATTCCACATGGAGGTTACAACATGCATACAAAGATATGGCACATCACAACTATGTGTTCCCAAAAACTTGAAAGTGTAAGATCAAAACACTGAGAAATGAGTGACCCAGAAATTCTGATATATCTTGAAAGCTACACAAGTGTCTAAGTTCACTGCCAAATACTATTGACTCTAGGCAAGAATGTACTAATAAGATGTGTCATGTGATATTGGCCTTTTGTAATGCAATAATGTGCAACTGATTGAAAAATTTTGGGTTGTTGGAAAAGTCATGACATATTTTTTCTGTGTTTTTCAAGCAAAAATGTATCATGACTTTTCCAAGAGTCCAACAGTATGAAACAGGTATAATGGAAAAATTCTAAGAAATATCTCATGGGTGAGAATAGATTAACTTTTAAAACAACCATCTGTTGGAAAGACATCAGGGTCCTGACCAAATAAGTTTTACTTCATCAGGTCTCCACCAAGAACCACAATTTGGCATCACTCATAGAAAAAAAAAAAAAAGGCCTTTCTAATATCTGCGGGTTCGAGTACCAACACCAAGGGATCTAAGAGGAGACTTAGGTGCAGTGTATAAAGTGAGGAATTAAGACAAGAGGTCTAAAGAATAATGAAAATTTGGGAGGACATTAGCATATATAAAAAGTGGCAGTCATGAGACAAAAGATCAAAGCCAATTTTGGGATACTTCAATCCCTAAAATAGGAAGTGGGATTGAAGAAATTGGACAAATATATTGAGGTGGAAGAATGAGAAGTGCACAGCAGACACCTAGTAATGAGTTCTCCCCCTTAAAAAAGAGTCCTGGAGTTAAATGAAGATATGATGTTGGAGGAGAGAGATTTCCACTGAAGAAAATATAGCCCATCAGTGTAAAAAGTATGTGTGGATAAAATGAACACTTGGTGGTGACTGATCAAAGGCAGTTTGGAAGAGCGGTAAGTGGAGAAATTAAAAGTGCAAGTTCAAGAGTGAATATAAAAGAGGAACTAGGGGATGGGCAAACAGTTCTGTATAACTGATAAGCTTAGTACTATGACTGTGGAGGATCCCATTTTCTTCTTTGACTGTAGTTTGCAATACCCAATCATGATTATTTACTATTTTTGTATTGCAATGCTTTTTTTAGTCACATCCATTTACACTCAAAAGTCAACTAAATGGCAAACAATTCAAAGCATTCATATAATACCTGCAAATAACAGCAAAGGTCTCTGGAATGTGTCTATTTATTGAATTGATTCTATTCATTGAATTCATGAATAGAAAACTGAGAAATTTATTGCAATAAGCTTTTCCACAAATAGTCAAAATAGGAATTGGAAACACTACCAAAACATACACTGGAAATATAACTGGAGAATTAAATCTATTTGAAGGTAAGGTGATGAGACAGAAGAGAGAGAGACCCAAAGTTTACAGTAAAGTACTATGGGTGCTTTGGTAGCGGGTATTTTATGGTAACACACATCTTATGAACTATGAAACTAGCACCGAAATCATACACAGGCTTGTAAGCCGTTATCTCTTGCATGAAGTGACAAAAAGCATATTGGGTCCTGTTTTCTTTTTTTTTTTAAGATTTATTTATTTATTTATTTATTTATACAAGAGCTGGGGTACAGGTCAGAAGCATGGGAGTTTGAGAGAATTCACCAGAGCCAGAGCAGGGAGCAGAACAGGCAGACAGACTGAAGACACTGCTGAGGGAGCTGCGTGTGAGACAGGAGAGGTCTGCAGTTCAAATATAAAGTTGGGGATCACTAGCACATACAAGAAAGTAACAGTCATGTTTTTGTTAGAAGACAGAAGATCAAGGACTGAATGTTAATGCTCCTCCTCAATTTGGATAAAAGGAGGATGCAGTTGAAGAGAAATAGGAAACACAGACTAAGATGGAAGAACAAGAAGTGCTTGGGGGGAACCTGATACATGAGTTTAACCTCAGAAAATACAAGTCCCGAGAAGCAAATGAAGAAATTATTTTGAAGGAGAGATTTCCATTATGCAAAAGTGTTCACTCTTTTTATGGATGGCTGTTGTTACGCAAGTTTCACTTTTCTCCAATTGAATTACTGATATTGTTTCTCACACCAGAGTGAACACAGAAAAATTAGGGGATGGACAGTTCTGTAGGACTTAGGTTAGTGTCACAGCCATGGAGGAGACCATTTTCTTCTTCGGCTGTATTTTGCAATACCCAATCAGAATTATTTAGTATTTTTGGTACTACTCTACTTTATTTCAAACCACCTCTTTGTGACATTCAATGGACAACAAAACGGTGGAACAATAAAAATTTATAAAATCTTATAAGCAAAATATTCTGAATGTTTCTATTAATTGAATTTGTAGATCACTGTAAATAGAGCTCAACGTATTTACAGCAACAGATCTCCTCAACAAAGTCACTAAACAAAGCAAATGACAAAATTAAAAAAAAAACAACAAATATAGGACATAGGACTGAAAAATTGAGGCTGAGTGTGGGAGAGTTAGACAGGGTGACAACACAAAGGAGGGGCCTACGGTCTAGAATAAAGCAGTGTGGGTGTGATGGTGGAGGGTATCCTGTGGTAGCATCCATCTGATGAGGTGTGAACTTATCCCCTAAATCATACACAGGTTGTAAATGAATGTTCCCTCAACAAAGGGGCAAAACACAAAGTGATTCTCATAGTTCATAGTTTGGCAGTATTAGTCTGATCAGGGTGAGATTTCTCTTGCCTTGGACTGTCAAATGTATTATGCTGCTTGTTTCCCACACAGTAATCACTGCTAATAATCCTTTAAACTGAAAGGAAAGTTTATAGATTTTACCTTCGGGGAATCTCAACTGGGTCATGACTCCTGCAATTCACATTCACTGGAAGGGCAGGACCACTCTTCTTGTTGATTTGGCCAACAGATTTTGATGAAGGTGATAAAATACTGTTTCGCTTTTTTGCTAACTTCTTCAGGAAACCAAGAACCCTCCTTTAAAAACAAAAGTAACAACAACATATGCAGGAAAATACTTCTTTGCTTCAAAGCCACAATTCTGATACCACGTAATAGTACATTTATGATATGCTGTAGGTGAGCATCTGGGAGGTTTTAAAATGGGGGTATAAATACACAGCAGGTTACCAGGGAAGAAATGGCTCCACACAGAGATTACAACATGAACAATAGGATAGGACACATCACATCTATGTGTTTCCCAAAGATGAAAGGCACAGAACAAAACACTAAGAGATGAGTGCACCCAGAATTTTTTTTTTTTTTTTTTGGTTTAGGCTTGTCAAATATGGCCTTTATTATCTCTAGGTATGCTCCTTCTACATCCATTTTTAATGAAAACTTCTTTCCCTTCATTTGTTTTATTTTATAAATTTAAATTTATTTTTATATTCCCCATACAATGACAACTCCCTTATTTTGACCCCAATCCCTCCTTTCCACACTCCCTACCCCCCATAGAGTGACTCTGGTTCATAGTTGTTTGTTGATTTTGATATTTTCTTTCTTATAGTTATTCTTTTGAAACATATTGAGTGTTACACTGAAAAGCCTATGTTCATTGTTGAAAAGCGTTCGTAAACAAGAAACTGAGAATTCAACGTGTACTGCATATAGACATTGTTTTCTTTAATGTAATAATGCGCATAGATTGAAATCAGTACTAGGCACATATAGTGGAAGAAATCCGAGCAGATCTTGTGTGTCAGACATCATGTATTTATAAAATACATTCTGTTTGAATGATATCAGGGTCCTGTCCAGAACAACAATTTAGCATCCACTCCAGATGAAAAAAAAATGCCTCTCTAATATCTCTGCATTTTAGTGTCATATGCAAGGGGATGTGAGAGAAGCCCCAGCCACGGGCTGAGTGAGTACATGATAGGAATTAAGGTAAGATGTCTGCAGTACCAAAATAAAACTGGGGATTATATGCATATAGAAGGAAGTAAATGACATGAGACAGAATATTCTGAGGTATTTAAATTTTTCCAAAGGAAATGGGCTTTGAAAACAAGTGGGAAAAAGAGTCTGAGGTCAGGGAACAAGCAATGAGTGGGACCATTACTGGTGTAAATTCAAGAGCGAATACAAGGGAAACTCGGGATAGATAGTTCTGTGGCCCTTAAAGAGCTCATGGCATACCATGGTGGGTCACAATTCTTCTTGTTTGACTAGTTTGCAATGCACAACCATGATGACTTAGAATTTCTGTAACATTGACTTCTTTTCTAATTAACTGCATGTGACACACAATGATCAGCAAAGTGAAGGGGAATTCAAAAATTCATATGATCAATAAAGCAAACCTCCCCTGATTGTGTCCGTTATTGAATTTAATCTATGTATTTAATTTATGAATAGATATTGATTAGATATTAAAGTATTGATTGCAATGCATCTCCTCCTCACAGTCACTAAACAAAGGAACTAGAAAAGTAAACAATTTCAAACACAGGATATAAAACTACAGATAGGAGTTTACTAGAAGATGAGCAAAAGGGATTGTGCAGAGAACAAAACCAGGACAGGGCCTAAGATCTACAGTAAGGCAATACTGGCATTGGTGATGGGTGTCGGGCAATACCATACATCTGATGAGATGGGAACATATGGCCCAAATCATACCCAAGATGGGAAAACAATGTTCTCCCTATGAGAGACCAAAACTCATTTGTCCCCATCATTAAACTGTCAGCAGTCCTTATCTATAATGGTGAGATAGTTTTTGCCTGACAACTGCAATGATTTAAAAAAAACACAATCACAGCTAATTTTCCTTGAACCTTCAAGGAAGAGTTAATTTTAACCTGGTGACACTCTCATCTGGTTCATGTCTCCTGCCATCAACATTCACTGGAAATACAACAACAGGCTTCACACCAGCTAGACCCTCAGATACCGATCAGGACACAGAATCACATTGGTGATTCTTTGGTGTCAGGCACCCTACTTTAAAGTGCAACCGTGTACCTCATGGTTTCAAAGAAATCTACTAATAAAGCATAACAAAACAACTATTACAAAATTCCAACACACCCATCTTCACTCATGTATACATTCTTAAAATCATGATGAATTAATAACCATAAGAAAGGAAAATCCTCCCTTTTTCAAAGCCACTAGTACTATTTGATACAATGTGATAGTTTTTTAGTGTACATTTAGGACATGTTGTAAGTGAGCACCAGGGAGGCTGTAATAGTGGGTACAAAAATACAGAAAGACACCAGGCAAGGAGCTGGGGGAGAAACCATATGACATGGAGATTACAAGGTAAGCACTTGATAGGGCACATCACATCAATGTGTTTCCCAAACTTGACAGGATAAGAGTAATACTTTGAATGTTGAGTGCACCCAGAAATTTTGAAACATATTGAATGCTACACTGAAAAGGTGATTTCACTGTGGAAAACTACTGATGCTTAGACAGGAGACTAATAATTAAATGTGTACTGTTCTTTGGCTTTTATTTTTATAATGTAATAATGTGCACCTGATTAAAAAATATATGGGAACATGTACTGGAAGAAATCTGAGAAATTCTTGTCAGTGAAATAGATTTACTTTCAAATATTCAATACACATATCTCGGGAATGACTCAGGATCATCCAAATAAGTTGTACCTCATCAGTTTCCTGTACTAAGAACAGCAATTTGGATTTATCCACAGACAAAAAAAAAATTGCCTTTCTGACCTGAGTGATCTACTACCAGATACCCAGAGAGGAGCCCAGCTGCAGGTGCAGTGAGAACATGCCAGGCATTAAGATAGGATCTGAGCAGAAAAAAAACTTTGGACACCTTTAGCATTTTCAAGGAAATAAAAGTCATGGGACAGAAGATCATGGGATACTTCAATTTGTCTAAAGGAAATGGGATTGAAAAGAAACAGGAAAAACAGACTGAGGTCAAAAAACAAGAAATGGAAGGGGGATACCTAGTAAGGGAGGTCTCCCTCTGAAATTACCAGAGCCTAGAGTCAAATGAAAATACTATGTGGTGGGGGCCTCCCCAGTGGTGCAGCGTTTGAGTGCTGGGTTGCGAAGCTGCCTGTGGCCTCTGCAACACTGGTTCGCTCCCCGGCCACCAGAGGAGGGTCCCACATGGCGAGCAGACCTCTCCTGCAGCCCGCTGCTCCCCTCAGCAGTGTATTTAGGTCCTTCTGCCTGCTCTGCTCCCTGCTCTGGTGAATTCTCTCACCCTCCCGTGCTTCTGACTGTACCCAGTGCATGTATAAACAAACAAACAAACAAATAAATAAATGAAACATGCCTCTATTAAAAAAAAAAAAAAGAAAGAAAATACTATGTGGTGGGACAATGGTTTCCATTGAGGCAGACATTGCCCATGGGTCTAAAAAAGCATGTTTTGTTATCATAGTGTGAAAAATCTTTGTAATCTTTAGAAAGCAAGTTTGGAGCAGGCATGAATGGGCCCATTACTGGTGAAAGTTCAAGAGTGAAAACAAGGGCCTCCCCGGTGGCGCAGCGGTTGAGCGCTGGTTTGCGAAGCTGCCCGCGGCCTCTGCGGCGCCGGTTTGATCCCCGGCTGCTCCCCAGCCACCAGAGGAGGGTCCCACATGGCGCGCAGACCTCTCCTGCCGCCCATTGCTCCCCTCAGCAGTGTACTTCGGTCCTTCTGCCTGCTCTGCTCCCCGCTCTGGCTCAGGTGAATTCTCTCAC
This sequence comes from Talpa occidentalis, assembly GCF_014898055.3. Taxonomy (NCBI): domain Eukaryota; kingdom Metazoa; phylum Chordata; class Mammalia; order Eulipotyphla; family Talpidae; genus Talpa; species Talpa occidentalis. The sequence continues at coordinate 24,526,970 of NW_023601433.1, forward strand.
CCTCCCGCGTCTGACTGTACCCAGTTCATGTATAAACAAAACAAACAAACAAATAAATAAATAAATAAAACATGCCTCTATTAAAAAAAAAAGTGAAAACAAGAGAAACTGGGTATAGATAGTTCTGTAAGCCTGAAAGAGCACATGGGATACACAATTCTTCTTATTTGAATAGTTACAAATACATAATAATGATTATTTGGTATTTCTTTAATAGTCTGCTTCTTTTCTAACCACCTGATGTGACACACAATGGTCAACAAAGTGAAGGAAAATTGAAAAAAAAAAAGATCATTACAGAAATTATATCTTGATTGTGTTTCCTTTTATTGACTTGAATCCATTTACCGAATTTATGAATTGATGATGGATAGATATGAAAGTATTTACTGCACTATGTCTCCTCCACAGTCACTAAGCTAAGGAACTAGAAATCTGAAAAAACACAGAACATACAACTGAAGCACAAGGGGTTGGGAGGAGAATAAAATAGGGATGGGGCCTAGCGTCTATAGTAAAGCATTATGGGGCATTAGTGGTGGGTGTCAGACACCACAGTCACCTGATGAGGTGTGAACATATCCCCTAAAGCACACACAGGCTTGAAAACAACACTGCCTCGATGAAGTGACAAAAACACAATGATCTACATCATTCAACTTTCAGCAGTGTTTGCATATAATGGTGACAATTTTGCCTTGGCCTGACAAAAACAATCACAGCTCATTGTCCTTGAACCTTAAAGGAAGAGTTGTTTTTACCTTGTGCCATTCTTATCTGGTTCGGGTCTTCCGCCGACTACATTCACTGGTATCACAACAGGCTTCGTACTGGCTAGACCCGCAGATTCTGATAAATATGCTGAATCAAATTGGGTTGTCTTCTTCCCGTTGTCAGCAACCCTACTTTAAAAGAAGAAACCATGTAAACCTCATGTTTTCTAAGATAAAGTGTAATGAAACAACTTTTACAAAATTCCAACATTATCCACCTTCATTCACTGAATATTCTGAAAACCATGATGAAGTAATAACCATAAGCAAGGAGGATACTCTTTGCTTCAAAGCCACATGTACAATTATGACACAATGTGATAGTTAAGAGCACATTTAGGACATGCTGTAAGTGAGCACCTGGGACGCTTTATACAGCGGGTAATAGAAATACAGGGGTCCGCCAAAGGCACTGGTGGAAAAACCACTCTACATAGACAATAAAACATAAACAGTAGCACAGGGCACATCACATCTCTGTGTTTCCTAAACTTGAAAGGGAAAGAACAGGAACTGAGAGTTCAGTGTACCGAGAAATTATAAAACATATTGAATGCTACACTGAAAAGTCTGAGTTCACTGTGAAAACTGATGGATGCTTAGACAAGAGACTACTAATTAAATGTGTACTGTTCTTTGGCCTTTGTGTTTTTTTCAATGTAAAAATGCGTACCTAACTGAAATAGTACTAGGAACATATATTAGAAGATCTCTGATAAATTCTCATGGGGGAAAAATATTTATTTTTAAAATATTCCTTGCACAAATCATGGAATGACATCAGTGTCATGTCCAAACTTAGTTTCCCCTACCCAAAATAACAATTTGACATCTGTCATGGACAAAAATTATTGCCTTTATGTCCTCAGTGACCCAGAACCACACATCATGAGAGGAGCACCAGCTGCAAGTGCAGTGAGTACAGGTCGGGAATTAAGATATCTGTAGTGTAACTATAACTTTGAACATCTTTAGCATATTCATGGAAGTAAAAGTCATGGACAGAAGACCTGGGATACTTCCATTTGTGCAAAGGCAATGGGGTTGAAAAGAGGTAGGAAATACAGATTGAAGTCAAAGCACAAGAAATGGATGCAGGATGCCAGGTAAGTGAGTTCTCCCCTGAAATTACCACAGCATAGAGCCAAATGAAGATATTATGTTGAAGGAGAGTGATTTCCATTGAGGCAGACAGAGCCCATGAGTCTGGTAAAAGTTCAAGAGTGAAAACAAGAGAAACCTGGAATAGGTAGTTTTGTAGGACTTAAGAGATCATGGCATACTATGGTAGGTCACAATTCATTGTTTGACTAGTTTGTAATACACAATCATGATTATTTAGTATTTCAGTAATATTGGTAATAGCCTACTTCAAAAGTCATAGGATCATTAAAGCAAATTAATTCAAAAATTCATATGATCATTGAAACAAATTCATATGATCATTGAAGTCTCCTGATTGTGTTTCCATATAGAATTTAAACTATATATTGAGATTCTGAATGGATGCAGTAAGATAGTAAAGATGTATGCAATGCATCTCCTCCTCACAGTCACTAAACAAAGGGACTAGAAAACAAGACAAAACAAGCCAAGAATATAGGACTACAACTGAGTGCACTAGAAAAGGATCACAAAGCATTGGGGGTTAGAACAAAAAGGGAGGGGACCAAGGTCTACAGTAAAGCAGTACGGATATATTGGTGGTTGCTGTTGGCAGTAATATTCATCTGATAAGGTGGAAACATATCTCCCAGAACATACACAGGCTTCAAAAACAATGCTCCCTCTATGCAGTAACCAAATACTTACTGGTCCATATCACTCAAGTATTAGGTGTTATTTGTCTGATAATGGTGAAGATTTTCACCTTGGCTTGAAAGTGCAATATGCTGTTTAATTTCAGAAGAGCAGTCACAGCTAATTTTCCTTGAACCTTGAAGGAAGAGTTGATTTTTACCTTGTGACATTCTTATCTGGTTCCCATCTCCCACCATCCATATTCACTGGAATCACAGCAGGCTTCGTACTGGCTAGACCCACAGATTTGGTTGAAAGCCTTGAATCACTTTGGCTTGGCTTGTTCTGTTTGTCTGAAACCCTACTTTAAAGGAAGAAACTATGTAAACCTCATGGTTTCTAAGAACTCTACTCATTAAATATAATAAAACAACTGTTAAAAAATTCCAGCACTATCCATCTTTATTCATTGATATATTCTTAAAACCATGAGGAAGTAACACCCACGAGCAAGGAAACTACTCCTTGCTTCAAAGTCACATGTACAATTGTGATACACAATGTGATAGTTAGAGTACCCTGTAGGTAGCAACTGGGAGATTTGACAGCATAGGCAAAAAAGAAAACAACAAATACAGCAGGTCACCAGAGAAGGAGTTGGAGGAGAAATCTCGCCACAGAGATTACAATGTAAACAATAAGATAAGCACATCACATCTCTGTGTTTCCTAAGGGTCATGCCTAAATGTTTGGACATGTACCTCATCAGTTTCCCCACCAAAAACAAGAATTTGGCATCACCCATGGACAAAAAAATAATTGGATTTGTGAGGTGAACAGTCCAGTACATACACCCAGGGATCTGAGAGGAGCCATGGCTGCAGGCGCTGGAATGCATTCCAGAAATTAAGGTATGAGATCTGTTCTGTAAAATAATTTATCAGATCATGAGCATATTCATGAAGTAACATTTGAGATAGAAGATCTTGGGAGACTTCCATTTGTCTGTAGGAAAGGGGGTTGAAAACAAATAGGTAAAACAGACTGAGATGGAAGAACAAGATATGGGGGGGAGGACATCTGATAAGTATGTTCTCCCCTTCAAAATACCAGAGCCCAGAGTGAAATGAAAAAAATTATGTTGGAGAAGAGAGTGTTTCATTGAGGCAAATAAAGCCCATCCATCTAAAATGGGATCTGTCAATACCTTAAAGTGGAAAATCAGTGGTAAGCTTTAGAAAGCAATACTAGAGGGACCTCCCTGGTGGCTCAGGGGTTAAGTCTCAGCACTATCCAGCTATCTCCAGCCACTGTGGCCTGAGATTGATCCCTGCCCAGGGAGCTACCCACATGGTGCAGCTGGCCACCCCTCTCTCACCTGCTGTGCCCCTCAGCAGTGTATTTCTGCAGATCTGCCTGTTCTGCTCCCCATTCTGTCTCTGGTGAATCCTCTCAATCCCTACACCCCTGTCCTATACCCCAATTCTTGTATTCATAAAAAAATAAAATGAATACTTTAAAAAAAAGCAAGTGAGCTTTAGGAAAGGACATGTATAGGAAAATTACTGGTGTAAATTCAAGAGTTGAAACAAGAGAAATTGGGGGTAGATCTGTAGGTTTGGTTGGCAACATGATACATGTGGTGGTTCACATTGTCTTTGTTTGACTGTAGTTTGCAATACCTACTCACGATTAGTTAATATTTCTGCATTAGTGTACTTTTTTTCTAATCACATCTAGTGACACCAATTGTCAACAAAATGGTATAACAATTCAAAAAATTCATGTGATCATTTAAGCAAAAGTCTCCTGAATGCATTTGCATTGATTGGAATGAATATATCTATTGAATTTATGAATGGATGCTTAATCAAAATTAATGTGTTTATAGCAATACATCTCCTCCACATAGGATAAATTAAGCCAAACAAACCAGGATAAAGGACTAGAGGAGTGAGTCACTAGAAGAGGAGCACAAGGGATGGGGGGATGGGAACTTTAGGGGGGAGCCTAAGGTCAAGAGCAAAGCACTAGGGCTATTTGGGTGGTGGATGCCATGTGGTAATGTAGCATCTGATGAGTGTGAACTTACTCCCTAAATGTTACACAGACTTGGAAAACAAGGTTCCTTCTATGAATTGACCAAATGCTCACAGGGCACGCTGTCCACCTTTCAGCAGTATTTGTCTGACACTAGTAATAGGTTTTTGCTTTGGCCTGTCCACTACAACAGGCTCTTTCATTTCAGAAAATCAGTCACAGCTAATATTCCTGTAACCAGAAAGGAAGAATAGAGATTTTACTTTGTGACATTCTCATCTGGTTGATGTTTCCCGTCATTGACATTCCTTGGAACTACAGCAACAGGTTTCCTAATAGATAGGTCCAAAGATTTTGAAGACCTTACATCACTTTGGCTTTCCTTTACTACTTTCTTCTGTAGCTCAGGAACCCTACTTAAAAAAAGAAATCATGTAAGTTCATTTTGTTTACGAAATCTACAGATAAAGAATAATAAAACACTGGGCCTCCCTGGTGGCGCAGGGGTTAGGACGCAGCCTGTGAAGCGATTCACACCCACTGCAGCACGAGTTCGATCCCCGGCCAGGTAGCAACCCACTTGGCACAGCAGACCTCTTCTACCTCACCTGCTGCTCCCCTCAGCAGTGTATTTCACTCAGTCTGCCTGTTCTGCTCGCCACTCTGTCTCTGGTAAATCCTCTCGCCACCCCCGCACCTCTGGCCTGTACCCCAGTTCTTCTATGCATAAATAAATAAATCTTTAAAAAAGATTATAAAACCAATCTTGCAATATTCCAAACTTGATCCATTTTCATTCATTGATATATCTTAAAACCATGATGAAATAATAACCACAAGCAAGGAGTATGTGATAGTTAAGAGTATATTTGATACAATGAGATAGTTAAGAGTATATTCATGACATGCTGTAAGTGAGCACCCAGGGGATTTTAAAAGTGGGTACAAAAATACAGCAGGTCATCAGGCAAGGAGTTGAGAGAGAAACCACTCCACATGGCTGTAACAAATACAAGGATATGGCACACGACATCAATGGGTTTCCTATACTTGAGAGGGAAAGAACAAAACACTGAGAGTTGAGTGTTTTGGGAACACATTGAATGCTACAGAAAATTTGAAACATATTAAATGCTCCACTGAAAAGTCTGTGTTCACTGTGGGAAAGAAATTAAGTTTAGACGTGGATCTATTAATTAGATGTCCAGTATTATTTTGAATTTGGCTTTCCATGTAATAATGTGCACTTGTTGAAAAATAGCATTGGGCCTATATAATATAATGGAAGAAAGCCAAAAAATATCTCATGGGTGAGAGCAGATTTAGTTTTAAAAAACACATACTTGGAATGATATCATGTTCATGAACAACTAAGTTGTACCTCATCAGTTTCCCCTACCATGAATAAAAATCTGGCATCACCCATGGACAGAAAATGACATTCTGGGATCTTTGTGTTCCAGTACCATACACCAAGATAGCTGAGAGGGGCCACAGGCACAGGCACTGCGAATGCATTCCAGGATTAAGATAAGAGAACTGCAGTGTAAGTATAAATTTGGGGGTCATCAGCATATACAAGGAAGTAAAGGTCATAGGAGAGAAGACCATGAGATAAATTAATTTGTCTAAAGGTAAAATGGAGTTGAAATGAAATAGGAAAAACAGACTGAGATGGAAGAATAGGATATGTGAGGGGGACACCCAGAGAGTTCTCCCTCTGAAAATAACTTTTGAGTGTCAAATGAAGAAATGATGTTGGAGGAAAGAGATTTCCATTGAGGTTGATATAGCTCCTGGGTTTAAAAAGGTATGTGTCAATTCCTTAAACTGAAAAATCAGTGGTGACCTTTCGAGACCAATATTGCAGGATGGGTGATTGGGAAAATTACCAATGCAAGTTCAAGAGTGAATTCCAGAGAAAGTGGTAGATAGTCCTGTAGTTCATATTAGCTAAGTGGCGTGACCAGGTAGATCCATTTTCTTCCTGTTTGACTGTAGCCAGCAAAACCCTGTTATGATTATTTACATTTTTCAGTACTCCCTCTTTCTTTTTAAATCACCTTCCTGTGACCCTCAGTTAAAACAAAAAAAAGACAATAAAAATTTAAAAGAATTCATAAAATCACATCAGCAAAGACTCTTGAAAATGGTCCAATTTACTGAATACAACTTAAGTATTCAATCTATGAATAGACATCTATGAAACAAATCATTTCTTTTGAATACAGCTCCTCTCCAAATCCCTAACAAAAAACTGGCAAACATAAAAATAACGAGAATATAGGACTGAAGAATTCAGGCTACCAGGGAGAGAATGTAGGAGGGATGTGAACACATAGGCATGGGGGCCAAATATTCTAGGATAGAGTGCTATGGATGCTTCCGTGGTGTGTGTTGTGAAGTAACATACATCTCAAGCAGTATGAAACCATAAAAAAAAAGAAGTATGAAACTGTGCCCTAATTCATACACAAGCTTGTTCCATGCCCCTTCTATGAAGAAGCCAAAAACTGAATGGCCCACATGATTCACCGTTCAAAATTATTTGTCCTAAAGAGTAAGATTTTTCTTTGCTTCTCCCGTTCACTACATTATCCTGTATGATTTGCTTAAAAGCAATGACTGGTCATATTCCTTTGATATGAAAGGAAAATTTATAGATTTCACCTTGTGGCATCTTTTCAAATCTCCTGTCCTCCACACCCACAGCAAGTGCAGCTGTTCTCGTCTTCTCCTTATTCCCTGAGAACACAACAGCGGCCTTCACACTGGCTACATCCATAGATTCTACTGAAGACCATGAAATACTTCCATTTCCCTTACTCCCATGTTAAGCAAGCCAGAACACCTATTTTTTTAAAAAGGAAACTTTGAACATTTAATATTTTATAATATCTCTACTTATAATGGTGAATGAGAACTTTTGTAAAATGCCAACTCTTACCTATCTTCATTCATTGATTATTCTTAAGATAGTGATAAAGTCACAACCATAAGCAAGGAAACACATTCCTTGCCTCAAAGGCATGCGTATAATTTGGATTCAATCTGAGGGTAATAGTACAATATATGACATCCTTTAAGTGAGCACAGGCAGGCTTTTTTTTTTTTAAGATTTATTCATTAATTTATGCAAGCACTGGGTACAGTCAGAAGTGCGGGAGGATGAGAGAATTTACCAGAGCCCGAGCAAGGAACAGAACAGGCAGACTGACAGAGTACACTGCTGAGGGGAGCAGCGGGCATGGCAGGGGAGGTTTGTCACGCATGTGGGACCCTTGCCAGTGTTCGGGCATCGAACCAGCACTGCAGAGGCTGTGGGCAGCTTCGCAGGCCAGCGCTCAACTGCTGTGCCACCAGGGAAAGCCCAGCACAGGCAGGTTTTAATGAGGAGGTAAGTTACCGGGGGAGGAATCCATTCCACAGAGATTACTGAATGAGCCCAACACAAGGCACATGTATCTAAGTGTTTTCTAAATGTGAAAGGCAACGAATAAAATACTGAGAGAGGGATTGGTCTAGAAACTTTGAAACATCCTTACTGTTATATTTAAAAGTCTGAGTTCACTTCCTTCGTGTTATGACAATTAATATAGAGAACCAGGAATTCAATGTATAGTACACTTTTAGCTTTGATTTTAAAAATAATTGGTGCAACTCATATTGAAAAAAAAAAACTAGTAACAACAAATGTTGGCGAGGATGTGGAGGAAGAGGAACTCTACTACACTGCTTGTGGGAATGCAAACTATACAAACACTATGGAAATCTGTGTGGAGGTTCCCCATACTACTAAAATGGAGCTTCCATACAATCCAGTAATTCCACTCCTAGGAATCTACCCAAAGGACACAAAAACATTAAATCAAAAGGACACGTGCACCCCAATGATTACTGCAGCACTTTTTGCAATAGGTAAATTATGGCAACAACACCCAAGCCCAAAATAGATGACTGCATCAAGAAGATCCAGTCAATCCAAAATATAGACTAATGCCATTTGCAATCACATGGATGGAGCTGGAAGGGATTATACTCAGTGAAATAAGCCAAAAAGAAAAAGAAAAATAGCAGATGGTTTCACTTATAGGAGGAATGTAGAGGATCCAAATAAGATATGAGGAAAAAAAAGGTAATTATAATAAATCAAAAATTAAAACCAAGGGCCTCCCTGGTGGCACAGTGGTTGAGAGCTGGGTTACGAAGCTGCCTGCTGCCTCTGTAGTGCTGGTTCAATCCCCAGCCACCGGGCAAGGGTCCCACATGGCATGCAGACCTCTCTTGCCGCCCGCTGCTCCCCTCAGCAATGTACCTCGTCACTCTGTCTCTTTAACTCTCTGCTCTGGCTCTGGTGAATTCTCTCACCCTCCCAGGCCTCTGACTGTACCCAGTGCTTGTATAAATAAACAAACAAATAAATAAATAAATCTTTAAAAAAATTAAAACCAAGAAGCAACTATAAATCAGAGACATTCTGCAGGGAAGGAGAATGGAGAAAGATCAAAACAGTGGTGGGAAGAGCACAAGGGACTACGGTGATGGTACATGGGTGAATTGGTGGTGGGAACTTCAGAGGGACAACACCTGAGAGAAGAAAGCATACATTGTACAAAAATGAAGAATGATGTAAAACATATATTAAAAGAAAGAATAAACCAGAAGGCATATTAAAGAAATTACTGAAAATGTAAAAACAAAACAAAACAAAAAAGAAATGCCTTGGAATACAGCATGGTGAGCATATAATACTCTATTGCGTATTTGAAAGTTGCAGAAAGTAGACCTCAAAAGTTCTCATCAGCAGTTTGACCATGTATATCCAAAATATTATCTTTTTAACATGCAAGCAAAATAAAAATGACTGAGAAAAAAAAAATATGTGCAACTTATGGAAAAGTATGAGGCACTGTAATATGATGGAAGAAATCAGAGATATATGTTGGGGGGGAGACATGACATGTACTTTAAAATAAGTTTATGTTGGAATGACATCAGGGTAATGACCAAACATGTCTACCTCATAAGGTCAGCATATCAAGAAAAAAGCTTGGTATCACCCATGGACAAAAAAAAAAAAAATGCCTTTCTGAGAGCTGAGTGCTCTAGTCCCATACACCATGACATCTCTGAGGAGTCCCAGTCTCGAGTGCACTGTGTACAGGCTCACAGACCACATTTCTACAGTGACCCTGCAAGGCCCAGGACCTGACTCCACATAACTCAGCTGCATCCAGGAATAGCTGAAAATCCTATCTTTAGCCACAGTGCTCATGGAACTGCAGTCCTTAATCTCCACTCTTCCCCAGTCTCTAGACTGGAGGAACATGTGGCTGTGTTGGAAAACTCTGTGTCCTATCGGCTTACTTTTCCCTAATTATGGCACAATACAGACAGCATCTTTTATAATGTGTTTTTTTTTTTTTTATAGAGGCATGCTTTATTTATTTGTTTGCTGGTTTGTTTGTTTGTTTTGTTTATACATGCACTGGTTACAGTCAGAAGTGCGGGAGGGTGAGAGAATTCACCAGAGCCAGAGCGGGGAGCAGAGCAGGCAGAAGGACCGAAATACACTGCTGAGGGGAGCAGCGGGCGGCAGGAGAGGTCTGCGCGCCATGTGGGACCCTCCTCCGGTGGCCGGGGAGCAGCCAGGGATCGAACCGGCGCCGCAGAGGCCGCGGGCAGCTTCGCAACCCAGCGCTCAACCGCTGCGCCACCGGGGAGGCCCCAGACAGCATCTTTTATGTGCACAAGTTGAGGGCTCATAATTCTGGGGCCAGATTTCTTTCAACTCCTATGATAATTTACCAATACTACGCTTTTCCTCAAATTTAAAAAAAAAAAAATTCTTACTCATCTAACTATTTTACCTTACTTAAAAATACCATAAGTACCAGTAAGAGGCCTAAAGAGGAAGCATACAATTAGACTGTAGTCCTGAAATAGGCAAACATTCAACAAGGTAAATCTGCATATTGCAAACAGCCACAACAATCAGGCATTCAATTGATAAAGGAGACTCAGCGTGGAACCACACAAAACTGTCTGGTCCAAGTGAGAATTAGTATAAAATGTAACACAATACAAACAGCTTCAACTCCATTGATTCACTAAATTTTTAAGGAGCAGTAAATTTTCAGCCCCTCTTAAAAGCACTGAATGTATGGAAGAGAAATAATCAAACTCCTACCCTGAGAATGAAGTTACAGACGTTGAACCAGAAGGAAAATACACTTCCTGTTAGACAACACTAAAGCAGAAAAGGAAATTTGGAGGTTTGTAAGAGTGTGGCAGTCAAAATATCACTCAGAATGGCCAAGGCAGGTCTAACTGAGAAAATGGCTCTTGAGGAACCAACTGTAGGAATGAAGGGAGCAGGCGTGAGGATTATACACCTTTTCCAAATGTTTTGGCTTTTTGCAATATGCAGATGCTTTTTCAGAAGAAAGAGCACTCCAGTTAGAATGAACAGCAAGTACCGAGGTATGCCAGGATGAAGGAAGAGTCAAAGTTCAAGGGGGCTGGAAAGGAATGGAAGGCACAAGATATAGAAATACAAGTGACACAGAGAGAGACAAACAGAGAGAAACCACAAATGGAAGTATAGAAACTCATCTGAGATGAACAGTGGCTAGTTCCAGATAGAGATTGGAAGAATGCTGGCATGTACTCTGAGTGAGCTGGGAGTCAACTAGAGTGTTTTGAGAAGAGAGGAACAACATAATCTGACTTATGCCTTACTAGGCCCACTGATATTAAAATGATGTTTTGGGCCTCCCCTGGTGGCGCAGTGGTTGAGCGCTGGGCTGCAAGGCTGCCCAAAGCCTCTGCAGCACTGGTTTGATCCCCGGCCTCCAGCGAGGGTCCCACATGGCACGCAGACCTCTCCTGCTGTGCCCTCTGCTCCCCTCAGCAGTGTACTTTGGTCCTTCTGCCTGTTCTGCTCCCAGCTCTGGCTCTGGTGAATTTTCTCGCCCTCCCGCGCCTCTGACTGTACCCAGTGCTTGTATAAATAAATAAATAAATCTTAAAAAAAATAACTTAAACTGTAACAAACAATATATTTTAAAAAATAAAATGATGTGTTGAGTGAAAAGGAAGGGCGATAAGGGACATATTAATGGTCTCTTATATTACACAAGAGAGAAGATGATCTGGATTCAGCTTGGAAAATGTCACCGGTTTGTGGATATGTTTGGCTGTTAGACATTAGATGATTTACTGAAACGTTAGTTTTCAGGTGCAACAGAAAAAGGCAGGAATAGCAGATGACACCCAACTTTATGATAGAGCACCTGCAAGAGCTGCCTTTATTTAAAAGAGCAAAGACTATCAAATAGTCAAGACACTTGCTTGAGGTATTCTGCATCTATGTTCATCAGGTAGGTTGGACTTCGTTTTCTCTTTTTGGAAGGTTTTGGTCTGATTTTGGTATCAGAGTAATGTTGGCCTCATAGAAGCATTCCCTCTTCCTCAACCTTTAGGAAGCATTTGAGAAGGGTAAGTAGTAGACATCTTAGATATTTCGGTACAAGTCACTTTTGCAACCATCTGGTCCTGGGCTTTTGGTGTTTGGAAAACTTTTATTTATTTATTTATTTATTTATTTATTTAATTTTATTTTTTTAAAGATTTATTTATTTATACAAGACAGGGGAACAGGCCAGATGTGGGGGAGGGTGAGAGGATTCATCAGAGACTGGGTGGGGAACAGAACAGGCTGACTGAAATACACTGCTGAGGGGAGCAGCAGGCAGGACTGGAGAGGTCTCCCATGCCATGTGGGTTGCTTATTGGCCGGTGGGAATCGAACCAGCACTGCAGAGGCTGCGAACAGCTTCACAGCGCTGCACTCAACCGCCTGCACCACGAGGGAAGCCCGTGATTGGAAAACTTTAAAAACTTTTAATGATTCCATTGTAATTGCTTTGCTCAGGTTTTCTATCTCTTCCTCATTCAGTCTTGGAAGCCTGTATTTTTCTAACTTTTTTTTTTCATTTCTTCTGTGTTACCCAATTTCTTGTTATATAGATGTTCATATGATCTCATATGTAGATGTTCATATGATCTCACAATCTTCTGTATTTCTGAGATATGTACTACAACTTCTCTTTTGGTTTTGGTTATATTTATTAAGAATCTTCCTTTTTTTGCTTTGTGAACCTAGTTATAAGTTTGTCTATTTTGTGTGTTCTTCGAAGAACTTGCTTCTTGCTTCACTGATATTTTGGACTGCCTTTTTTTTATTTCTATTCGTCTATTCTGCTCCAATTTTTATAGTTTCCTTCTTTCTCCTGGGTTTTGATTTTACATGTTCAAGTTTCTTAAATTATAAGGTTAGAGATTATATATTTTAAATATTTCTCGTGGGCCTGTATTGCTATGTACTTCACTGTTAGTAATTTGTATGTTCTGTTATACTCATGTGTTCATTTTCATTTATCTTCAAGTATTCGTAAAGTTCTTCTTTGATTTCCTCATTAACCCAATAAACATTCAATAGTAGGTTATTCGGTCTCCATTTATTAGTGTTTTTTCCCATTTTTGTTGTGGTTGATTTCTCATTTGATACCATTGTGATCTGCTGCACCTCCCCCTGCAGTGACCTTTAGGGCTAACCATCCCTAGGTCCACGGGGCAACCAGTGCCCAGGGGGAGAACAGCAAAACCCTACCTGCTGCACCTCCCCCCGCAGTGATCTTTAGGAATGGCTTTCCCCATGGTCCCTAGATCCTGCTGGGCAACCAGCATGGGGGGGGGAACAGCCTGAAGCAGAGGAAGTGAGGAAGTGCAGCAGAAGTTCCCTGAAAAGGCAGAAGCTTATCAAAAGATAATGACCACCAAGAACCACTACAAGAATGCTAAAAATCTTATCCAGTCTTCCTAGAACTACAAACTTTAATCCCTTATTTGTCTTTCTAAACTTCCTTCTTTCTTCTATAATGGTCATTGCTTGTTATGTAGATCACCTCCCTGATGGTGATAGACTGAGCCCATGAGCAAGCTAATTTCTTAGATATTCATTCCTGTGCTTTTGGAAAACATATATATATATATATACTGGTCACAAACTTAAAGAAACGTACTCAGATTTTCACTCTTGAAGTGTGTCTGTTTGTCATTTCTTTCGCTGACGCCCTGACCACCCTGCACGCTTCTCTCAACCCTGAGGTGGCCTCATCGTCTACTGCTGTGCTGGTCTGCAGCAGTGATCAGAGAAGACATTGTTATGATTGCAATCTTCATGAATTAACATTCATTTTGTGATCCAGCATGTGGTGTGTCCTGAAGTATGTTCCATGTTCCCTAACAAGAATGTGTACTAACATATACAAAATGGAATATTACTCAGCAATCAAAAAAAGATAAACACATTCAATTTGCAGCAACATGGATGGAGCTGGAAGGGATCATGCTCAGAGAAATAAGCAAAAATCCCAGATGGTCTCTCTCATAGCAGGGATTTAGAAAACCTAAATAAGGGACCAGGAAAAAGAATAACTATAAAAAAGAAAAAAATCAAAATCAAAGAACAACTATGAACCAGAGACACACTATGGATGGGGGTGGAGAAAGGAGGGTTTGGGGTCAAAATAAGGGGGCTGCAATAGTATGGAGAATATAAGAATAAAAGAAAAAAAAAGAAATGTGTACTAAGCTTTGTGGGGATAGTGCCCTGTAACTGCTTATTAAGCCTATGTGTTCTGATTCCTCATTTATGACTATTGTTTCCAAGCTCATTTTCTGTCTGTTTGTCTGTCCATTGATGAAAATGAGGTGTTGATGTCCCCGCTACTGTCCTGTGGTTGCCAATGATTGTTTTCAGATTTGGTAAATGTTGTCTTATATATTTTGATGCACCTTCATTTGGTGCATATATACTGATGAGTGATTTGTCTTCCTGATGTATTGATCACTTCATTATACAATGTCAACCTCTGTCTCTCATTATCTGTTTTAGATTGAAGCCTATTTTATCAGATATAAGCATGGCTAGCACTGCCTTTATCTAGGGCCCACTTGCCTGTAGGATGTTTTCCAACTACATGCTTATCTTTGGAGCTCACTTATGCTCCTGGAGATTGCAAAAAGGTGGGTTTTGTTTTCTTATCTAACCAGATGCTGTGTACCTTTTGGTTGATGAGTGCAGGCTTGTGCTTGAGGTGATTTTTGAGGTATTTGCTCTGTAAGCACATGTCACTGTCATTTGACCTTTAGTTTTCTGGTTCTACCTATTTCCTTGTTTAGAATTTTGTAGATTTTCTTCTCTTAAATTTAATTATCATCACTCCTTTCAACATTTCTTATGAGGGAGGTCTAGTGTTGGCAACCTACTGTAGCTTCAATTGCTCTACAAAGACCTTCATTTCTCTCTCAGATGTGAAGGACAGTCTTGAAGATACAGTATTCAGAGCTGGCAGATTTATTCTTTAAGTATTTTTAATATGTCATTCCATTCTCACTTGGCTCAGAAAATTCTGCTGTAAGCCGGTGGGAGGAGTACCTCTATAGGTTATCTGTCTTCATTCCCTATCCACATTCGAAATTCTTGCCTTGATCACTAGATAGATTCACACCTATGTGATTTAGTGGAGATTTCTTTATATTTAAATAACCCAGTATTCATTTAGCATTCAAGAGCTCATAGATACAATGGTGGGTCAAACTTATTTTTGTAGAATAGTTCCAAATACATAACAATGATTATTTGGTATTTCTGTAATAGTCTCCTTCTTTTCTAACCACTTGCATGTGAAACAAAATGGTTAACAAATTGAAGTTAAATATAAAAAGAAACAAACAAACCCTATGATCATATATTCAGTGTGTTTCCATTTATTGACTTGAATTTATTTATTGAATTTATAAATCAATGATGGATAGATATTAAAGTATTTATTGCAATAGGCCTCATTCACAGTCACTAAGCTAAGGAACTAGAAATCTGAAAAAAAAAAAAGCAGAATATATGACTGAAGCACAAGTGGTTGGGAGGAGAATAAAATAGTGATGGGGCCTAACTTACTTAGCAAAGCATTATGGGACATTAGTGGTGGGTGTCAAGCACAGCATTCACCTGATGAGGTGTGAACATATCTCCTAAAGCACACACCCGCTTGGAAAAAAACACTGCCTCGATGAAGTGAGAAAAACACAATGATCTACATCATTCAAATTTCAGCAGTGTTTGCCTATAATAGAGAATTTATTTTGCTTGGACTGACAAAAGCAATCACAGCAAGTTGTCCTTGAACCTTAAAGGAGGAGTTGGTTTTACCTTGTGACATTCTTATCTGGTTCGTGTCTCCCGCGGACTGCATTCACTGGAATCACAACAGGCTTTGTACTAGCTATAACCGCAGATACTAGGCAAGACACTGAATCACATTGGGTTGTCTTCTTCACTGTGTCAGGAACCCTACTTTGAAAGAGTAAACCATGTAAGCCTCGTGTTTTCTAAGATAAAGTGTAATGAAACAACTTTTACAACATTCCAACATTATCCACCTGCATTCACTGATATTTTCTTAAAACCGTGATGAAGAAAAAACCATAAGCAAGGAGATTACTCCTTCCTTCAAAGCCACATGTACAATTATGACACAATGTGATGGTAAAGAGTACATTTTTGACATGCTGGGAGGCTATACGCAGGTGGAAAAAGAAATACAGCAGGTCACCAAAGGTACTGGTGGAGAAACCACACTACATAGACAATCGATCGTAAACAGTATGATAGGGCACATCACATCTCTGTGTTTCCTAAACACACATCTCTGCGTTTCCTCTGTGTTTGAAAGGGAAAGAACAATAACTGAGAGTTCAGTGCACCCAGAAATTTTAAAACATATTCAATGCCACACTGAAAATCTGAGTTCACTGTGGAAAACTACTGCTGCTTAGACAGGAGACTAATTATTCAATGTGCACTGTTCTTTGGCCTTTGTATTTTTTAATGTAAAAATGAGCACCTAATTGAACTTGTACTGGGAACAGATATTGGAAGGCCTCTGATAAATTCTCTTGGGAAAAAAGATTTATTTTTAAAACATTCACTACATGTATCTTGCAGTGACATCATGGTCATATGCATGTATGATGTACCTCATCGGTTTCCCCTGCCACAAACTTCAAGATGGCATCACCCATAGACAAAAACAGAAGTTGTCTTTCTGATCTCAGTGATCCAGTACCATACACCAGGACAGAGGACCCAGTGCAGGTGCAGTGAGTACATGTCAGGAATTAAGGAAAGGCCTGCAGCGTAAATGTAACTTTGGGCATCTATCATATTCAAGGAAGTAAAAGTCATGGGGCCAAAGATCCTGGGAAACTTCAATTTGTCCAAAGGTAATGGGCTTTGAGAATAAATAGGAAAAACAGAGTGAGGTCAAAAACTGAGAAATGGGAGGGAGAAACCTGGTAAGTGAGCTCTCCCACTGAAATTAACAGAGCCTAAAGTCAAATGAAAATACTATGTGGTTGGAGAATGATCGCCATCGATGCAGACATTGCCCATGGGTCTAAAGAGATATGTGTTGCTATCATAGAGTGAAAAATCCTTGTAGACTTTACAAAGCAAGTTTGGACCATGCATGAGTGGGATCCTTACTGTTAAAAGTTCAAGAGTGAAAACAGGAGAGAGAGGGAAAGATAGTTCTGCGAGCCTTCAAGAGCTCATGGGATACAATGGAGATAAACGTTTCTTCTTGTTTGAATAGTTGCAAATACATTACAATGATTATTTGGTATTTCTGTAATAGCGTACTTCTTTTCTAACCACTTGCATGTGAAACAAAATGGTTAACACATTGAAGTTAAATTTAAAAAGAAACAAACAAACCCTATGATCATATATTCAGTGTGTTTCCTTTTATTGACTTGAATCTATTTATTGAATTTATAAATCGTTGATGGATAGATATTAAAGTATTTATTGCAATAGGCCTCATTCACAGTCACTAAGCTAAGGAATTAGAAATATGAAAAAAAAAGCAGAATATATGACTGAAGCACAAGGGATTTGGGAGAAGTATAAAATAGTGATGGGGCCTAACTTCCTTAGCAAAGCATTATGAGACATTAGTGGTGGGTGTCAAGCACTGCATTCACCTGATGAGGTGTGAACATATCTCCTAAAGCACACACCGGCTTGGAAAAAAACACTGACTCGATGAAGTGACAAAAACACAATGATCTACATCATTCAATTTTCAGCAGTGTTTGCCTATAATAGAGACTTAATTTTGCTTGGACTGACAGAAGCCATCACAGCAAATTGTCCTTGAACCTTAAAGGAGGAGTTGTTTTTACCTTGTGACATTCTTATCTGGTTCGTGTCTCCCGCGGACTGCATTCACTGGAATCACAACAGGCTTTGTGCTGGCTACAACCGCAGATATTGGGCAAGACACTGAACCACGTTGGGTTGTCTTCTTCACTGTGTCAGGAAACCTACTTTGAAAGAAGAAACCATGTAAGCCTCGTGTTTTTTAAGATAAAGTGTAATGAAACAACTTTTACAACATTCCGACATTATCCACCTGCATTCACTGATATATTCTTAAAGCCATGATGAAGAAAAACCATAAGCAAGGAGATTACTCCTTCCTTCAAAGCCACATGTACAATTATGACACAATGTGATAGTAAAGAGTACATTTTTGACATGCTGGGAGGCTATACGCAGGTGGTAAAAGAAATACAGCAGGTCACCAAAGGTACTGGTGGAGAAACCACTCTACATAGACAATCGATCGTAAACAGTATGATAGGGCACATCACATCTCTGTGTTTCCTAAACACACTTCTCTACGTTTCCTCTGTGTTTGAAAGGGAAAGAACAATAACTGAGAGTTCAGTGCACCCAGAAATTTTAAAACATATTCAATGCCACACTGAAAATCTGAGTTCACTGTGGAAAACTACTGCTGCTTAGACAAGAGACTAATTATTCATTGTGCACTGTTCTTTGGCCTTTGTATTTTTTAATGTAAAAATGAGCACCTAATTGAACTTGTACTGGGAACAGATATTGAAAGGCCTCTGATAAATTCTCTTGGGAAAAAAGATTTAATTTTAAAACATTCACTACATGTATCTTGCAGTGACATCATGGTCATATGCATGTACGATGTACCTCATCGGTTTCCCCTGCCACAAACCTCAAAATGGCATCACCCATAGACAAAAACAGAAGTTGTCCTTCTGATCTCAGTGATCCAGTACCATACACCAGGACAGAGGACCCAGTGCAGGTGCAGTGAGTACATGTCAGGAATTAAGGAAAGGCCTGAAGCGTAAATGTAACTTTGGGCATCTATCATATTCAAGGAAGTAAAAGTCATGGGGCCAAAGATCCTGGGAAACCTCAATTTGTCCAAAGGTAATGGGCTTTGAGAAGAAATAGGAAAAACAGAGTGAGGTCAAAAACTGAGAAATGGGAGGGAGAAACCTGGTAAGTGAGCTCTCCCACTGAAATTAACAGAGCCTAAAGTCAAATGAAAATATTATGTGGTTGGAGAATGATCGCCATCGATGCAGACATTGCCCATGGGTCTAAAGAGATATGTGTTGCTATCATAGAGTGAAAAATCCTTGTGGCCTTTACAAAGCAAGTTTGGACCATGCATGAGTGGGATCCTTACTGTTAAAAGTTCAAGAGTGAGGGCCTCCCCGGTGGCGCAGCGGTTGAGCGCTGGGTTGCGAAGCTGCCCGCAGCCTCTGCGGCGCCGGTTCGATCCCCGGCTGCTCCCCGGCCACCGGAGGAGGGTCCCACATGGCGCACAGACCTCTCCTGCTGCCCGCTGCTCCCCTCAGCAGTGTACTTCGGTCCTTCTGCCTGCTCTGCTCCCCGCTCTGGCTCTGGTGAATTCTCTTGCCCTCCCGCGCTTCTGACTGTACCCAGTGCATGTATAAACAAAAACCAAACAAACAAATAAATAAATAAATAAACATGCCTCTATAAAAAAAAAAAAAAGTTCAAGAGTGAAAACAGGAGAGAGAGGGTAAGATAGTTCTGTGAGCCTTCAAGAGCTCATCGGATACAATGGAGATAAACGTTTCTTCTTGTTTGAATAGTTGCAAGTACATTACAATGATTATTTGGTATTTCTGTAATAGTGTACTTCTTTTCTAACCACTTGCATGTGAAACAAAATGGTTAACAAATTGAAGTTAAATTTAAAAAGAAACAAACAAACCCTATGATGATATATTCAATGTGTTTCCTTTTATTGACTTGAATCTATTTATTGAATTTATAAATCGTTGATGGATAGATATTAAAGTATTTATTGAAATAGGTCTCCTTCACAGTCACTAAGCTAAGGAACTAGAAATCTGAAAAAAAAAAGCAGAATATATGACTGAAGCACAAAGGGTTGGGAGGAGAATAAAATAGTGATGGGGCCTAACTTCCTTAGCAAAGCATTATGGGACATTAGTGGTGGGTGTCAAGCACTGCATTCACCTGATGAGGTGTGAACATATCTCCTAAAGCACACACCCGCTTGGAAAAAAACACTGCCTCGATGAAGTGAGAAAAACACAATGATCTACATCATTCAACTTTCAGCAGTGTTTGCCTATAATAGAGAATTTATTTTGCTTGGACTGACAAAAGCAATCACAGCAAATTGTCCTTGAACCTTAAAGGAGGAGTTGTTTTTACCTTGTGACATTCTTATCTGGTTTGTGTCTCCCGCCGACTGCATGCACTGGAATCACAACAGGCTTTGTACTAGCTATAACCGCAGATACTGGGCAAGACGCTGAATCACGTTGGGTTGTCTTCTTCACTGTGTCAGAAACCCTACTTTGAAAGAGGAAACCATGTAAGCCTCGTGTTTTCTAAGATAAAGTGTAATGAAACAACTTTTACAACATTCCAACATTATCCACCTGCATTCACTGGTATTATCTTAAAACCGTGATGAAGAAAAAACCATAAGCAAGGAGATTACTCCTTGCTTCAAAGCCACATGTACAATTATGACACAATGTGATGGTAAAGAGTACATTTTTGACATGCTGGGAGGCTATACGCAGGTGGAAAAAGAAATACAGCAGGTCACCAAAGGTACTGGTGGAGAAACCACACTACATAGACAATCGATCGTAAACAGAATGATAGGGCACATCACATCTCTGTGTTTCCTAAACACACATCTCTGCGTTTCCTCTGTGTTTGAAAGGGAAAGAACAATAACTGAGAGTTCAGTGCACCCAGAAATTTTAAAACATATTCAATGCCACACTGAAAATCTGAGTTCACTGTGGAAAACTACTGCTGCTTAGACAAGAGACTAATTATTCAATGTGCACTGTTCTTTGGCCTTTGTATTTTTTAATGTAAAAATGAGCACCTAATTGAACTTGTACTGGGAACAGATATTGGAAGGTCTCTGATAAATTCTCATGGGTGAAAAAGTTTTACTTTTAAAACATCACTACAGATATCTTGCAGTGACATCAGGGTCATATGCACGTAAGATGTACCTCATCAGTTTCACCTGCCACAAACCTCAAAATGGTATCACCCATAGACAAAAACAAAAGTTGTCTTTCTGATCACAGTAATCCAGTACGATATACCTGGAGAGAGGACCCAGAGCAGGTGCAGTGAATATATGTCAGAAATTAAGGTAAGGCTGGTAGCGTAAATGCAACTTTGGGCATCTATCATATTCAAGGAAGTAAAAGTCATGGGGCCAAAGATCCTGGGAAACCTAAATGAAATGACATCAGTGTAATGTCCAAAGAAGTCTCCCCTACTCAAAACAACAATTAGTTCTGTCATGTATAAAAATAATTGCAGTTATGTCCTGATTGACCCAGAACTGCACATCATGTGAGGAACCTACCTGCAAGTGCAGGGAGTACAGTTCGGAAATTAAGATATCTGTAGCGTAACTATAACTTTGGACATCTTTAGCATATTCATGGAAGTAAAAGTCATGGATAGAAGACCTGGGATATTTCAACTTGTGCAAAGGCAATGCAGTTGAAAAGAGGTAGGAAAAACTTATTGAAGTCAAAGTATAAGAAATGGGAGTAGGATACCAGGCAAGTGAGCTCTCCCACAGCATAGAGTCAAATGAAGAAAGTATGTAAAAGGAGAGTGATTTCCATTGAGGCAGACATAGCCCATGGGTCTAAAAACTATGTGTCAATATCACAAAGTGAAAAATCTGTGGTAACCATTAGAAAGCAAATTTTGAGCAGGAATGAGTGGGAACATTACTGCTGTAAGTTCAATAATGAAAGCAAGGGAAACTGGGGATAGGTAGTTTTGTAGGCCTTTACAGCTCATAGCATACCATGGTGGGTTACAATTCTTCTTTTGACGAGTTTGAAATACACAATCATGATTATTTAGTATTTCAGTAATAACCTCCTTCTTTTCTAATCAGCTCCATGTGACACATATTTATCAGAAAAGTAAAGGAAAATTCAAAAATAAAATGTCTCCTGATTGTGCTTCCATATTGAATTTAACATATTTTTTGAGTTTATGAATAGATGCAGAAAGATACTAAAGTATGTATGCAATGCATCTCCTCCTCACACTCACTAAACAAAGGTACTAGAAAACAAAACAAAACAAGCCAAGAATATAGGACTACAACTGACTGCACTAGAAAAGGATCACAAAGTATTGGGAGGGGGTTAGAACTAAACAGACAGGGGACCCACACCTACAGTAAAGCAACATTGATACACTGGTGGTTGCTGTTGGCATGAATATTCATCTGATGAGGTAGCCACACCTATGTGGCTTGGTGTAGGGCTCATTATATTTAAATAACCAAGTATTCTTTTAGCTTTGTGGACCTGTATAATTTATTCCTCTCTCAGGTTTGGGAAGTTTTTCTTCTCTTATTTCTTTGAAATAAGTTCTCTGCTCTGCCCCCCCCTCTTCTGGAGTACCCAATATCCTCATGAGCCTTTTCTAATGGAATCAGGTAGTTACTGAAATGTCTCTTCATTTCCTTTTGTTTGTCTTTCTCTTTCATCTTCCACCTGGGGCCTTTGAGACCACTGATTCATTCCCCACTTGGTGTAATCTATTTCCATAGCTGTCTCCAGAAACTTTTTATCTCCTCTATTGGTCTTTTTACAATCCTACAATTCTGTTATTTTCTTATTTAAATCAGTATTTTTATTTCCATGACATTTGTTCTATCACTCTAATTAGCTTTTCTAAGTTCCTTTGTTCACTTTGACTTGCCTTTCCATGTTTTCTTCCACTTCTTTATGACAATTTTTAAGTCTGTATTTGATAAGAGATTAAGTTTTCCTTGTATTTGTGGTTGAACTTTGGATATTTCTCTCCTTATGAAAACACAGTCCCTTGATAGCTCAATGTATCTTGTGTTGTATTTCTTTGCCTTCTAATTTTGCTGCTTTAGATCAACCTATTTGTTAAAGTACTTACAGCATTTACTTCAAGATAGAAAATATGCTTGAAATTCTGAAAGACGCCATTGAGTTCCCCTTCAGAATGAACTTACCAAATTCCTCTATCAAAGTGTCTAAGAATACCCCTCACATTTGTCAACCCTTGTTATTATTGTTTTAATAAAGTACATATTATGATTTTAAACATGATATCTCATTATTAATTTGCATTTTTATGACTACTCGGCAAATTTAGATATCTCTAGCAAAAAACTGAGTTGTTAATCATTATACTCACTCAAATTTGAATAACTTATAAAAAATAAATAGTACCTATAGTAAACTATTATTACCTATAAGGATCTTCTTTGGTCATTGAAATAGAACAGTGCTGATTATCAGTTTTTCCACTCTTTGCTTGTTGAGTTAATCCACTGCAGACACTATCAGAATCAGATATGTCTTCTAATTTCAAGTCACTACTTTCATGCTTCTTTCCTTCTTTAACCTTTAATCAAAGTTTGATATTAGGGATCATTGCTATTACTTTATTTAAGAACTTTTTGTTTTCACTACTTTTATAATTTTACTCAGTTTCTTATGATTTTAATAAGTACTAATATCCCCCCAATGTTTTTCCTTCAAAACTTTCACAGGGTCTGGAACCCTTGCAAGCCTGAAAATGAAGGAGGAGAAAATCCTCACATTCCTTGCAGCAGGAACCCATTTACGCGCCACTAACCTTGACTTCCAAATGGAACAGTACATCTACAAGGGGAAATGTGATGGTACTTACATCACAAATTTGAAGATAACCTGCAAGAAGCTTCCATAGGTGGCTCGAGCTGTATTGTCATTGAAACTGGCTGATATCAGTGTCATATCTTCCAGGAACACTAGCCAGCAAGTTGTGCTGATATTTGTTGCTGCCACCGGAACCATTCACGTTGCCCATTTCAGTCCTGGAATCTTCAATGACAGGATCTACGTAGCCTTCTAGCAGCCAGCACTATCATGGCTGCTGGTCCCAGGACTGACTGCCAACCTAATCTCACAGAGACATCTTAACTTTAAACCTGCCTATCATTGTTCAGATAACACAGACTCTCCTCAGTGCTATGTGAATTTGTCATCCTATGCAGCAAGGGAGTCTGAGGTGGTGGATTTTGGCCTATTCAGTTGGAAGACTATTCTTTTATCATTCACAATACCATATTATTTCCATAGAAATACTGATGATTTATCACAAAAAGTGTAATCTAACAATTTATTAAGAAAAGAAACTCAATGGTGAAATTTACCATTAATGAATTAGTTACTAAAAATTTTACTGAAAGAGAAAACAATTGAATAAAACAGCAAAGTAGTTCCGAAATCTCTTCATTAAGGTCTTTAACCAAAAACTTGAGTTATGTTAACTCAAAAAAAAAAAAAAAAGCATGTAAGCTTTCATAAGAGAAGAACATTTATTAATTCTCTAAAATGTGCTAAGCCTTCACACATATCTTCAACACAGAAAAGAAGGGATTACGATGATGCTTACCCCACTTCCTGCTTCCTTGTTAGAAATTCTGACATGTTTAAATAAAATGAACAGATATGACTTACTGTTTTCTCTCATCAGAATGTCCTTCTTCTGCACCTTCACAGGAATGACTCCTTCTCATCCTTCCCTTGGCAGCTTTTGGCTCACTCAGAGAGATCACTTTTGACCATCAAAATACTACTGCTACTCCCATTCCCACTCTGACTATGAACTCCCCCAATCTATTCTAACCTAAAATTCTCATGTTTCTTTATATGAAATACTTAGAAAGACTTACAATGAATCGGCTGCTAATTTTTCTGCTCCTGCAACTTCTACCCCTCAACTTGTACATGCAGTATTTAAGTGCCATACACATCGTTGGTATTCAAGGATAGAAACTTTAATAGTCAAAACCTTTAAAATATTATGAAGAAGGTTTCAAGTACCAAACCACAATATACAACTTATCACTATACAAAGGATATCACTAATAATAGCCCAATTAACATAGCCCTAATAAGAAATCCAAATGCCAATTTTAACACTCCCATTCTTTTTTGATACCACTACCATTTGATTGTCCTTCACAGTTTCAAAAAGTTATTCAATATGTAGAAAGCACTAAATATCACCCTGATGGCATTGTCATATTTCTATAACACTCTTTATAGTTTACCAATTATTTTTATTTGTTACTACATCTGTTCATTACATATACCTGAGAAGAAAGTATGAATATCATTTTTATAAACAAGGTCATGGACATATAAAGAGGTTCAATAATTTTGTTCAAGATTCTGTGGCTAGGAAGTGACAAAGCCAAGATACTAACATGTCTTTTGATTTCAAATATGGTGTTTGTAACATTGTGCAAGACCTACGCTCACTAGTCTTTTTGTTACTCTCATGTATATCACAGAATAATGACTGGCCTTAGGGAGACCCGAAATAATTCTTTAGTTTTTAGATAAACTTAACTTCATAACACAACATGAATTTTTATGACTTCTAAGCCTTAGTTTTTGGCACTATACCAAACTAGTTTCATTAAGTGCCTTTTGCCAATTAGTAGACTTATATGATGTAATAGTGGTGGTAGTACACTTAGTACATAATTATTTTATTACGTGCACTTTAAAAACTCTAAGGGAATAATTTTATGGGAAACACAGAAGTGGGAAAGTAAAGTCAAAGAATGTTCTTTACATTTTGAATAACATTCCAATGCTTATATTTTAAAATGATACCATCCCTGGGTGGAATGAGGTCCCAGTGACAGACCCTCTACAACCAATGGCCCCACCCACCCTCCCAGCAACCAGAACAAAGCCAAAGGGCTTTGGGGAAGGCTCTAGGATCACTCCAGATCCAACAATACTCTAGTAACTATACCCAACATCTAATGAATACCCAAAGCAGTGGAAAAGACACACAACAAAACCCAAAACTACAGCAGAGAAAATCCACAACCAAAAATGGACAAGAATAAAAATATGAAATGCCAGGCAAGCCATCAGGGAAATAACACACCACTAGAGAAACAAAACTCCAGAACCAAACGACAAACACATAGAAGAGCTCTTTGACCAATCAGATGCAGAATTCAAGTATACCATGGTTAAGAAAATGTCAAAATGGGAATAAACAAATCTCAGAAAGGGAAATGAACACTATGAGAAACCCAATCAGCAACAATGATTGAAAGTGTGACTTTAAACAGGAAATTAACAGAATTACAGGAAGAAACAAAAAATTCAGGAGAAAGCCATGAAATTAGAATAAATCAAGTGGAAGAGCAAATCAGTGATCTCAAGAATCAAAAAGAGTAAGAAGCAAGATAGAAAAGGGGAAGGAATGAGGAAATCCTTTGAGAATTATCTGACAGCATGAATCACAGGAATCAAAGATGGAGAAGAAATAGAACAGCACTGAGGATTGATTTCGGGAAATAGCGCCTGAGAAATTCCCAACCTTGAAAAAGGAAATGAACATAGAAATACAGGAAGCAAAGGAAACACTAGGCTACTGTTAGGGGGAAATTATGTCCTGAACAAGCTCCACACGGGTTTTGTGGACTCCACCCTGACTTCAGACCAAAGCCATTGAGACACTGGGAACTACAAATCCCATCATCACCCAAAGGAGAGTTGCTGGGAACTGAGGGTGGAGCTAGCAGCCAGGCTTGGTATAAAACCAGACATGTGGGCCTTGGGGTTCCCCATGGCCTCTCAGCTCTTGGCTTGACTCTTGACTTATTGCCATTGGGATTCCAGCTCAGTGGAACTAGTAGGATGCATTCATGAATTATCTCCATATGTGTCCCTGAGTTAATCATTTCTTCATTTCCCCTTCTTTTGTAAATAAACCCTTTATTAACCTTTTTGTTTTGTGCCTGCAGTTGAGTATTATTATTATAACTCCCTTTTAAGCGCACTGTGAGGACCCACAGTCAAGCAACCCGTTTCATATACGGGTTGCCCTGTAACACTACCTAGACAAAAGGAAAACTACTGCAAGTCACAGAATAGTAAAAACCCAAAAGTCTAAGACACAGAAAAAATAATGAAGCTGATGGGGTGGAAGAAACAGATAACCTATAAAAGAACACTGATAAAACAAACATATCTCCCTGAAGAAACAATATGGGCAGGAAGATAATGAAGTGACATTCAAAATACTCATAAGGAAAAAGAATGCTAGATAATACTCTATCCTACAAGGCTTTCCTTTTTATACAAGAGAGAGATCGGAAGTTTGCATCCATTAAACCTCTCCTCCAAGAAATATCAAAAGAAGCTTTAGGATCCAAAGCAGAGAGAGGGACAAACGCAATTTAGTGAGGAATTAAAAGAACCACATCTTGGAACAAAATGGCAGTGATGGACTTTCATATGCAAATAATTACTCTAAACATTCATGGACTGAATGCACCAATAAAAAGACACAGAAACTGAATCCCATCTTCTGCTGCCTCCTGGAAACACATTTAAGTACCAAGGAGAAAGGTAGACTGAAAATAAAGGAATGGAAAACTATCCTGTAAGTAAACGACACTCAAAGGAAGGCAGGAAAAGCCATAGTTACATATCAAACAAAATAGACATCCAGCTTAAAAAAGTAAAAAAGAGATGGGGAATGACTCTATACCATGATAAAGGGAACAATACAGCAGGGAGACATAACACTCATCAATATGTACTCAACAAACAAAGGAGCACCAAAATACATCAGACAGCTACTATCAAATCTGAAAACAGACATTGGAGAAAATTCATATGTGTGGGTGCTGTGCCTGGATCTTTCTTCCTCAATGACGGCACAGTCATTAAGTTGGAATATTCTGACCAGTTTGTACCTTGACCTGGAATGTTCTGATTAATCTATATTTAAACCGATCTAGTTGTACACTACATTACTGAATGATGGCCCCAAGGACAACGGGCCCCACTGTGAGGTAGGCCTGGGGATGCCTAGGTAGCCATTGATAGGATGTGTTGGTCTGTGTCCAGGGATGGTCTAGGAAATGTTTCAAGATAACATCAAGACATTCAAAAGGGATCTGAGAAGTAGTTTAAGCAGATAATGTATAGATTATGTATGCTATTATCTCTGGTAAACAGACTCCTTCTTCTCCTCCCACTCCACCTCCCTCCAGCTCCCATGCAATCATTTTTTTTTTAAAGATTTATTTATTGGGCCTCCCCAGTGGTGGTGGTGCAGTGGTTGAGCGCTGAGCTGCAAAGCTGCCCACAGCCTCTGCAGCGCTGGTTTGATCCCCGGCCACTGGTAAGGGTCCCACCTGGCCTACAGACCTCTCCTGCCATGCCCAATGCCCCCCTCAGCAGTGTACTTCGTCAGTCTGCCTGCTCTGCTCCCCGCTCTGGCTCTGGTGAATTCTCTTACCCTCCTGTGCTTCTGATTGTACCTAGTGCTTGTATAAATAAATAAATCTTAAAAAAATAAAAGATTTATCTATTTATGATATAAGAACTGAGGTACAGGCCAGAGGTGTGGGGGTGAGGGGCTTCACCAGAAAAAGATTGGGGTACAGAAAAGGCATACCGACTGAAACACACTGCTGAGGGGAGGAGCAGGCCAATCAGGAGAGGTCTGCTGCGCCATGTAGATCACCTCCTCCACTAGAGTTTGAACCCGTGCTGCAGTGGCTGTAGACAGCCCCACAGTACTGTGACTGAAACTTCTGCACCACCAGGGAGCCCCTCCCCCAGGCATTCTTGAAATTGTATACCTCCTGTAATCTTTTTTCTCCTATATGGCATGATCAGTGACAGATGATGGAGGAAGGAGATACAAGGTCAGGAACCTAACTCATACAAGGAGGTAAGGGTAGAAGGGATTAGCGTAATCCATTAACCCAGTTACAGAAACCAAGACTCTTAGTCATCAACGCCCAGATCAGGAGGTGCAACACCCAGAAACTATCAGACTGCCATAGAGGCACAAACCATCCACCCACAAAGATTAGGCCCTTCCTGAAGATTATAAAACCTAAGGCAGCTCCCACAACAGGGAAGCACTCTCTGCCCACCTGTGACTATGCAGGGTCTTCTTCTCACCAATCTTCTCCCTCTGCAGGGCAGCAGCCTTCCTGCCTGTCCATGACCTATACCATGCCAGGACTTCTCCTCACTGATCTCCCTCAGTGGAGGCGGCTCTCCTCAATGCCGCCCACCTGCAACCATGCAGGCCTCTCTTAGCAAACCTGTCCCTTTTGGAACAGTTCTTTCTGCCCACTTGTGTCTATGCAAGTGTCTTTTACTGTCCTGTTCCTTTTCTAATAAACCTGCTATTTAAATATAACTACTGGGGACTCCCTGGCAGTGCAGGCGGTTGAGCACAGTCCTGTGAAGCTGTCCACAGCCTCTGCAGTGTCGGTTCGATCCCTGCAGGCACGGAGCAACCCATATGGCGCAGCACACCTCTCCTGTCTCACCTGCTGCTCCCCTCAGCAGTGTATTTCAGTAGATCTGCCTGTTCTGTTCCTTGCTCTGTCTCTGTTGAATCCACTCACCCTCCTGCACATCTGGCTTATACCCCAGTTCTTGTATAAATAAAATAAATCTTAAAAAAATATATAACCATCATCTCTGTCTCGTGGAGAAACTTGCTGCATGTCATTGAAACAGGAGCTCTGGTGAAAACTTTCCCAGGGTGAACCCACGGACCCTGCACTCCAAAAAAAACCACATCATTTTGGCTCCCAACATTTGGTTTTCCATGGCATCAGTAAGATTTCTCCAGTTTTTTCTATCTTCATGCTATTATAACCTCCTTTTTGAGAGGAGTTGGTGTTTGGTGACTGTTTGGCTGTCCAACAAAGACTGAGGGGCTCAGGCCAAGGCTACTCTTTAGCGGGTCCCAAAACATGGAGGCATGACCTTCCAGTTGCCCTAAGCCTGACCGAGTGAACACCTCATGCCTCTCTCTTTGCCTCACTCCGTTGCTAATCAATCGTAGTCGAGCCGCTGTTCCCTCTCTAAATGGGGAACAGAGCTGGCTCCTGAGTTCTGTTTTCAAACTAGGCCTCACTCTTGCCGCAAAAAAAAAAAAAAAAAAAATAGTGGGCACGGGTCGGCCATGTAAAAGGCCACTAGGGCCGGCTGCTGCT
Organism: Talpa occidentalis; assembly: GCF_014898055.3. Lineage (NCBI taxonomy): Eukaryota > Metazoa > Chordata > Mammalia > Eulipotyphla > Talpidae > Talpa > Talpa occidentalis. Next base: position 24,557,082 of record NW_023601433.1, read on the forward strand.
TTCTAGAAATCTCCCGTGAAAGGATAAGTTGGCGTGCACCCTGGGTTAGCTCTAGTCCTGCCAACCGCAAGAAGGGTGCAGCAATGCAGGAACTCCTAATAAGCATTCCACATGTCCCATCCCGCAGCTCTCCACCTCTTGGGATTATAAAAACGAGACCTGGACTTGCTTTTCATGACCAATTTTCTAGTGCTCTTCCCTAACTCGAACCACATTCGTTCACTACTTCCTTTTCATCCTAATCAACTGCAATGAGCCACAAGTAGCCAGTAACCCATTCGGCCTTGTTCTTGCTCAGGTAGCGTCCCCCCTCTGAGAGTTCCCTTAAGTGCCTTCCTACATCACTGGTAATTTAATAGTTTCCTCCCCTTGCTATGGGAAGAAGATTTCCTCTCCTTGGTTAATAAGTGGACCCAAGCCTTTAACTCGAGGTTCAACTCTGAAGGTTGTTATATCTGCCTTACCTTCAAGATTTGTGAGGGACTAACACAAATCCAGTCAGCTATCTTAGATCTTTTTTTTTTTTAAAGATTTATTTACTTATTCATCCAAGAACCAGGGTACAGGCCAGATGTGTGGGGGGGGGTGAAAGGACTCATCAGAGACATATTGGGAAACAGAACACGCAGACTGATGAAACACACCTCTGAGGGGAGCAGTGGGCGCAACAGGAGAGGACTGCCGCGCCATGTGGGACCCTCACTGGCCGGCCAGGATAGAACCAGCACTGCAGAGGCTGTGGGCAGCCTCACAGCTTGGCGCTCAACCGCCTGCGCCACCAGGGGAGGCCCTATCTTAGATCTTACAGTGTCAGAGCTAGGCCTCTTGGTCTTGCATTGTAACTCATCATAAATGCTACAGGGTTTTCTTGTTAAATGGTAGTAAGATTAGCCATATGTGGGCTAAATGCAAGCTGTTCTTCTTAAATAGGAATTCTGAGGCAGCCTGCCTTCCACCCAGAGAAGAGGGAGTGCAAGAGATAGATAGTATATCGAGGCCTGAGGATGCTTAGGTCTAGGGGAGTTCCTCCCCAATGTGGGGACATCCACAAAAATAGGATTACTCCCCTAGGGCACACCTGTGGCTGCTGCCACTCTGGGGTTACGCCCATGGCTGCTCCCACTCTCCTGGGGTACGCCCGTGGCTGCCCCCACTGCATCTGTCCATTACAGGTTCAGGCTCTTTCAGGCACACATCCATGATGGGGTCTGCTCCATCCATTCCTGGGAACTTCCCTCCTATCTTCTTACAAATTTCCTGCTCTCACTCAAACTCACTATTTCTGTCAGGTTTTTATAACAATCTCTCTCATTTTGACTCTTTTTTGATCCCTTTCATGATTATAAGACTCTGGGATAACTCTAGATGATTTCACTTAACTGTAGAATTTAATAAAGAAGCAAAGTAAGAGAACAAACAAAAATGAACAGTTAAAATATGACTATACAAATGAGGCTACCTTTGGAACAAGAACAGACATACAGACCAATGGAATCAAATAGAAAATCCAGAAATAAACCCACAGATTTATGGTCAACTAATCTTTGACAAAGGAGCAAAGACTATGCATTGGAGCAAAGAATGTTTGTTCAATAAATGGTGCTGGGAAAACTGGGTCGCTACATGCAAAAGAATGAAGCTTGACCACTACCTCACACCATACACAAAAATCAACTCAAAATGGATTAAAGAACTAGACATAAGACCTGAAACCATAAAATACATAGAAGGAAATATAGGCGAAACACTACATGATATGCACATCAAAGACATCTTTACAGACACATCACCCAAAGCAGTGATAGTGAAGGCAAAGATAAACAGCTGGGACTACATCAAATTAAAGAGCTTCTGCACAGCAAAAGAGACAATAACAAAAACAAAGAGAAACCCACCAACTGGGAGAACATTTTTGCACACAACACTAATAATAAAGGACTGATCACAAAAATCTGCAAAGAGCTGATGAGACTCAACAACAACAAAGAAAATAATCCAGTCAAAAAATGGGCAGAAGAGCTAAAAAGAAACTTCTCTGAAGAGGAAATGCAAATGGCCAGCAGGCATATGAAAAAATGTTCAACATCACTTGTCATCAGGGAAATACAAATCAAAATTACCATGAGATACCATCTTACACCAGTGAGAATGGCACATATTAAAAAAAACTAGCAACAACAAATGTTGGCGAGATTGTGGAAAAAAAGGAATTCTTCTGCACTGTTGGTGGGAGTGCATACTGGTCCAACCACTATGGAGAGCTATGTGGAGATTTCTAGACCTACTAAACATAGAGCTTCCATATGATCCAGCAATTCCACTCCTAGGTATTTACCCAAAGGACACAGAAACATCAATTCCAAAGAACACCTGCACCCCTATGTTTATAGCAGCACTATTTACAATAGCTAAGCTTTGGAAACAACCCAAATGCCCAAAAATAGATGACTGGATCAAGAAGATGTGGTACATATATACCATAGAATATTACTCAGCATTCAAAAAAGATAAACACATGCAATTTTCAGCAACATGGATGGCGCTGGAAGGGATTATGCTCAGCGAAAAAAGCCAGAAAGAAAAAGAAAAATACCGGATGGTCTCACTCATAACAGGAATCTAGAAAACTTAAATAATGGAGCAGGAAAATGAATAACTATAAGAAAGTGAAAATCAAAATCAACAAAAATCTATGAACCAGAGACACTCTAGTGGGGTAAAAGGCGGGAGGGGGAGGGATTGGGGTCAAAATTAGGGGGTTGCAATTGTATGGGGAATATAAAAATAAAATTAAAAAAAAAAAGAAAGTGAACCTTCGAAACATTAAAAAAAAAAAAAAAAGAAACGAGGCTACCAGAGGGGCAGAGAGGAAGTGAAGTGCAGATAAGGCCCAGTGAATATAGTGCAGGATTATAGGGGCTTTTGTGGCGGGTGTGGTATAATAACATACATTTTTTGAGGTGTGAAACTATATCCCTAGAATATATACAGTGTATAAATCAAATTTACACCAGTAAACATTAAAACATGTATTAATAAAGTCAGCTTTTTAAGATAGAAGAAAAAAGGAAACCAATGGGGCAATAATTCATGAATGAATGAATGCCACACTGAGATACTAAATGGAAACGAAATTCAGAGCAGAACATTTCACAAGAGCACACATTACCTTAGTTTCAAAATCTATGATTTCGAATAATGTAGAACACGAATCATCAAAGTTTCGTTTCATAGGATGCCTTTAGAGATAAAATATACAAAAAAATTTCATTTCTACATTGAAAAATCTAGCGAAACTTTGGCTACCTTCATGCTAAATCAATTTTCTTTATATAATTCAAATTTGCAATCCATTTTTTTTCAAAAAAAAAAAAAACTTTTGTATCTATTTCTGCCTCTATTTCCCCCAGCCTGTAAAATGTCCAATAAAATTCCATTCTTAGTGCCCATAATAAAAAAAATTAGAGCTTCTGAGAAAAAAGTAGTTCTTACAAAAAGTACTGATGGTTACATTGAAAATCCAATTAATAGATGGCATAACTTTTATTATCTGAACTACAATAAACCTGATAACTTAAAGAAAGAAGAAAGGTATACTGTTTCTTCTTCATAACCTGTCCTTGGTTCAAAGACCAATCTATGTCAGTCAAAAATGGCAGTCTTATTCCTTCAGCATGCAAACCACTTATTAGGATTCATTCCTTCCCTTCACTCTGAAATTGTATAGGGAGGTCCCTAAAATGTTTGAAAACTAAATGTACTGAAGTCAAAGAATAATTACTAATCTCAGAGAAATTAAAACATTAAAAATTATAAATTCTGATTATTTTGCCTATATAGGTCCTGCCTTTTTCAGGTCCCCATAAACTGGCAAGCCTTTAAAAATGTTCATAAGTACTCAGATACCCAAGGAGAGAGACTACTGCAAAGACAATGTCCTGAGTTCTGCCACTATTTCCCTTGCATACAATTTAAATATCTCCCTTACTACAGGGCTCCCATTCCCCCACATCTACCAGGCTCAGTGGCAGTCTCCAACCTCTAAATCTTCAACCTATGACGGCACGGATTCCAGAAACAAGGCTGTGCTGGGCTCAAATGACCAAGAGTAGGTCATTTCCCTGCTGCTGGAAAATTAGCGAAACAAAGCTTATGCACTCACTACCAAAACAGGCCTGTGATCAAGCAGTCAGATGAGGCCCTGTGACTGACCTGACAGTCATCCTAGCTCCATGCAACCCTGCCAGCACATGGACAGGGACATCGGTGAAATGGAAAGAGAGGCCGAGACTAAGAAACACCTGCCTTAGGTGAAAGATCTGTGTAGGTTAGTAATCTCAACTACCGTGGTAGGTGTGGGGGATCTAAGGCAGCTTCTGTCACTTGGGGTGGAGGAGGATATCACAATCCTATTTTCTATACAGAGACACTTCCTGGTGGCTCATATTGTTTTTATGTGTTTTGATATAAATGAAGTATGCTAGTTCCCTCAATTCAACAAAAAAGCAGCAAACTATTTAAGTCTCCTTTAAAATTTCTATTTAATATGCCTCTACTTAATATTCCCAACATACTTGTTCCTGTAGTTTCTCTTTATATAACTTGCTTAAACCCCAACATTTTGTAACTCTTTTATAAAACCCTTATTCATATCAACTCGGTGGTGGTATTGAAGTTTGGCCGCCTCTGCTAATTCATTCTTATCTTCTTCCATTGTGTTCACTAGATCCAATTCCCACCTCTCTTTTATTAAAAAGTCACCTAGAGACAATCTCTTTTAAAAAGGAAAAATCTGGGCCTCCCCAGTGGTGCAGCGGTTGAGCGCTGGGTTGCAAAGCTGCCCGCAGCCTCTGCAGCGCCTGGTTCGATCCCCAGCTGCTCCCCTGCCACCGGAGGAGGGTCCCACATGGCGCGCAGACCTCTCCTGCTGCCCGCTGTTCCCCTCAGCAGTGTACTTTGGTCCTTCTGCCTGCTATGCTCCCCGCCATGGCTCTGGTGAATTCTCTCACCTCCCGCACTTCTGACTGTACCCAGTGCTTGCATAAATAAAAATAAATAAATCTTAAAAAATAAATAAATAATCCTTAAAAATAAATAAATAAATAAATAAAAAGGAACAATCTGAGTTTAAATCTCATTTTTGCCATATGCCATACCCAAAGAAATCCGTTTAATCTCTTTGAATTTCAATTATTCATTTGAACAGCTATTTGGCTCAGAACATAAACACAGGGCATTTGATTGACTGAATCTCTAAGATTCTTTAAAATTCTGAAATTCTACATGCTTTTTATTTTGCTATAGGAAATTGGAGAATAACTCCCTGGTAGACGTAGAAAAAAATAGAACAAAACAATCATCAAGAACAGCAGAGAAGAAAGTTAAAAAAAAAAATCAAGAAAAGCTTATGGAACTTATAGAAAAGTTATGGAAAAAGAATAAAAAAGGGTATACCAAAAATGAAAAGACTACAGAGTACTAGCCAAGGCTACTAGCCTAATGATTACACCAAACTATGAAGTCACAAAGTATAGAAATCCATGAGAAATATCCTCTAAATAGATGCTGAGGTTAACATAAGCTGTTCTATAAACCACAGATCATCTTCACCTAAAGAAGAACAATTTACCTCAAGGACCATAAAATATCTTTACACCTAAGAAGACCTACATGATTGAGTCTTGCTGATGTAAAACCTGCAGTCTATGACCATAGCTGAGATCTACCCTAAAACTTTTGATGGTAAGTGCAAAGTTTTAGTTACCACTGCCATTGTTAAATGTATTGGGGCAAATGCCTGGACTAAGCCAGCTTCTTAGGGAAACCTGAAAATAAAAATTAGCACATAACTAAATTGAACTTTCTGAGTTGGTTTGCGTTGGGTCTATATATTCATGCCAGAGCTGCACAAGTACCTAGGGACAAGAGAATGGACAGGGAAGCCAGGCAGGCTAATGGTCAAGTCATGGAGCAAATACCTTCTTAACTATGGAATCGTGGATGAACTAAATTTTCCTTACAAACCATCTAGTTTGTAAGGCATTATTGTCACATGCGATGCTTCCTGAAGCACAGTTGCCTAATTGGTAAAAAGTGGTGGGCTGGAACAGCAGTTACTTTGCAAAGCTATTGAAACAACTATATGAGATAACAAATGGGAAGCACATAACACAGTGTCTAGCCTGAAATAAAACACTCAACGAATACTGATTGCTTTTCTCTGCATTCCATCAATTGAGACATTTTTAAAATCTGTAAAATCCTACCTCTTAAGAGTGTCCTTGTGAGAATTCTTTTTTGCTAGTAAAGAAAAAAACACATTTTAATCAACAGTAGAAAATGTATAGAATATTAAGAGTATAAGACAGCTAACAAATATTCCTTAGGGACCAACTTGGAGACAATACTAGAAAAGAACTCTTGGGCTCACCCCTCCTTTATATTTATGAACAGCAAGACATCTGATATCACTTATCAAAGTATATTTGATGACATTTAGTACCAACAGTGAATTGCTATTTACAGTGAGCATAATTCTAGTCAAACCTATAGAACTGACACAAAATGGTATCATTAGCAGAATCAGCATCATAAACTGACAATGTCAAACCTAAATAGCATGATTCTTCTGGACAGCCACCAATAGAAATACTTAGAGGAGAGTAAAATAATTTTGCTGTGACATAACACAACTTCTCCAGGTTTTCAGACAACACCACTTGGTTTACATTAAAACATGGACTATGATGGAGGACTATGGGTGCTTTGGTGGCAGGAAAACTATACTGACCACATCTGAGAGAAGAAAACCTACATTGTGAGAAAACTAACAAGGATGTAAAGTAATGATATGTCGTCAATTTAAAAAAACAAGGAAACTTGGTCTAGAGACACTATACAATGCAGCAGGAAAAACAGGAAACACTTTCAGACTGTGACTCTAGTTTGATAAAGTACAGCCTGTGGAGACTATCTCCTTCCATAAATAGTCTCTCTGGATATACTTCATAGAGTAGGATGGTTCAGTTAATGCTGCATAGTAGTGAATGATGTCATATTTCTCAACCCTCCCCATTATACATCCAACATTTATAGAAATTAGGATTTTTAGTTTGTAAGGCATTACTGTCACATGCTATGCTTATGAATAGCAGCAAAAAACATAAAGAACAAGGAACTTCTTAAATGCGAACATTTTAAGCTGTATGATATGATCTACTGTATGATATGATATGATGTGAACTGTAAGCTGTATGATATATGATATGTAAGCTGTATGATATATAAGCTGTACGATACTGTAAGCTGTATGATATGATATATGATATGATATGAACTGTATCATATCAAATATATGAAAATGTGTGATGAAATTCTGACAAAGGCATAACTATGGAGACAGTAAAAAGATCAGTGGTTTCCAGGGGTTAGAAAGAAGGGAGAGATGAGTAGACAGAGCACAGAGGATACTTAGAGCAATGCAACTATTCTGTATTCTGTAAAATACAACAATTGTGGATCCATGTCAATATACATTTTTCAAAATACATAAAATACACAGCACTGAGAGGGAACCCTAGTGTTAAAATTAATTATGACTTCTGGGTGACAATGATGAGTCAGTGTAGACGCACACATTTTTATAAAGGTACAACTGTGGTGCAAGATGTCAACAGCACATTTGGCTGCACATGTGTGGGAGCCAGGATATACAGGCACTCTGTACTTTCTGCTCAGGTTTGCTGTAAACCTAAACCTTTTCTAAAGACTTTTTTTTCCAAAGGGTTTCCTCTGACCTGCTACTACCACATAATAATTTATCAAGGCACAGTCACTTCAAAAATGAGAATAAAGTAAGCAAATATGGGTATTATCTCCCTAGCTGATGTACATGAATATATATAAAATAAGCTCTTTTAATTTTAAACTTAAGAGGAAAAATCTGATAAATATTATTGACTACGTTGTTTTCTAATTACAATGGGATTCAGCATCATAAGAATCAAATTAGATCATCTGCCTAATAAGCAATTTTTATTTTAATTTTAAATCAGAACTTGCAATGCTTATTTTGTCTCAGAATTATCCTGAGAGAGTAAGAGAATATAAAGAATACATTGTAATTATCTATAATAACCACAGTAGTTTCTGTATAAATATCTGTTAAGCACTCATCAAAAATCAAAAATGCAACCAGCACTGTAATTTAAGGTGGATGATGCAACTGAAACTAATACTATGTTATATCTTTATATTGCCTATTAAAATAAAATTTTAAGATAAAGCCAAACATTAAGGTTAGCATAACTACTAGAAAGATTTCAGGCAGTGAGCCTGAGACTGCTCTCCTTAGAAATTCCTGCTTGAAATGGCTGACCCTTGGTGGGTGTCTGGGAAAGTGGATTTGGGGAAGGTTCCTTCTATTCCCCAATTGCGCTAAATTAGGAGTACAAGCAATGTGGTTTCTGCTGAACATTTGCTTTCTTTCTGGGGAAGTGGAATTTCAGTACATGCTAGGGAGAGGATGTCTAGGCTACAGCAAAACACTGGAGCACTGGGGCTGGCAGACACCCACTTTACATGTGCTGTCATATTTTGAGATGGAGGAACTAGGCACATTCTGAGAATGCCACAGGGAAAAGACACTTAAAACTTGCACCTGTTTTCCTTCAGAGTTTGCCCCAGACACCTTTTCACTTTGCTGAGTTTTCCTTGCATCCTTTCACTATAATAAATCACAAGCATGAGGGGCCTCCCCTCCCCAGGGGCACAGCGGGTTGAGTGCAGCACTGTGAAGCTGTCCGCAGCCTCTGCAGTGCCAGTTTGATTCCTGGCCAGGAAGGGAGATTCCCACATGGCACGGCAGACCTCTCCTGTCCTGCCCGCTGCTCCCCTCAGCAGTGTATTTCAGTCCGTCTGCCTGTTCTGCTCTCTGCTCTGTCTCTGGGGAATTCTCTCACCCTCCTGCACCTCTGGCCTGTACCCCAGTTCTTGTATAAATGAATAAATGTTAAAAAATCAATCACATGCATGAAAACTACTATATGCTGAGTCCTGCCAGTTCAGTGAATAACCCGAGCTGGTGTGGTTAGGGAACCTCTGACACAACCACATGAAATGAAATTCTTGTCTTGAGGGTTGATATGTCAGACATAATTACTGTCCAAATGATGTTTCACAGAATACCTTTACTTGAATCTGTGCTTGATTCTGGTCCTGAAAATGTGTGTACTTCTGTCCATTCAACTAAATGCATAAAAGATACAGATGAAACAAGGATATCAGGAAATAATATGAAACAAGTAACAACTCTATATTAAAAAGAATTTAAAAATAAAGAATACTGATGAGTGACAATATGTTCTATAGCATAAAATTTCCTGTAAAGAAAATGAAAGGCTCACATAGTCAATTTTCTTCAACTAAGCAGGGTTTATTTTATTCCTCTTTATAATAGTTGTGACACCAACAGGTAACTGGAATAATTATGTAAAAATAAAACTATCACATATGTATAATAACATACTGATTATAGAATACTGGTTTCTAATTCTTCCCTTAATTTCTTATAAAACTAGAAACATAGTTTAGGGGCCTCCCTGGTGGTGCAGCGGGTTAAGCGCAGCACTGTAGAGCTGTCCACAGCCTCTGCAGCACGGGTTCGATTCCCATCCAGTCAGGAAGATTCCCACATGGCGCAGCAGGCAGGCCTCTCCTGTCTCACCCGCGGCTCCCCTCGGTAGTGTCTTTGGTCCATCTGCCTGTTCTGCTCCCCGCTCTGTCTCTGGTGAATCCTCTCACCCTCCCACACCTCTGCCCAGTTCTTGTATAAATAAAAATAAATCTATAAAAATAAACATATTTAAAACAAGTCCTATTTGTTTGAATGTTATTAGAGGACATATATACAAACTTAAATTTTAAGAACTTTTTTTTGGAAAGGCAATACTGTCTCAGATTTCAAATGACTACATGTAATTTCTTTAATTCTGAAGAACAAAGCAATTAAGAAATTTTAAGTATACAGGCAATTTGTACATCTTTTTCATTGCTCTTTCATTATCAAAATTCCTGTATTCTTATTTTTCCTCTGTGGTAGCACCACCAAGAGTAATTCACTATCTGAAGTCTTACCTAGATCATTCTCTCCCTTCTTTTTATCATTTTCCTTCATTTCTTCCTTTTTGTTCTTTTCATTCTTTTTGTTCTGTTTGTCCTTTTCACTTTTATGGTCAAGTATTATTTTGTGATTGCTATATGTAAAGAAAGGAAATTAATAAAATTGCTAATTTTAATACTTATGTGAATGTTGAGAGAGACCCTGCACAGTGAGCAGAAGGGTCTTGACCTGAGTCTCTAAGGCATGTGAAAACACATGCATCACGGAGGAAAACCTCTGAGTGACTGGACCTGCTGTTGAGTGCCCCGAAAGTGATCTGTGTAGAGTCATGCCTCAGTATCTCCACAGCCAAAAACCAATTAGGAGCAAAACTCCTCTGCTCTAGCTAATGAGCAATCAGATTACATATAAGAGCTGACCACCTGGCACTTAAAAGTCGAGAGCAGGCAAATATCAGCAGCAAAATAAAATAGTTAATCATTTCAGCTGTCATTTTATGGTGCACATTGATGTTATGCCTAATGCACTCTGAGAAAGTATATAATGAGCACTAAGACAATAAAGATTCACTGCATGCTGGACATGACAGTCCCCCATGTCTGATTTCCCTCACCCTCATGTTGCAGGTCCAGGATTCAATAGAATTCCACATGTGAACAAAATTTTTATTCTTAGAATATTTCAGGTAATAACAGAGAATATCAAAACTTTAATTATCCCACACACTTCAAATGTGTAAGAGCGACAATTTGTTTTTAATCAAACAGGTAACTTAAAGGTAAAAAGGGGCTGTAGAGTGCAGAAATTAGAGTTAGATTAAAATATGGAAAGCATCTGTATGTCAAGTTTCAAATAGCCATCTGATCCTGGACAAACCACTTCCCTTTGGCTCCCTTTTCCCCTCTAAAACAGATATCTGGCTGTCCCATTCACAGAGTTATTAGGAAATTTAATATACCCACCACACCCCAAAAACAACAAACAAAAACAAACAAACAAACAAACAAAAAAAAAAACTAATGCTCAGAGAAATACTGAAGCAATGAAATAATTTCTTTTTGAACTTTACTGGTAGAACTTGGGATACCAAACTTCATTAAATGTGTGCTTTTTTTATAGTTCTAACAACCAAATGTTATATTTTGGCTAGTGAATGGCTCTTCCCCTGGGGCTTAGAATTCAAAGGCATCTCAGCTACTATAGAATTTGTAAGTATATTTATAAATATATCACCTAATGAGGTGATAGATAACATAATTTTCCCCCATAACCAATCACATGAAGAACAGAAAACTAAAAATTCAAGCCTGGGTTTGACTAGTTCTATTCCTTTTCTACCTCTTCAAATTCATAATTAGTAGATCGTCCTTAGAATGATATGTAATCCCCAGGTTCATATCCAACTTACCTGGAATACACAACCTGCTTTTATAATACATGGAAATTGAAGAGTCACAGATGGGGTTTAGCTTTCCTAACAACCAACTAACCATTCCACTGAATTACCTCCTTGTGAAGGAGATTCTGAAAAATATTTGAAACTTCACACAGATACAAGTCACTTGGGGGGTTTTCACTATTATGAAAAACAGATCATTTGAGGGATCAACCTTAATGAACCAGTTAGCACCCACTACTCTGAGAAGGACAATATGGCACTTTCCACAACTTATAAAAATTGTCCCACAGGATGTAAAGCAGCTTTGGGGTACAGATCTGGTACCAAAAGAGAAAGGATAATCTTAGCACTTCCTGCACCACTGCTTCAACTTCTCTGATAGCTGAGATTGGGTCCAAATAATATCTGCTAACAAAAAAGACAGACAAGACCCTCATAGGGTAATTCATGGTCAAGGTGTAGGCTAAGTTTCTGAGTGGGGAATAAGGGTATGTGTGGCTAAAGCTTGGAGGGGGGGCCGCAAGAACATAGTGGCTGAGCATATGACTATATGTATATGAACTAAAGAAAGTCGTGACATTGAAGTCCTAGTGGAAATCACCATGGAGATGGAGGAATCTGATCAGCAGAGGCATCCTGGGAGCAATGGTCAATAGTGACCAGACTACAAGAGCAGTTTCAGGAGCAACACTGCAGTAACAGAATCAATGGGGACAAAAAAATGATCAGCATGCCTTTCACCATTTGCCCTCCATGCAACTTGTGAAAAAGAACTGTCTCTCATGGATTTAAAAAATGTGTTGCTTAGGTTCTTAGAAAATTCAAGGGGGAAAGATAGGCAATAGCATCTAAGGGGAAAGTATAGGATTTTTTGCTAAAATGAACTTTTCAAAATGCAAATAACTAGTCAGAAAAATCAGACATGTGACGGGATTTTGTGACATGATTTTGTAGAGTTTTGCTGGAATGAAGTGGATCACATCAGAATCCCTAAGGATAAAGATCGAAAAGTGCCCACTGCTACTCCCAACCTCCCAACTAGTCTAGTCATGGCTTGGTTTCTGGCCGATGCTGTGGACTACCGCAATGCCATTCCACAACTGCCTACCCAAACTATGAAATCCCACCTGTTACAGAAGAAGCAGCAGTTAAATTCTTTTAATCCTCAGGTTAGTGATAGCTAACATTTTAATGTAAAAACTTACTTAATATAACCATGAAGAAGAGCATACTGGTCAGCAGTCCTTCCACCCCGATCTTCAGAAGAACAATCAATGCCATGCTGGAGGAGAATATGAATGACCTCTGGTGAATCATGGCATGCAGCAAACGCGAGGGCTGAGCTAAAATAGCAGAGATAACTTCACCCTTGGGAACTTAAGTTACTTAGAGAGCTACTTGGATCTATTCTACGAAATTCATCCCTTGCCTGTCTTTCTAGAATTGACCATTTACGTGTGCAAGTATTCATCTCTGTAACTTAACTTGAAGGCTAAAAGGCGGCATCGTGTCCATTGGGACCCATCACAGTAGAAGCCGCTAATTTAAGGCCCTTTGATGGACAAGAAACAATGCCAAGATCACTTATCTGAAATAGGTGAAGCTCTGAATGAATTATTTTCCATTTCTTCCTTAGTCTGTTGTTATCAGTTAAAGGTTAGGTAAGTAAAAGTTATTTGCAAGCTTAAAACAGTGATATTGATAATAATGGTAACAATACTCATAGCTGCAGTTAATGATGCTGATAATGAATTGCTAAGCATCAAATTAAGTGCTATATCAACAATCTTACACAAAATGATCCTCAAAAGATATACAGTTGACCTTTGCACTTTGTAGGGGTTGGGGTGCTGACACCCAGCACAATGAAAATCCATGCTTTTGAACTCCCCCAAACTTTAACTAGTTATAGACTGCTATTGACTGGAAGTCTTACTAGACAAAAAGTTATGAAGAAATTGATAAGATGCGTTCACAGTATTGCAGTATATTGAGTGATAGTGTAAGTTTACTCCCACCCCTTCTGCTCACTGCAATAGAAACAGGAGGTAGACGTTAAATTATTAGTCAGTCATTAGTATATATTAGTCAATTTTATGCTCTAATGATTTAAAACTGCATCTTTACATTGGTTCACATTTTCTTTGATTAAGAATGCCGCACATACACAGTCTGTACACACAGATGGTGTACAGTGTGTATTACCAAACTTTTATTTTTTATAAGAGATTTGTATAAAATTTATGGTAGTAAATTATAAAACAGACTATTATCTATATGTAATTTATGCATTCATGACATATCTAACTTTTTCTGAATATTTTCAATATTTCAAGGCTATAGTTCGTGAGTTTTTCAAGTTGTGCTGTTCAGGTGTCAATTGTGCTATTATCTTCCTTTTCATATGAGGAGCATATTGGCTGATGATAAGCAATGTTCCTAAGGTCACACACCTAGCAAGTGGCAAAGATAGGAATTAAACCCAGGCCTGTGGAATCTAAAACACATCTCTTCTCTGTCACCTACTTATGAATTTTCTTTATAAAGAAGAAACTTATTCTTTATAAAGAAGAAATTTCTTTCTTACTTCCACCCATATCAATTGAAAGTAAAAGCAGGAAAATAAACTAGAAGTGGCAAAGGAAAAAACCAATGATCCTATAGTATCTAGTAATAGTAATTAATATTCACATAGGGATATAAGCTAATATAATTAGTAATCTTCAAAGAAAGCAATTTATAACAAGTATTATCCAAAAAATAAAATCAACCTTTTTATGTCTAATATACATCTTTTAAGGAAAAATATTGAAATGGAAAGGCTAAAGTCGTATTACTAGAAGGATGTGCAATTTCAGGTTGGTGTCATATAGTAAACTCAAAGTTAGAGTCCACACTTCACAAGACTAATAAACCACAGGAAACCATGTGAGGTAACATAAGGGCATACAACCAAAAGAATCAGATTGTGTCATCAGCTAACATAAGAACTATGAATCCTGCTATGTTGTTCTTCATATTACACAGTAAGAATAACTGGTTTTCCAAGCGCAAGTCCTAGGAGTCTGACTGTGGAACTGATGTGCCAGTGGGGGATGAAGAGAAGTGTGTAGATTCCCAGTGTGGGAGGGTGCACAATGGATATGTGGGAGGGTTGTGGGTGTTATAGTGGTGGTTGTGGCATAGTAACATACATCTGAATAGGTGGGATCCTTTACTTCTGAATTCTATACAGTGCTGTACACTAATGTTGCTTTAATAAATGTGCACGTGTGCGCACACACACACACAATTAAAATATTTGGGGAAAAAAGAATTGGTTCTCTTCCTAACAGGACATGTTGATATTAATAATTAAAACCCATGTGCTTCTTATTTAATTTAATCTTTCTGGTTTCAGTAATTGTTACCACTCTAGAACCACATAAAATTTAAAATACATACCTTCCAAACCTATCAACAGCATTTATATTTGCTCCCTTGCTCAGCAAAAACTCTATTAATTTATTTTTTTTGACTCACAGCATATAAAAGTGGTGTATATCCAATCTGTAAACAACAAACACAATTTATGGTTTACAAAATCACATATTTTAAACTGAATTTTAAAACTTAAAAGAGATCTCCTGAACTCAAACCTATAAGAAAAATCAATTTAAAAGTAACCCCTTCCTTCTCACCAGTCACTTCATACGTGCTGTTCTTTCTCTTTAAAATACTTCTTTCTCTAGCCTCAACAGATGCAAAGTTATTGTCCAACACTCTTGTCAAGAATTTCTTGGTCCCAAGAATCTTGCTTCCACTACAGAATTTACCATGGTATACTTAAGTTATTTTATTCCTCACCATCTAAACCAAGAATTTCTTGAGGCCATAGGATGCTTGTTTTTTTAAGCCCTTGTAGGGTAAAGAAAATGTCAGGCTTTTCTGCCCTCCCACCATCAGGACAGATGATGGATCCTTGAGGTCCTGAATGCATGCCTGATGGCAGGCACCTGGAATAGGGTGTGGGCAGATGTAGATGGGATTAACCTGGGCTAAGACTATGCTTTTTTTAAGGGCGGCATCACGGGGACGCGAGCAGAAGCCAAGAAGCCGAGAACGAACAGAAGCCGAGAGAAGGCCAGAGAGCCCACGGAGTGAAGACCTGCTGGGGGCTGGGAGGCCTGCCAGTCTCCCGGCCCCCCAGCACCCCAGCCTGCCATATGCCTGGTGAACCCCAATAAAAGACCTGCAAAACCCCTGAGGGCTCCAGAACTCCTCCTTTACCCGGTCTGCATGGGATCCTAGAAAACCTGCCCTGTGTCCAGTCCTGACCTACATCCCTGTATCTCCAAATTCTGAAACAGTAATAAATGCTTGAACCATTTTTTATTGAATTAATAATCTCAATGGTCATCTCTGGAATAGTGGTTCTTAACTTATAGTCCAAATAACCTACTTTTGGCAGAAGTTAAGGACTATGCTCCACTAGAAACATTCCATGATCATTTACTGCTTTAGAAAATTACAAAACAATACATGTCCAGTTCTAAAAAAATCTGTATAACTTTGCTGAATCCCTTTTGAACAATACTTTCTTGTGGCAAACATTAACATTTGAGGAATTAAGGGTTGCAGGGATCATTTTGAGAATTTTCTACTAAAGGTGATGGTTTTCTTCCAGTGAGGCACATTTTTTTTATTCCTTTTATTTTTGCTCTTTTTTATTTTTATTTTTTAATATTTTATTTTATATAATTCTTACATCATTTTTCATTTTTGCACAATGTATGCATTTTCATTTTGGTTAGATTCCCCATACAATTGCACCCCCCATTATTTTGACCCTAATCCTTCCTCTCCCAGCCCCTCAGCACCCGTAGTGTGTCTCTAGTTTATAGTTGCTTGTTGATCTTGTTTTTTACTTTGTATTAATTAGTCTTTTACCTGAGCCCTTATTTAGGTTTTCTAAATTCCTGCTATGAGTGAGACCATCCAGTATTTTTCTTTTACTTTCTGACTTATTTCGCTGAGCATGATGCCTTCTAGCTCCATCCATGTTTCTGCAAACTGCATGTGTTTATCTTTCTTGATTGCTGAGTAATGTTCCATTGTCTATATGACTGGATCAAGAAAATGTGGTACATTCTCCCTTTTTTCCTTTGTGAGCCTGGCTAGGGGTTTGTCTATTTTATTTATTTTTTCAAAGAACCAGCTCTTGGTTTCATTGATCTTTTGGATTGTTTTTTTAGTTTCAATTTCATTTATTTCTGCTTTGGTTTTTATTATTTCTTTTCTTCTACTGGTTTTGGGGTTCTTTTGTCGTTCTTTTTCTAGATCTCTGAGCTTCGAGATTAGGTTGTTTCTTTGAGTTCTTTCTTGTTTTTTGATGTGAGCTTCTATTGCTATATATTTTCCTCTTATTACTGCTTTTGTGGTACATATATACCATGGAATATTACTCAGCATTTAAAAAAGATAAACACATGCAATTTGCAGCAACATGGATGGCGCTGGAAGGGATCATGCTCAGCGAAATAAGCCAAAAAGAAAAAGAAAAAATACCGGATGGTCTCACTCATAGCAGGAATCTAGAAAACTTAAATAAGGGACCAGGAAAATGAATATAAGAAAGTGAAAATCAAAATCAACAAAAAACTATGAACCAGAGACACTTTTTGGGGGGTGGGGGGCGGGAGGGGAAGGATTGGGGTCAGAATGGGGCGTTTGCAATTGTATGGGGGAATATAAAAATAAAATTTATTATTTAAAAAAAAAAGATGTGGTACATATGCACAATGGAATATTACTCAGTGAGGCACATTTACTTGGTTCTCTGCTATCAGTGGTACCTGGCACCCTGATGTCACTATCCGGCAATCTTACTTCACTTGGATTACTAAGGAAATAGGCTCTGAATTAAAAAAAAAAGATAGGCTTCAAATGAATTCTGATTGCTTATTACTAAATGGTCCTTGGGTTGGCCCTATTAGAAGATGGAACTTTTTTATCTTACTTTAGTGAGAGAAAATTCAGTTTTTAAAATTCACTTTTAGTCTGGTTTTCATTGTCATTGCCACTGAAAATTATTTTCTTTTTTTAGAAGAATGGGGACCAGAAATAAAAATACAATGTCCTCCATATGTTGAGAATTTGGCAAAAAAAAAACCACAGAATTTTCCTTTACCAAATAAGAATTATGATTCGTAAACCCTGAAGAGCATCTGAGTAAATATAAACTAAAGGGGAAAAAACAGCTATTCTCCTCTATTGGAAATTACCCTGAATAGCCAAATTTCCAAGTTAGCCCACGTGTTTATGATTGCTCTCTTCCTTTTCCCTTTTCCCTCCTCAGGCTTGGCCAGTGAGAGAGAAATCATTTTATGAAAAATATTGTTTATGAAGCAAAAATTCATCATCAGCAGCAGACTTCTTTCATATTACTTTTGTTTTGAGTTTTAAAATAAAGACTATTTCCCAGGCAAATTTTGTTCTCCTGTGTTTTCATTATTAGGAAAAAAATACTGGGTTGAAAATAAAATTTTTAAAAATAACCTTTAACCGTTCTCCCAGTTGGTGGGGTTTCTCTTTGTTTTTGTTATTGTCTCTTTTGCTGTGCAGAAGCTCTTTAATTTGATGTAGTCCCAGCTGTTTATCTTTGTCTTCACTATCACTGCTTTGGGTGATGTGTCTGTAAAGAAGTCTTTGATGTGGAAATAGAGTTTCGCCTATATTTCCTTCTATGTATTTTATGGTTTCAGGTCTTATGTCTAGTTCTTTAATCCATTTTGAGTTGATTTTTGTGTATGGTATGAGGTAGTGGTCAAGTTTCATTCTTTTGCATGTAGCGACCCAGTTTTCCCAGCACCATTTATTGAACAAACTTTCTTTGCTCCAATGCATAGACTTTGCTCCTTTGTCAAAGATTAGTTGACCATAAATCTGTGGGTTTATTTCTGGATTTTCTATTTGATTCCATTGGTCTGTATGTCTGTTCTTGTTCCAATACCATGCAGTTTTGATGATTATGGCTTTGTAGTATAGTTTGAAGTCTGGGAGTGTGATGCCTCCATTTCCTTCTTATTTTTTTTTCAGTAGAGCTTCGGCTATTCGGGGTTTTTGGTGATTCCATATGAATTTCATCAATAATTGTTCTATTTCTTTGAAGAATGCCATTGAGATTTTGATTGGAATAGCATTGAATCTGTATATTGCTTTTGGTAGGATGGCCATTTTAATAATGTTTATTCTTCCAATCCATGAGCAGGGGATGTCTTTCCATTTCTTTGTGTCTTCTTCTATTTCTTTTAACAGTGTTTTATAGTTTTATTTGTATAGGTCCTTTACCTCTTTTGTTAGATTTATTCCCAAATATTTCATTTTTTTTTTGTTTCGATAATAAAAGGGGTGTTTTTTTTTTTGATTTCTACTTCTTCAGATTTATTGTTTGTATATAGGAAGGCTACTGACTTTTGCGTGTTGATTTTGTATCCTGCCACTTTACTGAATTGATTGATGAGTTGAATTAGTTTTTCTGTGGAGATTTTGGGGTTCTCTATGTATATTATCATATCATCTGCAAATAGTGATAGTTTGACTTCTTCTTTTCCTATTTGGATTCCTTGGATGTCTTTCTCTTGTCTTATTGCTCTGGCTAGGACTTCCAGTATTATATTGAAAAGCAGTGGTGAGAGTGGACATCCTTGTCTTGTTCCAGATCTTAATGGAATTGCTTTCAGCATTTCACCATTGAGAATATTAATGGCTGTTGGCTTGTCATAGATGGCCTTTATGATGTTGAGGTATGTTCCTTGTATCCCAAGAATTTCAAGGGCTTTTATCATGAATGGGTGTTGCACTTTGTCGAAAGCTTTCTCAGCATCTATTGATATTATCATATGGTTTTTATATTTCTTTTTGTTGATGTGTTGGATAACGTTGATTGATTTTCTGATGTTAAACCATCCTTGTGCCCCTGGAATGAATCCTACTTGGTCGTGGTGAATTATCTTATGGATACATTGTTGGATTCTGATAGCTAAAATTTTATTGAGGATATTTGCATCAGTGTTCATTAGGGAGATTGGCCTATAGTTTTCCTTTTTTGTGTTGTCCTTATTTGGTTTTGGTATTAGTGTAATATTGGCTTCATAGAACGTGTTTGGTATTGTCCCTTCCTTCTCAATTTTTTGGAAGAATTTGTGAAGGATAGGCACTAATTAGTCTCTGAATGTTTGGTAGAATTCATTTGTAAATCCATCAGGTCCTGGGCTTTTGTTTTTGGGGAGGTTTTTGATTACCATTTCAATTTTGCTGCTTGTAATTGGTCTGTTTAGGTGTTCTATTTCTTCTTTATCTAGCTTTGGGTGATTGTAGAGTTGTAGGAATTTGTCCATCTCCTCTAGATTGTTGAACTTGTTTCCATACAACTCTTCATAGTAGTTACTGATTATTCTTTTGATATCTGCTGTGTCCGTTGTGATTTCTCCTCTTTCATTTATGATCCTGTGTATTTGTGCTTTCTCCCTTTTTTCCTTTGTGAGCCTGGCTAGGGGTTTGTCTATTTTACTTATTTTTTCAAAGAACCAGCTCTTGGTTTCATTGTTCTTTTGGATTGTTTTTTAGTTTCAATTTCATTTATTTCTGCATTGGTTTTTATTATTTCTTTTCTTCTACTGGTTTTGGGGTTTTTTTGTTGTTCTTTTTCTAGATCTTTGAGCTTCAAGATTAGGTTGTTTCTTTGAGTTCTTTCTTGTTTCTTGATGTGAGCTTCTATTGCTATATATTTTCCTCTTATTACTGCTTTTGCTGCATCCCATACATTTAGGATATTGGTGTCCTCCTTGTCATTCAATTCAAAGAATTTTTTAATTTCTTCTTTGATCTCCTCGTTAGTCCAGTGGACTTCCAGTAGTGTGGCTTTTAATCTCCATGAGGTAGGATAGTTCCTGATCACAAAAATCTGCAAAGAGCTGATGAGACTCAGCAATAACAAAGAAAATAATCCAGTCAAAAAATGGGCAGAAGAGCTAAAAAGAAACTTCTCTGAAGAGGAAATGCAAATGGCCAACAGACATATGAAAAAAATGTTCAACATCACTGGTAATCAGGGAAATGCAAATCAAAACTACCATGAGATACCATCTCACACCAGTGAGAATGGCACATATTAAAAAAACTAGCAACAACAAATGTTGGCGAGGGTGTGGAGAAAAAGGAACTCTTCTGCACTGTTGGTGGGAGTGCAAACTGGTCCAACCACTATGGAGAGCTGTGTGGAGATTTCTGGACCTACTAAACATAGAGCTTCCATATGATCCAGCAATTCCACTCCTAGGTATTTACCCAAAGGACACAGAAACATGAATTCCAAAGAGCACCTGCACCCCTATGTTTATAGCAGCACTGTTTACAATAGCTAAGCTTTGGAAACAACCCAAATGCCCAAAAATAGATGACTGGATCAAGAAGATGTGGTACATATATACCATGGAATATTACTCAGCATTCAAAAAAGATAAACACATGCAATTTGCAGCAACATGGATGGCGCTGGAAGGGATCATGCTCAGCGAAATAAGCCAGAAAGAAAAAGAAAAATACCAGATGGTCTCACTCATAGCAGGAATCTAGAAAACTTAAATAAGGGACCAGGAAAATGAATAACTATAAGAAAGTGAAAATCGGGCCTCCCCAGTGGCACAGCGGTTGAGCACTGGGTTGCGAAGCTGCCCGCGGCCTCCGCGGCGCCAGTTCGATCCCCGGCTGCTCCCCGGCCACCGGAGGAGGGTCCCACATGGCGCGCAGACCTCTCCTGCCGCCCGCTGCTCCCCTCAGCAGTGTACTTTGGTCCTTCTGCCTGTTCTGCTCCCCGCTCTGGCTCTGGTGAATTCTCTCACCCTCCCGCGCTTCTGACTGTACCCAGTGCTTGTATAAATAAATAAATAAATAAATAAATCTTTCAAAAAAAAAAACAAAAAAGAAAGTGAAAATCAAAATCAACAAAAAACTATGCACCAGAGACACTTTTTGGGGGGTGGGGGCGGGAGGGGAAGGATTGGGGTCAGAATGGGGCGTTTGCAATTGTATGGGAGAATATAAAAATAAAATTTAATATTAAAAAAAATAAAATAAAAATAACCTTTAACCAATTCAGTGCACAAATACTTGGCAAACACCCCTATAAAAATGCTAAGCCCCTCTACTGTATCTTTTAGACACATTATTATTTAAAGTGGAATTTTAGACAATTATTTAAAACCATTTTCATTCAGGGAGTGCGCGACCCTCCAATATGTACATGTGACCCACCTATGTCAGGGCTGTGGTTACAGAAGGTAATGTATGTCCAGATGGAAAAGCAGATCGAATGACTTCCCTTTCACCTGCTCCCCTGTACAGATATGCCCCACTGATGAGCTATGCAAGAATGAGCAGGACTTCTTGCTGCGGGAAGCCCACAGTGGTTCAGAGCTGGCAGCATAGTGAGCAACACACGTGGATGCCCTTGTTCGATGTCAAGACATGACCTGACCCCTTGCCCTGATTTCGGAATCTAGGGTGCTGGGCCCTGACAGCCTGCTGCTTCTCTCCGTGGGTAACCATGCTGGCTGTGGCGTCTCAAGTCCCCCTCGTACCCAGCCTAGTAGCACCCATTTCTTGGACCCATGCAGAGTACCTAGCACCTATCATGTCTTCAGTCTTTTGTGGGTGCTGAGCCTACACCCACTGCCAGGCACTAAGGAAAAGTTTTTCCAACAGGGGTGCATACGTGATGCAGTGACAGACTTTTGGCCTTTCCGTGGGCACCATCGTTCTCTAGATCTCCCTGACTTGGCTTCAGAGTTGTATCGTGGTGATAGGCCCTTGTGTATAGTCTTCAGGATAATGTATGCATGCATACGTAGCAGAGAAATATAGATAATAAAATGTTTTGTGGCTTAAAAAATGCAGTTCCTATGTTTTGTAAGAAAAAAAAAATTACTTGGTCTATACCTTGTTTGGTACCTCAGTATTTGCTTTGTGTAAAAGCAGCTTTGTTATTATGGACTCATTTTCATTTTGAACAGCATAGTGGAGCGCAGAGTTGCCATCAGCGTCCAAAATATCTGGATCAGCACCATGTTCTAGAAGAATACGTACACATTCTTCTTCCTGGTTTTGTACTGCCTGTCAGTATCACACAAAGAAATAGTAAATTCTAGGAATTAAGGTTAAACATTTTGTAGGTTTTGGCAATTAGCTAACTTAAATGAGGTTAATGTACTAAATTCATTTCCAGTCAAGTAAACTGAGTCAAATCCATCCCATGCTGGTTGAGTTGGCTACCACATACCTTCACCAGAGCTGTCCTGTGCGCGGCATCACACAGGTTAAGGTTGCATTTTCTCTCTGCAAGCAGAGTGACCACTGCACTGTGACCATGGGCTGCGGCCAAATGGAGGGGAGTCCTATGAGAGTTAAAGGCACCTTTAGGAAATCATAGTGCAAGATCTCAAATACACCACTACTCTTGGAGCTATAAACATGAATGAGCTAGTTATTCCAATGTCTCCACAACATCATTTTCTTGGGGAAAAGGACATTTATTAGCTCTTCTCACTCACCACATTAATGAAAGAGCAGCCTGTTTGAATAGAAAAGCTTGACCTTTGGAGTCAGTACCACTGGACTTGAATCCAACTTTACTCTGTCACTTATCAGCTGTTTTAGCCTTTCTATGCTTCAATTTCTCTTCAGTGAAAGGGGGATAAAACAGTCCTTGTCTCACAGAACACTGTGATGATATTACATTAGACTCTATGCAAAGTGTTCAGAATAGTCCCCAGCACAAAGAGCAACTCAATCTTATTAGATAATATTACTCGTATTACCACTAGCACCACTTTGTGAAGGTAATAACTCAATTAAATAAAATGATTCAAGTACACCAACTTTGCAGGTATATTTAGGTTTAGAGGGAGAACTGTCCTTCATTGATTCTAAGATGCTCCCAGCTTCTCACATTTAACCTCCTGACACTGGAATGCATAAACATATAATTCATAATGTCTCATAACCATAATTAACAGCATTTAAAAAAGTCTCATTGCTACATCAAATAGTGGGGTATCACATCATCCACAGTATGGCACACTAAGTGAAGTATAGTATAAACAACAGGTCTGTTGCAGTTCTACTTATATGCTTGGCAGTTAAAGAAACTGTAATTGTTTTTATTTTTTTCTTTACATGCATGCTTTATTCTATGTACAGCAAACATTTTTTGCTTCCTATTTTGTCCTTTCAAGTTTCATGAATTATATTTAAAGCATTAAGAGGCAAGAGAACTAAGCAAATAATTTAAAAATGATTCTTTTTAAATTTTTTAATTATTTATTTTTTACATCATTGTTCATTTTTAAACAATATTTGCTTTCCCCTCCCCAGGTGTAGTCCCCATAGAATTTCCTTCACCAGTGCACCAGTGCATCATCACCACAGGCCCTTGGGTTCCTCCCTCCCACCCTCTGATACCTCTCCCTCCTCCTCCCCTGCAGGATACCTCTGGCTTAAAATTATCTGGTTTTGTTGTGTTGTGTCAACAATCAAAAATGCTAAACTAATTTTTGGATGGAGATGGAAAGAATTATGCTCAGTGAAATAAGTCAGAAAGAAAAAGAAAACCATATTGGATGGTTTCACCTATAGGAGGAATAGAGGGGACCCAAATAAGACATCAGTGTAAAAAAAATAATAACAGTATAAAAAATGATTCTTGCTGCAGGGGGCATTGTTGCCCCAGCCAGATAGGATACTGACAAACAGCTAAGATAAAAGGCCTTACACCGTGGGGCTGAAGATCTGGCATAACTTTGTTTTTTGTTCTTGGTCATAGAGAGAGAAAACTTTATCAAAAAGTATATTAGGCAATAAATTATATGTATCAGCATACTATAAGTAAATAGCACGGAAAATTGTTTGTTTAGAAATTAGTTGTTGGGCACCTTGGCCCACTTGACAATGGGAGACGGTTTGTTGTGCATGCCCGACAAGCAATCCAGCACAACAATTGCAGTGGGTCCTTCTTTTGCCTTCTCTAGAAGTTTCTTGGGAAAGTTTTTAAAAGAATCTATTTGAGTTAGTAGTTTCTAAATAGAAAAAAAGTTCTGTTAGCTGAGTAGCAGCCGGTCCCCAGCTGAAGGCCATAAGGATAAAAGGAGTCTTTTCTTGGTTAGGCTTTGGCTGATAGGGAGGTACTGGCAGCTATCAACTGTCTTAGGTTATTGTTTAGCTGAAACAGTGAGTTTTAGTGAAAGGCTTAGTTTTTTATTAACCTTGAAGGTTGCCTTCTTACTGAGAGCAGGTAGTGGCCAAAAGCCCATAGAAAAAGAGATGCACTGATTGTTTCTGCTTTGTTTCTATGCACATGATAATGTAATCTCACTGCATGCAAAAAACGTATAAATAAAAAACCTGCTGAGCCTCTCTGCAGAAGATACTAACACCTCACCTAGTGTCCGTGTCTCCTCATTCTACCTCATCCCCTTCCCCTCAGTCCTTTTGTTTTCTCCAAGGACCTCACATCCTTACAGCAACCCTGGACATGACATTTTGCCGCAGGCTGGTCCCAGGCAGATTCTTATTACAAAATTTCAAGAAACTTTAGGCCAAAAGAAACTTATGATTCCTATGAATAGAAATGGCTTATTTTATGCACTATTTTTAGTGGTAAATGCTGTGGAAGTCAGTATGCCAATTATGACTATTAGTATTCAATCTTATTATACATTTTCAAATAGGCAAGTAAAGATTATCTTTTATAATCCCTGCTTTTAGAAATGCTTTTGTTTCCAAGGAGGCAGGAAAAACTTCCACTGAGAATAGGTGATAATTCATTACTTCAGTTTGAAATTTCTCACCTTGCTCAGACTGGCCTTGTAGCTTTTAAGGATAAAATATGTAGAATATATCTGCTATGTAATGATGAACAAAATTGGGTTGAATGAATGGATAAATACAGGTGGAGACTTCAATATGTGTATGATTTAATCTCCACTACTGTCCCTGGGAAAGTCATTACTCAAGTAGCAACCTTTCAAGTAGTGTAAACCAAGTCTACCTATGGGCGAACACTAAAGGCTGGGGAGTCAGTATAATCAACTTGAACAACCACCAGCTACAGCATCTAAGAGAGCTGAGGCTGCCACTCATTCAATGCTTTAAAAAAAGAAAAAACTTTTAGGAAATAAAGCAAAATATTTGCTATAACAATAATCATCACTGACAATTATTTGTAACAATAATAATAGTAATTGTCATCATATATGCCTACTATTTATATTTTCATAAATATGCCAGTAAAATAGCATGACTGATCTATAATTGTTTATAAAGTTATTTATAATCTATCTATATAAATATGTACATAATAATCAGCAAGTAAATATAAAAAGATTCACTTTACTCTTGAAGAGGCAAAATAAGTCAGTAGATACCAATCCTCAAGAAAATGTTTAAAAAATGAAAAAAGAAAATATTTTTATCTGTGGAACATCCATATTCTTGCGGTTCTCTGCAATACTTCATTTATAATAAATTTATACTAGAATGTGTATACATGTTCACTGCAAAATAACAGATTTTTAAGTGTTAGTTATAATGCAGAAGCTCAGAAATAAAAATTGGATCACATTTTGCACAAATTTTCAACTAACAGTTTATACTGGGATGTATGTATTATCAAATAATGCTTTTCCTCACTAAATTGTCTCCCAATGTACATCTTTGCTACTCAACATATCTGTCTCTGTCTCTTTCTAGAATAACAAATGATCTCATGAATGTAGTGGTTTATTTACATAATCCATTGCATGACTCCTACCGAATACACTATTTAAGCAGTGCTGAGAAAAAATAATTGCATGTTACAGTTCTCTACTTCCTAAAAATATTTTACAATGAAGTTAACTAATGGGTAAAGAACTACATAATTTTAAATGTGGTACTTGCCACCTAATTGCCTATTTGAAAAGGGAAAACAGATTGAAATGTGAGCCACAGAGTAAGTGCCATTGTGTGACATCCCCACAAACACAGTAGATAGGAAATTATTTTTTGACTCTTCCATTACATCAATTCCTTTACCACCTGGCCCAAACTGTTTGTTCCACTGTACACTGGTCACTTGCAGTATTGCAAAACGTCCAATTTCAAGTTAGAAGTTTCCTTTTAGTTGATTTAAAAAAAAAACTATTCCTGTTTTTAAACAGGAAGAAGATAAATTTTTATCTGATATTTAAAAAAAAAAAAAGTTGTAAGCACATGGTCCAATTTATTTTTGATAATAATATCCTTTGGATAAAGAGAGGGTTTTCATTTTTTATGTTGCTAGGTTGATCTCAAAATTCTTCCTTTGAAAGGCATTCTTAAAGTAACTGTCAACATCAAAAACATAGCAGAAGATCTGGTAATAAACATACAACCACAACCAGATGCGTGCATGCACATGCACACACGCGCGCACACACACACATGCCAAGGTAGCTGGACCAAGTTCCCAGGTATGGGGCCTCCCCTGCTGACACAGTGGTTGAGCACTGGGCTATGAAGCTGCCCGTAGCCTCTGCAGCGCCGGTTCGATCCCCGCCCACGGGCGAGGGTCCCACATTGTGCAACACTGCTCCCCTCAGCAGTGTACTTCTTCATCAGTCTGCCTGTTCTGCTCCCCGCTCTGGCTCTGGTGAATTCTCTCACCCTCCCATGCTTCTGACTGTACCCAGTGCTTTTATAAATAAATAAATAAATCTTAAAAAAAAAGTCCCCATGTATGCGCTATGGGTGGGAAGGTCCACACTTATGCTTCAGCATGTACCCTAGAAAGAATCTTCAGGGAGCATACTATTGATCTAATCCAAAACCAACCATGGAGAAGCCCTGCCCACAACATGGCAGTGCACCCACATTGACCCCTCTCCAAAAAGCATCTGTAGAAAAAAAGAGGGGAGGCATAATAAGCCTCTGGAAAATCCAGACTCTTTGGTCAGACATCAGAACATCTTCAGGGAGATCCAAAGCCTGAGAAGGATACCAGCCGTAGCCCAGTGCCAAGCAATCAGTGACTCACCTACATTGGAGACCTCTGGAGACACCCCACAGGTAAGAAACTGTGACGCCAATGAGGCCACCAACAGCACAGAACCCTGGGGACCCCAATCCTGGGCTCTCAGCACTCTCACCTGCATCCTCAGAGACCCTCAGACACCACACCAGTGAGAAAGTGGGACCCCCAACACCTGCAACCTGTGTTCCAAGAGAGGAGGAACAAAAGTTTGGAAGCAATGGGGAAACACTGAATCATCTAAGAAGTTGAGATCAGAAGGTGAAACAAACTAAGTTCGACAGGATAGCGTGCACTGAGCAGATCAGGGGCTCCTGCAGGTCCCAAGCCTGTGACTGGGAAATGAGCTGAGCCCAACAGGGTCTTACCCCGCCGGGATCCACCATCAGATTGACTTGCAGGCACTGGGAGAGTGCAGGCCCTGCATCACTCTTGGAAGCTACGGACCACAACACTCCCCTCTGGAACTGAGAGAGGGAGGACCCCACAAACAGAGGTGAGAAGGACAGCATTTGCAGAGTGGAGTGCAGCTCCTGCATGCCCCAAGCCCTCGCTTTTGGAACTGGACTGAGCCATACTGGGCTGGGGCAGGACCCGCCATCAGGTGACCTGCCAGCACCAGCAATGTGCAGCTCCTGCACCATTGTTGGAAACTAGGGACCCCATAATACCCTCCTAGAACTGAGGAAATACAGAGGACAGGAATCATTGGGGACAGCACCCATCCATATATTCACAGCATCACTACCCTTGTGGAGATGTGGCCCAATAGTGCTGGACTTGGTCTGAATACCAGTTCCCGACATCCCAGAAGGAGCACCCCAGACAGAGGCACGGCAGTACCAGCATCACAGTGTCCCAACATACAGAACAAACTAGAAAACAAACAACAGGGAGAAGGAAAAATACAAATAACCAAGAAAGCCCTCAGGAGAAGGACACACCACAAAAGGGAATAAGCCACCAGAACTCAACAACAATGACATGGAAGAACTTCTCTGCCCACCAGATAGGGAATTTAAAATTGTCATGATTAAAAAACATAAAGAAGACAAAAAGGAAGAAAATGATATGAAACAATTAGTGAACCCAAGAATGAAACTGAAACCTTAAGGAAGGAAATAAAAGAAATGTAGGAGATTCAAAGATCATGGAGGAGCTAAAGAACGCTGGGAAAAGTGATGAAAATACAATTGATGAAATGGAAGAATGAATCAGTGCTCTCGAAGATATAGACATAAAATGAACTAAAACAGAAAAAGAGAAGTACAAAGGAAAAAGAATGAAGAAACACTTTGAGAAATAGATGACTCCATGAGGAAAGGAAATATAAGAGTCATAGTGTTAGAGGGAAAGGATATCCTGAGAGAACTCCATAGAGGCTTTGTGCATGCCACCCCCACTCCATCAAGACACTAGGAACTACAATTCCCATGATCCCCAATGGGAAGTTGCAAGGACCTAAGGGCAGTGTTAAGTAGCCATTTTCTCAGTTTACAAATAAAACCAGCCAGGTTAGTGGGATCTGGGGGCCGTTGGCTCATGCTCTTGGCCAGGCAGGTTGGGTCTCGGTGGGTCATTTGGGATTCCAGATAGGCGGAATGGGTAAGACGCATTTAAGAATTCATCTCCCTCTTTTCTCCCTGAGTTGTACATTTCCTCATTTCCCTTTCCCTTGTAAATAAACCTCTGTTAACCTTTTGTGTGTGCCTGCAGAGTGAGTCCCTTTTCAGCATGCGGGGGGAGGACATACAGTCAAGCAACCCATTTTAGAGCAGGATTGCCCTGTAACAATAGGAATCCCAGAAGTAGAGGTGAGAGAATAAGGAACTAAAACTATTAAGGAGATAATTGAAGAGAACTCCCCAAGCATGGAGATGAGAAAAAAAAATGGACATACAAGAAGCGAGAAGAATACCAAATTTCCATGATGAAAGGAAACTACAGCAAGACCTAATTGTAGTAGGGCTCCCATGAATACAAGGGAGAAATAATGCAGCTGATGAGGAGGAAGAAACAGGTAACATATAAAGGAAAACCAATCAGACTGACATCAGACTTCTCCAAAGAAACACTGCAGGAAAGAAAAGAATGGAGGGACATACTCAACAAATTCCAAGACAACAAATACCAACCAAGAATACTTTAAACTGCAAAATTCTCCTTCCCTGAGGAAGAAAAAAATAAGGAACTTCTCAGACAAACACAAACTCCAGATATTCATTACGACTAAAACACCACTCCAAAAAAATACTATAAGAAGTCCGTAGTATTATGATGAAAGGGGACAATACCTCAAGAAGAAATAACACTCATTAACATTTACTGACCTAATGAAGGAGCACCAAAATATATCAGACAACTATTGTCATCTTTGAAAACAGACATCAGAGAAAACACATATGTAGTAGGAAACTTCAACACACCACTATCAACAATGGATAGATCAACGAGACAAAAAAAAATCAGCAAAGACACTAAAGCTCTAAATAAGGATGTAGAGCACTTGGGCTGAACAGACATCTACAGAACACTAAACCCAAAAAAATCTAAGTACACATTTTTCTCAAGTGCACATGGATCATTCTCCAGGATTGATCACATACTGGAACAGAAGACAAATATCAAC
The DNA here is from genome assembly GCF_014898055.3 of Talpa occidentalis. Lineage (NCBI taxonomy): Eukaryota > Metazoa > Chordata > Mammalia > Eulipotyphla > Talpidae > Talpa > Talpa occidentalis. The sequence continues at coordinate 24,587,311 of NW_023601433.1, forward strand.
AGATACACCAACTTGAAATCATACCAACCATCCTCTCTGACCATGAAGGCATCACACTAGAAATAAACCATAAAAAGAAGGCAAGGAACTCTCCTACCTCATGAAGATTGAAACGCAAACTACTGGAAGACCACTGGACTAATGGGGAGATCAAAGAAGAAATTTAAAAATTCTTTGAGTTGAATGACAAGGAGGACACCAATTTCCTAAATGTATGGGATGCAGCAAAAGCAGTAATAAGAAGAAAATATATAGCAATAGAGGCTCACATCAAGAAACAAGAGAGAACTCAAAGAAACAACCTAATCTCAAAGCTCAAAGAACTAGAAAAAGAACAACAAAAAAACCCTAAACCAGTAGAAGAATGAAATAATAAAAATCAAAGCAGAATAAATGAAATCAAAACTAAAAAAACAAGCCAAAAGATCAATGAACCAAAAGTTGGTTCTTCAAAAAATAAAATAATTAGACAAACCCCTAGCCAGGCTCACAAAGGAAAAATGGGAAAAAGTGCAAATAAACAGGATCACAAATGAAAGAGGAGAAATCACAACGGTCATAGCAGATATCAAAAGAATAATCAGAAACTACTATGAGCAGTTATAAAAAAACAAGTTCAACAATCTAGAAGAGATGGACAAATTCCTACAACTCTACAACCACCCAAGGTTAGATAAAGAAGAAATAGAACACCTAAACAGACCAATTACATGCAGCAAATTGAAATGGTAATCAAAAATCCCCAAAAAAAAAGCCCAGGACCTGATGGATTTACAAATGAATTCTACCAAACATTCAGAGACGAATTAGTGCCTATCCTTCACAACTCTTCCAAAAAATTAAGAAGGAAGGGATAATACCAAACACGTTCTATGAAGCCAACATTACACTAATACCAAAACCGAACAAGGACAACACAAAAAAGAAAACTAAAGGCCATCTCTCTAATGAACTGATGCAAAAATCCTCAATAAATTTTAGCTATCAGAATCCAACAATGCATCCATAAGATTATTGACCACGACCAAGTAAGATTCATTCCAAGGACACAA